>NC_139023.1:100456620-100831034 GCF_964662115.1 Mustela nivalis
AACAGTAAGGAAGTTAGTAAAAAAAAAAAAAGTGAAACTTGAGTAAAATCTGTAATTTACCAATTGTACCAATGCTAATTTCTTTTCTTTTCTTTTTTTTTTTTTTAAGATTTATTTATTTATTTATTTGACAGAGAGAAATCATAAGTAGTCGGAGAGGCAGGCAGAGAGTGAGAGAGGGAAGCAGGCTCCCTGCTGAGCAGAGAGCCTGATGCGGGACTCGATCCCAGGACCCCGAGATCATGACCTGAGCCGAAGGCAGGCTTAACCCACTGAGCCACCCAGGCGCCCCCAATGCTAATTTCTTAACTTTGATATTGATGTTAAAAGGGGAGGCTGAGAAAGGAGGGGGTATACAGGAACTCTGGAAGTCTGAATTCATGCCTCTTCTAACTTGACTTCCAAAAAAAAAGTTAAATGGCATCATCTTAACTTTTGGTTCCAGCTCTGCTTGAAGTCTGACAGTTCTCTCCTAACATTGCAGTTAAGTGAGATAATATACTACCCCTTTTTCTTAAGAAGATTTATGCAAAATAAAATTCCTATCTTACCTTTGTCAGTCTGGGCAAGTTACATGAGCCCCTTAATATATAATGTCCTGAAAATGAGGTAAATTTGCTCTTTCCTCTTTTTTTCATTTTGCTGAGGTTTTTTTTTTTTTTAAGATTTTATTTATTTTAGGGATAGCTCAAGAGTGAGTGAGCAGGAGGAGGAGCAGAGGGAGAGGGATAAGCAGGCTCTGTACTGAATGCACAGCCCAATGTGGTGCTCAATCGCATGACCCTGAGATCAGGACCGGTGCCAAAATCAAGAGGCAGGTGCTTAACAGAGTCCCCCAGGTACCCCATTTTTTTATAGATTTAATTTTTTTAAGGATTTTATTTATTTATTTGACAGATAGAGATGACAAGTAGGCAGAGAGGCAGGCAGAGAGAGAGGAGGAAGCAGGTTCCCTGCTGAGCAGAGGGCCCGATGTGGGGCTTAATCCCAACACCCTGAGATCATGACCTGAGCCAAAGGCAGCAGCTTTAACCCACTGAGCCTCCCAGGTGCCCCCCAGGTACCCCATTTTTGCTGAGTTTTTAATACATTCTCATTTGATAGCAACTCCTGGACTCTATTGTGCTTTACTCTTGATCTTGGGCACAGATCTTACCTTTGTGTTACTTCTAGGCAGCAACATTAACATAAAATGTCTAGCTATTTCTTTTCCCATCTTCCATAATTATTAGAATCTCAGTTGTGATTTTTTTTTAGCATTAAATTTGAACACATTGCCTTTTCTCTTTTTCATCATTTCCACAGAATTCTTAGAATTCTTCTTAGTAGTAATACTATATTATTTACTATTGGACATCCAACAACTGTCTGTGCAAGAGGATATATATATAGGTTATCTTGAACTCTATACCCCTACATTTCATTCTTTTAAAAAACACTTGAGTAACTATTATGTGTTATAAGCTACTTTTCAGCTGAGAATAATAGAGGTAAGATCCCTGCTAGATTCTCACCTTCATTCCAACCCAAGGGAAGGGGGGAAAAGGGAGTCCAGGACAAGCGGCTTAACAATTTTATGTATGTATTTATTTATTTTTTAAAAGATTTTACTTATTTGTTTTTTAGCCAAAAAGAGAGAGAGAGAGAGCATGTGCAAGTGAGGTCAGAAAAAGGGACAGACTCCGCACTGAGTGCTAAGCCTGATGTGGGACTCAATTTCCCAACTCCAAGATCATGGCCCTATGATCATGACGTGAGCCAAAATCAAGAGTCCAATGGATAACTGACTGAGCCATCCAGGCACTCCAAGTGGGCTTTGCATTTTGGAAGTCACTTGGAGGTTACACCCACCTCAGTTCAGCTCATATCCATTAACCCAACCATAGTCATATGGCCTTACTTACTTTGCACAAAAGAGGCAGATTAGTTTTCCTGCTGAGCTGCCTGTACTCCCTAAGACTTAGTGGTGGTGGGACTATCATTTTAAGGAAAATGGAGAGAATAAGAAGGAGTCTGCCACTGTGGATTTTAAGTTCCGGAGTCATTCTAACATGTGTCTTTAAAAATTCACTTTAATAGTGGACACAAAAGTGGAAATGTGGAGACCAGGTAGGAGGCTACTTGTAGTAGTTCAGGTGGCATGCAATGGTGGCTACTATATGCTGACAACATACATATTCAATTTTTAACCCATAACTACTGTTAATTTTCACTTGCTTAAGGAGATCATTGTACAACTTAATTAAATGTAGAATATTTATTATAATTATGATTGCCTTCACATGATCATTCTTTTCTCCACTTGGAAGTTGATCTCATTCTTTTTTTTTTTTTTAAAGATTTTATGTATTTATTTGACAGAGAGAAATCACAAGTAGATGGAGAGGCAGGCAGAGAGAGAGAGAGAGAGGGAAGCAGGCTTCCTGCTGAGCAGAGAGCCCGATGCGGGACTTGATCCCAGGACCCTGAGATCATGACCTGAGCCAAAGGCAGCGGCTCAACCCACTGAGCCACCCAGGCGCCCGGAAGTTGATCTCATTCTTATATATATAATTATTTTACAATAAATGTAATAACTTACTTTAGCTTTATTTTGGCTACTAAGCTAAAGAGTTCTCATTTACTTTACAACACGGTGTTAGCTGGGAGATGGCCTAGGAAGTCTTTGCGGTAGCACCAGTGAGAAATAATAGTGGCTTAGACGAGGGTTATAGCAGTGCAGATGCAGAAGAGAACAATTCAGGATGTATATATACAGGCAGAACCAACAGAACTGGCAGGTAGAGTATGGGAGGTGAGAGAGAAGCTAATAATGACTCACAGGTTTTAGCTTTGATTGATATGGCCAATGGTGCTGCCTCTTACTAAGCTATAAAAGTCTGATGAAGAAATGGGTTTCGAGGGGGTGATGAGAATCAAGATTTTGTTTTTAGTTATGTAAGTTCGCGATCAGAAAAAGAAAAACCAAATAGATGTCTTATAGATGATTAACTCTAGGTGCCTAAAGTATAGGTGTCAGGTCAGGGGAATCTATAAATTGACTGGGAGTTCATACTGGAAAGATGCCCCTGGAAAGTCTGAAGGATGTGTTGAGGAATGTAAACTAAGGACAAAAGTGAAAAGTTCTGGCAGAGATAAAAATGGTGAAGAGTCTGAGAATGAGTGGGCTGCTTAACTAGAGGCCCTGCTCTTAGTAGCATTCACAGATGGAGAGAGACCTATTTCCATAAAATACTTAGATTTTCATTGTGACTGCCTAGTTAAGTGGCTATTGCTAACAGTGGACTGGAATGTCCTAGACAATCTTCTTTTAAACAGGGCTTCAAAGAATGTAGTTTGTAAGCCTCTAACTTCTGCTTATGTATAGTCTCTATTCTTTTGGCCTATGAGGTCCTTCTTCTTCACTCCCCAGAGTGCTACTGAGACCGGGCAAACATTCAGAGTCAGCTGATATGTTCATCAGGATAGGTCTAGTAGGACTTTGTAAACATACCATAATGGTTGGAGTCTTCCCTTGCATATCCTTGAACTTGAGACTAGGTGCAAAGGCTTTAAAAGAATACTCTGAGCTCTTTGGAGCTGGCCTCTCATCAGATAATGACAACACTCTTGTTAGTCAACACCCAGGAGTAAAATTGGGAATGATGAAGTGTTACTTTGCAGCACTTGCCACTTTCAACTTTTTATTTGGTCTCCTGTAGTCTATTCTTTTGTGTCTTCCCTTCCCACCCCCCTTCTATCTATTTGAATCACTTTTTAGCAGTTCATCACAGAAAGAAAGTAAGACCTGGATGGTCTCCCTCTCATTTTCTAACACTTTTGACTAAAAGAGGATCTGGGACTATAATCACTTCCAGAAAGGATGTGAATTGGGTGCCAGTAAATGGACTCTGGCTTCCAAATATGTGTGTGTGTAGAGACATGAAGGCAGGAGAATGACTTTTTTTTTTTTTTTTTTTCCCCTGCTGGCAAGACAGTGCTATTTGCTTGTGCTCCTGGTCTTTATTTTGGAGCACCAAATCGGCTATCTGGTGAAATATTTTAATAATGCCAGAGGACAGTTTTCCCATTATTTTGGGTTCTCTCTCTCACTTAAGTTTCATGCATTTACTTAGAAATCAACATAGAAAAGAGTATCTCTTCCTTCCTCCCTCCATCCCCTGCCCAACCAGCCAGCCAACCATCCATCCATCCATCCATCCATCCATAATTTTTTGTTCAGTCATGCATCATTTATTGAGTGGGTACTTATGTTTTCTCTCCGGTAGAGAAAATTATAAGAAATTTTAAGAGATGATTTTATAATCACTGCTTCTGTATGTGTATGATTATTTAGGGTAGTTTAACTTCCATGTATTGATCGTCTAAGATATAATTCTTAGTTAATATTTGCTTAGGTTTGTGATGGGGTGAGTCAATCTGAAGCTATACTTAGGAAATTAAGAATGAAAGAAAGACTATGGGGTTGGTCACTGGTAGCTTCTCATAAGACAAAGTCTTAAAGTGGGCCTTAAGGAAGCTTAGGGTTTGAAGAGGTTATCCAGTGTGTGGATACCAAACCTTCACCACATGCTAGTCCTTATTTACTCTGAGAGGGAGAAAAGACAGTCTTGGTTCTGATCTTTATTACTATGTTGAAAGCTATTCGTTACTTTCTGTAGCATGGTTGTTTATTATATTCACATTTTTTCTATCCATACTAAGCATCTTAATGATAAGCTTTATTTCCTCCTGACTTCAATATCCCCCTTGGCAAGTGGCACAGTACCATACATGTCATAGACACTCGTAAGGGCATCTAGAAGAGAGTTGAAGAACACAGACTTTGGAAATGGGATACTAGGATTCAAATGTGAGTTGTATTAACTTTTCCTAGAAGTGCAACTGTCTCTCAGTTTTCTCAACTTGAGGATAGCAAATAGTACTACTGGCTTCATAACATTGTTTTGAGAATTAATAATGTATACAAATGCTTAGAAGTTTCGGGATATCATCATCATCATCACCAAATGTTTATGGGAATAAAATGGAAGCATAGGGAACATTTTGAAAGAGAAGACAGATGGGTAGTTTAGGTAGGGATAGCAGATGAAATATTTTAAGTGTTAAGTTGAGTAGTTCAGTAGATAGAAGTAATCAGCAGTCATGGGGCTTCTGGGTGGTTGGGCATCGGAGTCTTGGTTTCAGCTCAGGTCATGACCTCAGGGTCATGGGATTGAGCCTGGCATCAGGCCCTGTGCTCAGTGGCTCAGTACAGAGTCTTCTTGAGATTTTCTCTCTCCCTCTCTCCCTTCCCCCTGCTCGAGCTCTCTCTCTTTCTCAAATAAATAAATAAATTTTTACTTCTTTCTTTTCAAATCAGCAATCATTTGGGGGGTGGTTTTAGCATCAAGTCTAGAGGCCAATCATTCAGAGTTAGAGACGCAGGGCCACAGCTTGGTTGCAATGGTGGAGGAGGCTATAGTGAAATATGCCAAAGAGGGCAGGTAACCAACCATGAAATCATTACATATTTGGTGTGCTGAGAGTTCTTTATATCAAAAGGAACATTTGTGCCTGCATTTATTTGGTAAACATTAAATTAGGGTATTCTGCTAGGTAAGGCTATCAATTAAATAACAGCCACTATATCTGCCCTCATGTTATTTATGGTTTTGTGGGTGGTCAGTGTTTAAACAACCTCAATAAAGTACAATGGGTTAAAAGATGGAGAAGCCCAGAAGGTGATGGGAGCTATCTGCCAGTCTGTTTTCTCTCCCTGGCCACTCCATTCTGCTAATTGCATTTGGAAGCCTTCAGAATCTTGTTCAAAGCCTACCTTCCACCAGAATTCATTGTTTCATTAATTTTCTTTTCTCTTGTCCTTAATACTATCTCTTTACAGACATGCATTGATGCTCTTAAGTTTTCATCTTCATCTGAATCTGTACAGCTTTCACTCAAGAAGATATAGGAACAGAGTTCTGGAATGCTAGCTCTACTACTTTCCTGCATCCCTTTCTGAAAATCCTTCTGGAACTAGGGATTGATCCCTCAAAACATACTCATTCATATCTTCTTTCAGAGATCTTTTGAAGTCTGAGGTATCTCTCTGGAGTCAGCATTCACATCACTTTTCACCCACTATTAGTAGTCTTTCCTGTATCTTTGCATTTTGATTAATATATATTATCTTCCTTTTATCTTGGTGAGCCAAGTCCATGATGAAAGTTGGGAAGTCAGATATCCTGCCACCTTGAAGAAGTAGTCAGTTCTGGGTCTCATTTGCAGTGCATTTTTCCGCAATGAGCATACATCTTTTTTTTCAAAACATGGCCAAGAAGGTAGGATGTATATTTGTTGAACTACTGAAAAATCTCACTTATTATAGAGGCAAAAGAAAAGAAAGCCCAGCTCTTACTGCAAAATAAATGAATAGTCTTAGTGCACATTATTAGTGAAATTGAATATTTAAACAACAGCCTTTTCTTTGAACAACAATCTCCTGAAACCTGATGTGGTGTGAGATAAGAGTCAGAGCAGCAAATCCAAATGAACAACTGTAAACCTTTGAATTGCATGCTCAAAGTGGCTGGTTATAAGAGAACTGATTTTTACAAGATGGTGAGACAGGCAATTATCTATTGTCTCTTACACTAAGCCTAATCTTTGTACTGACTCATTTTAGATCCTTTCTCCCTCTAGAGAATACCATCTGCACAGACTGCAAGGTCTAAGATAGCAATGATCTGCTGAACATATGTGGAACAGATGGTTGAAGAAATTATCTGCCCATTCAATTGCTACATTACTCATTTCCGCCACCTTGCTGCCCATGCAAATACAAGGCTGTATAAAGCTGGTCTTTAGGTCATTCCCCATGTTGATTCATAGAGGCCACTTGGCATGGCTGCCTGTGGAGTGGTACAAGGGCCAGCATCCGCAGATAATGTTGCCTAAATTCCTGGCAGAGCACTTTTAGGGAGTAAGAAAAAAGTCAGATGATGTCATTCAGGTAATGTCCAAGTCACATTTTCAGTTTCCCTAAGGTGTTGTTTGGGAGCTCATTGGGAATGGACTGCAGTCAAAGCTCTGTAAATTCAGTTTACATTCTGTGTCAGTCGGGTTGGAAAGTCTTATCCCAGACTAGGAGTACATATCCAGGAGCAGAGAGAAACTGAGGAGTAAGAAAAAAAGCAATTGGTGGTGATGAAATGGCTCTTGTTGACCTCAACTTTTGCTCTCATTGTTATCCCCATGTGTAACAAAGGCCAAATTTTGGAATTTGAATGATCTAATTCCTCAGTGAGGTAAATCACAAATGGTTTCATTCAAATATTTCTTAATCTACATCTTATGCCATAGATCCAGGAAAGAAAAGAAGAACCCCCCCAAAACCCAATGCTATGAAAATTGAGTTTGTAGTCCCTTCAGTTGACTGAATTTTGGAAAAAGTCATACTCAATTCATGCATCCTTGCATTAATTAGGCGTAGTATCAGGATGAAAGCCAGGTGAGTTGAAAAGGTCATGTTGAGAACCCATGGTCTTTACCACAATATTTTCCTGTTTCCATTTAATTGAATTTTAAGTGGTTCACAATGAATGGATAAAACCACTGTACTGTTTCTGTCACTTGGTTTTAATTAGCGGCTGGGAATAAAAAAGTCTTGGTTTAATTTAGCAATGAAAGGGTTATTTTGAAGCTTGAGATGAAATGAAACAATATGCCATATTGGGTTTTCTTTTGTTTGGGGCTATTTTTCTGTCATTTCTTTGAATTTATTATGCACTAGTTTTGTGCTAAGCACTGTGCCATGGAGATGGCACCCCTGTCCTGTGGACCTTAATCGGTACAAGATCACTTTATTTCATATACTTAAGTAAGAAATCTTTGAGAAAAGAAAACTCTAGTTTATTCACAGTAAAACAAATGTGAGAGCATGA
This sequence comes from Mustela nivalis, assembly GCF_964662115.1. Taxonomy (NCBI): domain Eukaryota; kingdom Metazoa; phylum Chordata; class Mammalia; order Carnivora; family Mustelidae; genus Mustela; species Mustela nivalis. The sequence goes on from NC_139023.1 coordinate 100,464,546, forward strand.
TAGATTTAGTGTGGTCTTCCACTTCCATTTTTATAAATCATCATTTTTCTGACCAAAATGTTTTCCTGCTCATTGAAAATATTGGTATATATTCTTTTAAGACAGTATTCAGTGTAAGAAATACAAAAAAACTCATTAATCAACAAAACCAGTAATTTTTATATAATTTGTGTAAAAAAATGACATTTGGCAAAACAGTACTTGTGACTTCGTAGTTAAGTGGTAAGAAGAGACCACAGATGGTAGGGATTTAAGTAAAGGTTTGCAGGAACCTCATAGGTATTTAAACAAAAGGAGTCTAAAAAAGTAGGCTTATATGGCTCAGCCATACTTGTTTCTCCCTTTTTTCTTCACTCTGTTTTTTTATCTAGAAGATACTAGTATGGAATAATTAACGTGGTGAAGTGGCTTTGCTTTTTACAGTTTCCTAAGGCTATGACTTTTTTACAGAAATTCATTCCACTGGAAATCCCAGCTTTCCTGTTTTTATTATCCACACTTCACATGGTGGTTTAGACTCAATTGGGCATTGCAGTGTTTGGAGAGCAGTCTGTTTAACACAGGGAAATGCACTGCTACTTTCATACCCATCTCTCACAAGCCATGCTCTGGGTTTGATCCAATACGCAGTCATGAACACTGAAGAAACCCGTCAGTATCTCATTTTCCCCCAACTTTGAAGTCAGCTCCTTTAAAGAGGTTTTACTTCAGCTATGTTTATTGGGCTTAGTTGAGTGGATATCAGAAAACAGGTAATGTGGAAGGAGAGATGACTACTGAAATGTAATATCCCTTTCATCAAGAGGAGCTCCTTCACAATTTGGACCACCCAGCTGCTGCCCAGAGGTGCAGAAGGCTCAGTGGCCTGCTCGCATTGCCTGCTGAGCCTGTGCTGGAAAAAGCAAACATCTCCTCATGCAACCATATCATGATAGCCAGAGTAAGTCTCCAGCCAGCTCTCCTAAAGAGAATTTCTCTTCTAGAGAATTGTCCACATATTTGGCAAAATATCTACTGCACATGTGCAGTAATTAAGCTAGCCAACAGCAGGAGAAATGGTAATATGTACACAGAGGTTCATAATAACTGTTAATAGGTAGACACAGCAGTAGCCCCAGTGTGGAGTAACTAGGCAAAGGAGGAGAGAGAAGGTGAGATTTGGAAATCATTGTGATGAGACTGTGGTGTGAGGTGAGGAGTGAGGGGGATGGCGAGTCCTTGCATCCACTCTGGGCAGTGTCAGACGCCTACTCCCTTGTCAGGGGTGCAGAACAGGTTAATGGTCCAGTGCTGCAGCTGGTGTCCTCTCATCAGATAAGAACCGTCCTGGACTCAAAACTCCTTGCAATGATTGTTGTTGAGGTTTTTCTTTGGTGTTCACAACTTTGACAATACAGTAACTTGTTCAGTCCATAGATGGTGGAGAATTTGGAAAACAAAACCAAAAGCAGTTGAGTCACTGTCAGTGCAGATCCCCCCAGTCTCCACACATTTCAGGAGCTCCAAGGGCAGTATGTGCATGTTGCTTTGACTGTAAACTCAGGCAGTTTGGTTTTATTTTTATTTACTTTTTAAATTTTTAAAATTTTTTAATTAACATATAATGTATTATTAGCCCCAGGGGTACAGGTCTGTGAATCACAAAAATATGGAACACTTCACAATTTTGCATGTCAACCTTGTGCAGGGGCCATGCTCATCTCTGTATCGTTCCAATTTTAGTATATGTAGTGCCAAAACGAGCCCAGCAGTTTGGTTTTAATGTTGGAGGCATTGTTGTCCTCATTTTATAAGCAACAGAAGAGGGTTGCTTTTAGAGTATACAATGTTCTTAAATCTGGGTAATATTTGTAATGCTTCAAAGCCTTTTTGCAGTTTTCAACACCTCCTTGTTTTCCCTGACTGCTTCCTCTTTCTGGTATTATAACTGGGTCATGGTAAGGTTCCAGAGAACCATATACAGCAGTGAGTAAAGAGAACATATGGGGGAAAAAGAGAGAGAGAAAAAAGAGAGAGAGACAGAGAGAGAGAGAAGTGTAAATCAGAGAACAGACTCTTAACTATAGAGAACAAACTTTGGGTTGCTGGAGAGGAAGTGGGTGGGGCTGGGCTAAATGAGTGATGGGAGTTAAGGGGAGCACTTGTGATGAGCACTGGGTGTTGTATACGAGTGATGAATCACTAAATTCTACTTCTGAAACTAATATGACACTGTATGTTAACTAATTGGAATTTAAATATAAACTGGAAAAAAGAAAAAAAGAAGAAATGATTAAAGAGGAGCCAACCACTTATAGTATTGTAGAGAAGGATGTGATGCATCTGAATACATTTTATTTGGGCTGGCTTTCAGAATCCTCTTTTGAATCATGGCCAAAAACTAAGTTTCAGCTGAATTTACCGTTGTGCCCCTCTGCACTTAGATGGTTTTATTGCTGGGTGTGCGGGTGCATGTGTGCAGGCATGGCTGAGGTTTTGCTCTTGTAATTTATAATGGCTCTATCTATAGTATAGTCATTTTATCGAAGTTTGTAGAAACGCTAATGTGTGCCACCATTTGTGACAGACGCAGCTGTTAATCATCAAAGTTTCTGTAACTCTGAGAAGAACAAATGAACCTGTTATCACTGATTCCAATGACTTGACAACACTATATGATTGGTAGGAACTGCAACTGTTTGCAACATATTTGGATCTTCTCACATTTATTGTTTTGTTATTTACCAGTAATAGAATGGGAAATCATTGAAATTATCCACAGGTGCCTCTGATGTAGGAAAACTAATGCAAATCCCCATGACATGAAGAAGTAAATGAGAAGGTGGGAAAGAAACTGTGTGCTCTTTATTCTTTCCTCTGAGTAATGGAACAATAAGCTGCAAGTGAAGGGACCAGGGCTTGTGAACATCACCTGTGTTACAAAGAAGTTCATGGTTCACATTTTTTCAAATGCACATTTGTGAAACTAAGCATCAGTCCCTCTCCTTAGGTCCATCTGCACTCGGTGATGTGGCCATGATTGGTGAGTGGAAGGTGAGAAGATAGCTCCTAACTTCCCTCACATGATTTCTTTTCTCCCAAGACTGGACTGGGGGCAAATCACAAGAAATTCCATGCTTTTGTGAGATAGAACTGTTGAGCAGGTAAGGTGGAAGGAGAAGAAAACAGATTTAGTTCTCCTCGGAAGTGTAATAGGATAGAGACAAAGTGGACAGAATCCTGGAGAATTAGTTGAGATACAACAGCAGAAGAAATTATATCCACGTGTTTCTGGGATTTGCTGATTACACCATAGGTTGGAAGGCCAGGGTTCTAAATTTCCATTCTTAGCTGCTCTAGTGGCCTTGAAGCATTAGTTACACATACTCCATTTACTCAAAATTTATTTATTGAGAAATATTTCAGGGGCCTATTACTTTGTTTTTGCTACTCATTATGGAAATAGTATTTTTTACTTTGTAAGGGTAGAGAGTAGACTAATGGTAAAGTAGGAAAATTAGTAAATATGGGCAAATTAAAATTGTGTCATTATAATACTTTTAAATTTTTTGGTGTTCATTCTATCAAATTTCTAAGTGTAAAATATGTTAATATGTTTTTTCTAATGTCTATATTTGTCCATATATATTGCTTTATTTAAAAAAAACATGGACTGATAGCATCTAGTTGGTATACACTGGCATGTCAATATTGGTAGTGAAACTATTTAAAAAATTCTGAATAGCTGCTGCTTCATCTCCCTGTGTAGCTCCTTGCTGACCCAACCCAACCAGCTCAACCAGCTCATGCAGCCTCTTACTGGGACACCCACCACTCCTTCATTCAGCCTTGAAATAACATAGAGCAAAACAAAGTCCTCTGGAGACCTTGTTACTATAGGATGCTTGAATTTGTGTCATGCCTGCCATATCAGTTGTTAAGTATTTTATTTTATTTTTTATTTTTTTTAAAGATTTTATTTATTTTATTTGACAGACAGAGATTACAAGTAGGCAGAGAGACAGGCAGAGAGAGAGGAAGGGAAGCAGGCTCCCTGCTGAGCAGAGAGCCCGATGCTGGGCTTGATCTTAGGACCCTGGGATCATGACCTGAGCCGAAGGCAGAGGCTTTAACCCACTGAGCCACCCAGGTGCCCCAGTTGTTAAGTATTTTAAATATCACACTTGAACAAGTAAGAAAGCATCCTTCATGCCTTCACCTTTGCATTAGACAAGCAAAAGTATTAAAACTCAAGGTCTTGTGCTTTCAGAACTTTTCTTTGAAGGAATTTACTATATATTTTTTGTAATCAATAGCTCTTATAATTCTAATTTTTAAAGGGTTTTATTTGTTTATTTGTCAGAGTGAGAGAAAGAAAGCACAAGCAGGGGGAGTTGCAGGCAGAGGGAGAAGCAGGCTGCCCCCTGAGCAAGGAGCCAGATGCGGGACTCAATCCCAGGACCCAGGACCTGAGCTGAAGGCATATGCTTAACTGACTGAGTCACCCATGTGTCCTATTATAATTCTAGTTTTTAAAGTATCCTTTTAATATTAATGTTCTGCCTTAAGTTAATTATTTCTTCCCATAGCAACTCAAAATATTTGAGTATCAGGTATTTGTATATTATCCATATAAGGTAGACATGGCAATGTGTTATCCACATTATGGAGAACTCAGGCTCGTTTTGGTGAAGTACTTGTAGGTTTAGAAATTAATCAGGTGTTTCCCTTTGTTTTCTGACTATGTGCACTCCTAGTATATATATGAAATCATTACCAGTTAAACTGAAAAAATAATGCTTCTATACCCAAAATATTTCAAGTAACATATTTTCTGCCACTTTCCCACTTTTCTCCATGGTGATTACATGAAAACATTTCATATACAGACTTACTAAAGTAATTTTCAACTTTGTAATAGAGCCTGAAGCCCGTGATTGTGAAGCCACCAGCTTTGGTTTTCTTCTTCAATATTCCTTTGGCTATTTGGTGTCTTTTCTGGTTCCATACAAACTTTAGGATTATTTGTTCCAGCTAGGAAGAAAAAAAAAAAAAGCTGATGATGTTTTTATAGGGTTTATAGATTGTTCTGGGTAGCATAGACATCTTAACAATATTTGTTCTTCTAATCCATGAACATGGAATGTTTTTTCATTTCTTTATGTCTTCCTCAATTTCTTTTATGAGTGTTCTGTAGTTTTCTGAGTACAGACCCTTTGCCTCTTTGCTTAGGTTTATTCCTAAGTATCTTATGGCTTTTGGTGCCACTGTAAATGGGATCAACTCCTTAATTTCTTTTTCTTCTGTCTCATTGTTGGTATATAGAAATGCAGTCGATTTCTGTGCATTGATTTTATATCCTGCCACATTGCTGAATTGCTGTATGAGTTCTAGCAATTTTGGGGTGGAGTCTTTTGGGTTTTCCACCTAGAATATCATGTCATCTGTAAAGAGTGAGTTTGATTTCTTTGCAGATTCAGATGCCTTTTATTTTGTTGTTGTTGTCTGATTGCTGAGACTAGGACTTCTAGTACTGTGTTGAACAACAGTGATGATAGTGGACATCACTGCCATGTTCCTCACCTTAGGGGAAAAGCTCTTAGTTTTCCCCGGTTGAGGATGATATTAGCTGTGGGCTTTAACTTTGTGTATAGCTTTTATGATATTGAGGTATTTTTCCTCTATCCCTATACTATGAAGAGTTTTAATCAAGAAAAGATGCTATGCTTTGTCAAATGCTTATTCTGCATTTATTGGGAGGATCATATGGTTCTCGTCCTTTCTTTTATTTATGTAGTGTATCATATTGATTGATTTGTGGCTATTGTACCATGCTTGCGGGCCCAGGAATAAATCTCACTTGGTTGTGGTGAATAATCTTTTTAATGTACTCTTGGATCCTATTAGCTAGTATTTTGGTGAAAATTTTTACATCCATGTTCATCAGGGATATTGATCTGTTATTCTCCTTTTTGGTGGTTCTTTTTCTGGTTTTAGGATCAAGGTAATGCTAGTCTTGCAGAAAGAGTTTGGAAGTTTTCCTTCCATTTCTATTTTTTTTTTTTTAAATAACTTCAGAAGAATAGGTATTAATTCTTCTTTAAATGTTTGGTAGAATTGCTGTAATCATCAAGACAGTATGGTACTGGCACAAAAACAAACATAGATCAATGAAACAGAATAGAGAAGCCAGAAATGAACCCTCAACTCTATGGTCAACTAATCTTCAACAAAGCAGGAAAGAGTGTCCAATGGTAAAAAAGACAGTCTCTTCAACAAATGGTGTAGGGAAAATTAAACAGCCACATGCAGAAGAATGAAATTGGACCATTTTCTTACATCATACACAAAAATAGACTCAAAATGGATGGAAGACCTGAATGTGAGACAGGAATCCATCAAAATCCTAGAGAAGAACACAATCAGCAGCTTCTGTGACCTCAGCTGCAGCAACCTCTTCCTAGAAACATTGCCAAAGGCAAGGGAAGCAATGGCAAAAAGGAACTATTGGGACTGCATCAATATAAAAAGCTTTTGCACAGCAAAGGAAACAGTTGACAAAATCAAAAGACAACCAACAGAATGGAAGAAGATATTTGCAAATGTCTTATCAAGTAAATGGCTTGTATCCAAAATTTATAAAGAACTTATCAAACTCAAGACACAAAGAACAAATACTAGAAATGGGCATGGGACACCTGGGTGGCTCAGTTGGTTAAATATATGCCTTTTGCTTGGGTCATGATCCCACATCAGGCTTCATTCTCTGCTGCCACCCTTCCTGCTTGTGCTCTCCTCTCTCTTCTCTGAAAAATAAATAAAATATTTAAAAAGAAGAAGAAATGAACAGACATTTCTCCAAAGAAGACATACAAATAAATGGCCAGCAGACACATTAAAAAATTCTCAGCATCACTCAGCATCAGGGAAATGCAAAATCAAAACTACAGTGAGATACCACCTCACATCAGTCAGAATGGCTAAAATTAACAAGTCAGGAAATGACAGCTGTTGGAGAGAATGCAGAGAAAGGGGAACCCTGCTACACCATTGGTGGGAATGCAAACTGGTACAGCCACTCTGGAAAACAGTGTGGAGGTTCCTCAAAAAGTTGAAAATAGAGTTACCTTTTGACCCAGCAACTGCATTATTAGGCATTTATTCCAAAGATACAAATGTAGTGATCTGAAGGGACACCTGCACCCCAATGTTTATAGCATCAATGTCCACAATAGCTAAACTATGGGAAGAACCAGATGTCCATCAACAAATGAATGGATCAAGATGTGGAAATACAGATAATGAATATGTATACAATGAATACTACTCAGCCATGAAAAAATGAAATCCTGCCATTTGCAATGACATGGATGGAACTGGAGGGTATTATGCTAAGTGAAATAAATCAGTCAGAGAAAGATAATTATATGATTTTACTCATTTGTGGAATTTGAGAGACAAGACAGAGGATCATAGGGGAAGAGAGGAATAAATAAAACAAGATGAAACCTGAGAGGGAGAGAAACAATAAGAGACTCTTAATCATAGGAAACAAATTGAAGGTTGCTGGAGGGGTAAGGGGATAACTAGGTGCTGGGCATTAAGGAGGGCTTGAGATGTAATGAGCACTAGGTATTATTATAAGAATGATAAATCGCTAATCTCTATCTCTAAAACTAATAATACACTATATGTTAATTAATTGAATTTAAATTAAAAAATCATAAAAAAGTAATTTTCAGGATCAGTTACTCCATATTTGCTATTGATTAAGCCATGCAAAGTATGGTTTGTGATCAAGGCAGCATCATATCTTGATCTAATAATCATGTTCTTTGGCATGTTAATGTCCATGTATATCTGTCCTTACAAACCAAACCCCGTATCTAGTTTACTAACCAGAAAGGATGAATGGATTTTGAAACTGTTAACAGTGGTTAAGCATACAAGATTAAGATCAGTAAGGTCCAGGTTCAAATCCCAACTTGTCATAACACTCACCAGGCTACTTAAATTCTCTCAGCCACCATTTCTTCATTTGTGCAATGGTAATTATAAAAGTAAGTATTTCACAGGATTATTAGAATACTGCCTCTTATAATACATGTTAATTATTATTATATTTTATTTCCCTTCACATTATGTGATAAGCATTTTAAAATGGTATTATCTTTAGGTATTTTCCATGAGAAAGTCCAAGAGACATTCATTTTGATTCAACAGCATTTCTGAAATGCCTTTCACACAAACTATTGAAATATTTCTTTAAGAAAAAGTTTCAAAAGAAAAGAATGCAAAAAAAAAAAAAATCTTTCAGGTGTGTAGTACTTATAACAGACTAGAAAACTTTATTCTATCCCTGCATCTGCCCCCAATCCATTGGTGCAGAGTCTGTGCTTCTTTAGCCTTAAAACTAATTTAACCTTAAAACACACTGAACTTAGTTCTCTCTATGACTCATGCTAAGGAAGACAAGAGAGTATTTGCATGTCAGTATGGATTGTAAACCTGAAATGAACTGGACCAATCTCAAATCTTTTCTTCAGGCTCTAACATATGGGTAAAGCCTAGAGACAGAAAGAGAGAGAACTCTGGGGGCAAACAGAGAGTCAAGTGTATAGAGCCAGATACTGATAGGGTTCAGGCACTCTTCCAGAGAACAAATCAAAGTTAGCAACGTAGCAATTCACAACTGCAGAGATGTTTGAATGCATTTGTGAGTTTTCTAAGGCTCTCTACTTTTTTGTTTTGTTTTGTTTTTGGCTTTATTACTTTTTCCACCAAAGGATTAGTTTCTCATTCCACGTCACAAACAGTTTTATGTTTGACCTCCTGTATCATCTGTTTATAGTAATTTAGTGATAAAACATACTGTATCTTATATTAAGTTCATTTTGGTTTTACTAAGCTGTAACTTTTTCTTGAGGATAGTATTATTCCTGATGCGTTTTTATATCTATTACAGAGTTGGCATCAGGCCTTCTAATGTTAAAGCTATTTAACATATTGATAAATATGTTACACAGACCTGAGTGAGAAAAAAATATTGAGGAGTCCCTTGAAGTCAGCAAATACCTAGAGCTCATGACGCAGTGTCTGGCATAGAGGATACATGTGTTCTCGGAGTAGCTTCTGTGATGGGCTTTGCTATATGAGCAAGGTGAATCCAGAAATCCACACATAAGTCTCTATATTGGAATGAGAGTTTGGACCATAAATCCATATTTAATTAGAATGCAAGAATCTTCTCTAACTCTAAGATGATTTATATTATTTAAGAAGATCCTGTGAATCTCATTCCTCTAACATATTTGAGTCGGCAGAGTACTATTAAAAAATTCATGAGGACTTAAATCCAAATTATTTCAAATGGTGATAATTTGAAAATAGTAGACATTTCCAAGAAATATTTTAAAAATTGTACCAATAATTCCAAAATCCTGAGAAAGAAGGCATAAAATTGTTAGTGGAGTAGGGACTAGAAAATATCTGTGCGCTTATATTTTGGCATTAGCACCAATCATGGTAGAAGAATCAGTATCTTAGATTAAGTGAGAAAAGTAACTGACAGTTGTCTGTGTCATTCTCATTTTAGGGTTCTTCTCATCTAATTGCCTTGCTTTTCACTTTCCTTTGTCATTCCTAAAAGTTGTGGTTTCCCAGAGGGCTCTTTGTTACAGTCTTTGGCCTGACGCATAGGCTGAAGCCATGCACAGCACACACTGGAGCTTTTCAGCTCCATTTACCCTGGAGGAATCGCTCAAAACTCCTTTGCCTTGGCTCTGTCACAGAACAATAGTCCTTTGGAAGAGAAGTGCTGGCTGGATCCCTGTTATCACCTAATTTCCTTTCATTTGATGAAATCCTAGATCCTTCTTTCAAGAAGCACTCAACAGACTGATGTTGAAACAGTAAAATGTATTTGTGACTAAAATATATGTGAAATCATACTTACTCTGTGGCATCCTGGAAAGCACTGGTAGTTTTGGTCACCATGTGTCTGAAAATAGTCATCAGAAAGAGCTGCTTGATGAAGAAAATAAAAGCCCTTTGCAGTACAGTATAAACAGATTTCTTTAGTCTTCTATCAATGAGACAAGGTTTTGGGAGTGAAAAGAGGTGGGTTTGAGTCAGGTGGGTTTGCAGCATGCTGGGGGTCCAATCATCATTTTAAGTTTTGAAGAAATAATTTTAAGATTTATGAAACCTGTTGATGCCCTGCCTCACTCTCCTGGGCCCTCTTGAGTTCACCTGGAGGTATGATGGATGGTTTCCAGTAATGTAACTACTTCTCACCTCCTGTTTTCTGCAGCTCTCTTGAGTGTTTTCACTGGAGCCCTGGGAGTTTTCTCTGCTGCTTAGAAATGCAGAGGAATTAAGGCTCCCAATGACAACCCTCAATCTGTGGGAATGGGAAGTGGTGGAAATATGCGCTATTTCCCATCCTATGGTGGGAATGTTCAGAAGCATGTTCTATGTAGTTTCTCAGATAGTCCCCAACAATCTGAGCCTGGGTTGCCCACAGGGCTAACCCATTCACTAATATGCCTATACTGGGTTTTTCCCTTCCCTGTCACATTTTCCCTGTTCTTGAACTCCTACTTCTGAAAATCACTTTCCAAAGAAACTACCCACACCCAAGTCTTTGTCTTGAAATCTGCTTTGAAAAGAACCCACACTAAGACGTGGTCCTAACTTTGTATTCAACTGGCACTGAGACTCTGAAGAAGTTATTTTATTTTTCTGGGTCTAATTTTTTTTACCTATTCAGTGAGACAGTTGGGTTGAATTGAGAATTTTCCTACTTATTTAGCTGAGAACTCTTTACTTTTTTTTATTTTAACTTTTTTTGTATTTTTTTTATATTTTGTATTTTTGTATTTTTTAAATATTTTATTTATTTGACAGACAGAGATCACAAGTAGGCAGAGAGGCAGGCGGGGGGGGGGGGGGGGGAGGTTCCCTGCTAAGCAGAGATCACAATGCGGGACTCAATCCCAGGACTCTGGGATCATGACCTGAGCTGAAGGCAGAGGTTTTTATTTTTTTTTTTTTTTAATTTTTAATTTTTTATAAACATATCTTTTTATCTCCAGGGGTACAGGTATGTGAATCACCAGGTTTACACACTTCACAGCACTCACCAAGGCAGAGGTTTTAACTCACTGAACCACCCAGGTACCCCTCTTTTTAAATTAAAAAAAATTTTTTTTCATTTTATTTCTTTTCAGTGTTCCAAAATTCATTGTTTATGAACCACATCCAATGATCCATGCAAAATGTGTCCTCCGTAATACCCATCATGAGGCTCACCCAATCCCCCAGGCCCTCCCCTCCAAAACCCTGTTTGTTTCTCAGAGTCCACAGTCTCCCATGGTCATCTCCCCCTCTGATTTCCCCAACTTCCTTCTCCTCTCCATTTCCCCATGTCCTCTGTGTTATTCTTTACATTCCACAAGTAAGTGAAACCATACAATAATTGACTTTCTCTGCTTGACTTATTTCACTCAGCATAATCTCTTCTATCCCGTCCATGTTGATACAAAAGTTGGGTATTCATCCTTTCTGATGGTGACATAATACTCCATTGTATATATGGACCCTATCTTCTTTATCCATTCATTTGTTGAAGGGCATCTTGGTTCTTTCCACAGTTTGGTGACTGTGGCCATTGCTGCTATGAACATTGGGGTACAGTTAGCCCTTCTTTTCACTACATCTATATCTTTGGGGTAAATACCCAGTAGTGCAATTGCAGGATCATAGGGTTGCTCTATTTTTAATTTTTTGAGCAATCTCCACACTTTTTTCAAAGTGACTGCACCAACTTGCATTCCTACCAACAGTGTAAGAGGGTTCCCCTTTCTCCAAATCCTTCCTAACATATGTTGTTACTGTCTTGTTAATTTTGGCCATTCTAACTGGTGTAAAGTGGAATCTCAATGTGGTTTTGATTTGAATCTCCCTGATGGCTAATGATGATGAACATTTTTCATGTGTCTGTTAGCCATTTGTATGTCTTCTTTGGAGAAGTGTCTGTTCTTGTCTTCTGCCTATTTTTTGACATGATTATCTGTTTTTGTGCATGCTGATTTTGAGGAGTTCTTTATACATCTTGGATATCAACCCTTTGTCTGAAGTGTCATTTGTGAATATCTTCTCCCATCCGTGGGTTGCCTCTGTGTTTTGTTGACTGCACAGAAGCTTTTGATCTTGATGAAATCCCAAAAGTTCATTTTTGCTTTTCTTTCTTTTGCCTTTGGAGACATATCTTGAAGAAATTGCTGTGGCTGCTGTCGAAGAGGTTGCTGCCTATGTTCTCCTCTAGGATTTTGATAGAAGACCACGTTGAGGTCTTCTATCCATTTCAAGTTTATCTTTGCTTATAGTGTAAGAGAATGGTCGAGTTTCATTCTTCTACACATAGCTGTCCCATTTTCCCAGCACCATTTATTGAAGAGACTGTCTTTTTTCCACTCTATATTTTTTCCTGCTTTGTCAAAGGTTATTTGGGCATATGTTGAGGGTCCATATCTGGGCTCTCTACTCTGTTTCAATGGTCTATGTGTCTGTTTTTGTGCCGGTACTATGCTGTCTTGGTGATCACAGCTTTGTAGTAAAGCTTGAAATCAGGCAATGTGATGCCCCCAGTTTTGTTTTTCTTTTTCAACATTTTCTTAGCAATTTAGGGTCTCTTCTGGTTCCACACAAATTTTAGGATTGTGTGTTCAAGCTCTTTGAAAAATGACGGTGGAATTTTGATTGTGATGGCATTGAAAGTATAGATTGCTCTAGGCAATATAGACATTTTAATAATGTTTATTCTTCTGATCTGTGAGCATGGAATGCTCTTCCATCTTTTTGTGTCTTCTTCAATTTCTTTCATGAGTGTTCTGTAGTACATAACTTTTTTTTTTAAATCAAATTAAATCATAAATAGAACTTGAAAAATGTAACAATAGTTAGAACAAATGAACATGTTTCTTAGGTAATTTAGAGATTTTTTTCTGTATGTCAGACATTTATTTATAGATCACTGAGGCATAATCTTGGACTCCTATGATTCTTTGCAGCACAATTTTAGAGTGAGTGGACTAGATAATCTTTAAGGTTCATGGAAAACTTCAAATTCTGGGATTCTAACTGTGGTTAGAAGTTCCTGAGGAGCTCTTTAACTCTATCTTAACCTCTGGATTATTTCCCAAATTCCAAATCCACAGAGATCTAGTTTGGAATCTTTTTTCCCCATACCATTTATCTTTCCATCACCTAATGGTTATGTGAACACACATGTGTATGTGTGTATTTACATATAAAAAAACAAAATCAGAAATATAATTGTGTCATGCCATAGTTTCACCAGAATTTTAGTACAAAGCCTATAAATTTTGATTATATGCTGACTGCATCTGAAAGCCAAAGGTAATCCTCATCAAAAAACTTTTTTAGTTCATCATAGGACTTTCAAGATTTTTCCCTGCTATTTCATTTATAAGAACACATTCAGTAACATTTTCATCTTTAACACAGATATGACATATCTGTGAAAGTTATAAATATTTCAGTGAGCTTATGTGCTATAAATATAATGCATATATATACATATAATACATGCATACATATATATTACATATATACATATTATATATGTATATATGCATTATATTATATGTATGTCATATATATATATAATATATATTATCTATATATATATTATATAGATCTCCCAAATCTTAACTCCTGGTCATTTATTTAACTCTTAAAGGTTGTTTCCCTTTCCACACAAAGGTATTTTGACTAGAGTTTTAAGATAAGATGATTTTTTTCCCTAGAAGTATCCACATGCCTCTTTATTTCCTCCTTTCCCACACTTTCTGCCTAAGCTGAGATTTGGACTTTCATCAGCCTGTCTTCCCCTATTATTTTCCTTATAATACTTTAGTACATCCTATTGTCCTTCCAGGTAAACCGCTGAAACTGCAACCACTTGTTTTTCCTGGGCCTGCTTCCAGCACATCTTTCACCTAGCCAATCTTTCTAGGGATGCTTTCTACTCATCTCTCAAGCCCTGCCCTTGTGCTTAACTTGTAGTGATACACAGAGAAAAAAGTCCTTTCTTGCATTTTTATTTTCTGGAGGAAAAGCTGTTCTTTTATTTCCATTCAAATTTTTGCCTTTGTAATCATACAGTCTCCTTCCTTCCTACCTTCCTACCTTCCTTCCTTCCTTCTTCTTCTTGAAGGTGAATTGGACAGAGGGTCCAATTTGAAGGACTAAATTTAGAGAAGAGACAGAATAACATCTGCTCAGTTTTCTGGCAAATATGCATATCCATTAACATGTATATGAGTTCTGATAGGAAGGATTATTTTCCTCAAATATAGTTAGTAGTTATGTTAGTTTAGCATTTCTTGGTGAAGCTGAAAGACAGTAAGAAAGAGAGTAACTTATATATTCATCTTAATCCAGCCAGGGTATCCCATATTTCTTGGGAGGCTTGATGGTTGTAACTTCCTTTTACAAGTTCTTTATTTACTCAACAATTTTCTATAGTGTTCAAAGCTTTGAAACGCAGTACAACGATATGTCAGACTTAACATTTTAGAGATCACATCTCTCCCTTTCCTCAGCAATGCTTTTCCTGAGCCTTGCGGCTATGTGTGTTGCCCTTAAATTTTGTTTGCTGGTTTCTTTCTTGAGCTCTATCTTTTCCTTCATAAGAGGTGTACACTACTGTATGACTTCATCCAGATGCATTCCTTATCAAAACCACCCAGGCTGTGGAATGTGGGCTCCTTGTCTCCCACACCTGACCCATAAGTTCCTGCAAGGCTGGAGCTCATCTCCCAGAATTAGGCAATATATTGGGTGCATAATAGTCCTTAATATATGCTGGCTGAATAAATCATCCAACTTATGGAACATATGTTTTAGGAATTGCTTTTGGATGAGGCTTTATTAAGAACTTTTCTGAATGGCTCAAGATTTCATGATTTGGCTGTTTTTCAGAAGCTCTGATCAGCTTTTTTTTTTTGTTATTTCCAGTTCCATGTATGAATTATGTATCTGAAATTTCTTTCCTACTGTGCTTGGCTTTGATGGCATCCCAAGGTTTGAGTTTGCCATCTTTCTT
Source organism: Mustela nivalis (assembly GCF_964662115.1). Lineage (NCBI taxonomy): Eukaryota > Metazoa > Chordata > Mammalia > Carnivora > Mustelidae > Mustela > Mustela nivalis. The sequence goes on from NC_139023.1 coordinate 100,479,658, forward strand.
TGTCAGACTATACTTTATCTCATTCTTGGTCTGGCTTCTTCACCTCAGACACTGATGTGAAACACAAAATTCCTTTCATTTACATTTATTCTGTCATGTACATCCCCATGTTTAGCTGTGCTCATATCAAGCGTCAGCCCACACCCTGTTGAGGTGACCAGAGGCTCTGTGATAGATGCCAGGGTGGTGGTATACTTACTGCAGACTCATTTGGGGACATTCCAATGAGGGAAATAACTATTTTCTTTCCTGTTTTAGTTCCAAGATCCTTCAGCAAATTAAGCCAGTTTGTCTCTACATTGTGTTTCATATTATTTCTGGGCAGGAGTCACCACTGATGTGTTATTCCCTTTTGTACCAATGCTCCTAACAGTTGGCCAACTTGTAGCCATAGGTATAGCACGTTGACAAGTTTCATGTGTTTCCTCATTTTGCTTCTTTATATTTTTATGTTTTGTGCAACTTCTCTTGGAACATTTTAATCTAAATTATCTAGTTTCTTCTTGTTCTTTTTTTTTCATGACACCTACCAAAATATTTTGCCATATCAGGATCTCAGTCTAGTGGGCAGTCCCCAGGGCCATCAGAGAGTTGCATATTGTCATCATCCTTTTGGGGCACTGGGAATAGAGAGGGAGTCCTGGATATTTTTACATTTGTTCTCTTCCTGTTTCGCTCATCAGCTCAGTTTGCCTGTGTAGATGACCACAAGGTTTGACAGGACCTTTCCCTTCTTATTAGTTCTATTTTTAGATAGGGACAGGCGACAACAATAAAAACTATTTGCCTCATGCAGACTTGATACCAGGCAATGTTCTATGGGCTTTACATCTGTTGTTTCTTTAATCCCACAGCAAACATATGCAATAAGTATTATTCACCCAACCTCTCCAGAAGTTTCTGGGTGCTCTTCTTGTCAGCTTGCTGACCTAGGATTTCCTGCCCATTCCTGCCATATGTTAGTATAACATGTGATGTCATGTAGTATGTCATACACATGATATGTTGTTATGTAACTTTCTATGCCTTAATGCTGGGATAATCTCCTCACTTCTAAAACATCATATGTATTACATGCCCTATTGATTGACAATGATCAAGAGGGGGAATCAGAACTATTCATATAATTTCATTTTCCTATTCAGTGGTTTTGATGCTGCCTATAAATCTAAAATGGCAAAGGGAAGAAGAGGGGAAATGGCCCATAGAACTGTTTCTCTCCATTCTAAGGATCCCATCCTCCTCCTTTGTACTCCTCTCAGCCTAGCCGCAACCCCCAAATTAGCGACCCTGTCACCCCCTTCCACCTATGCCATGCTTGGGAGGCAGGCTTTTCTCAACATGCATTTTTAAACACACAACTTACTATGAATTCTCTAGGCTAGTCAGTGAGGAATCTGAGGAACAGAGTGGTGATACGACTTGCCAGTTCACTGAAATATGCTAGAGAAACACGTGAGCTGTGGGGCATATCCTCCTTGAGGTCTCGCTCAAATATTACTCCCTGTCTGGAATCTTCTGTGAGGCTCCCTCTGCTTTCTCGGAAGGCAGAGTTATTTCCCCTGCCTGTTATCTCATGTCACTTTATATATCCCTCAGCACGGCATTTATCTCAGGATATTGTGACATGGGGTTTATTTCTCTTCCCTGTTATATTGTGAGATCCTTTATGGGAAACACTATGCCATTTATTGATGCATCCCCTGGGCCCAGAACAGTACTTGGCATATTGTAGGTGCCGGACAAGCGTTTGTTCTGGGAATGACTGCAAACATGCCGTGCAGTTGGCTGCTATTTTTATTCTTGTTCCCTGATTACTGCTTCCTCTGGATCCTGTTGTTTAGTGGGTATTGATATAGGAGGGCTGTCTTATTGAGGACCTGTGGATTCTGGCTACAGAAATTTAATCACCAGGATTTCATTTTCAAGTTAAGAACCTTGAGTTAAAAACAGCCTTAATGCACTCATGTTATGGAATCTGCTTTGTAAAAACTATGAAGTAATTTTAAACATGGTCAAATTTCAAATTAAAAGTCCAACTTTCTGGTCAGTATTTTCTCAAGGCAACAAGAATTCTGTGTATTTGCACATAAAAACACATAGATTCACGCTCACATCTACTGTTTGAGGTTGTTTTATGTGGCTATATCAGCTTTCAAGGTACATATGAAACATGGCCAAATTGTTTACATCGATGGATTTCTGACATGATTTCAGCTTGACCTGTGCCACATTTCCCATGTAGGCACAGAAAAAGACACACCTCCATCCCAGATTTCAATGCACAAGCAGAAGTAAGTTATTAGAGTCTGAAGAGAAGCAAAAGAGAAATAGCTATGCTTCTAATAGAAGAAAGAGGGCAAACGTTGATTTAATCAATTGACTTACTTTTAAGTCAGAGAACAGATGTTTTCTGTTAGGTCCCTGGTGAAAATTCAGTAGGCGCCAGTGATACTTTAGGACCAGTGGCTTCTGATAAAATCTGAAACGAAGCTGTTCTTGGTAAATGGGCTTTTGCACAGCAGGCCTGTCACTGTGGTGAGATTTTTCTCTTGAGCAGAAGTTTGTTTGCTCTCTCTTCTTTATGCTTTTGTTCCTTGTCTTTTCACTGCCCACTCACTTTTCTTCTTTATCTCTTAGCGTAGGAAAATCACATTCCTTTTTTTTTTTTTTTTTACTGTTACATTGTTTGAAAATAATAAGTATGAAGAATTTTGTTCTCTACCTTGAAAGAGGTCTTTGAATCCTGTATTTTCTGGTCCGGTAGAATCACCTGTGCTGTGTTCTAATCTCACCTTGTTCACAGCCTCCTCTTTGAGCCATGGAGTTCAAAGAGTGCTTGAGGTACTAGTTACCCTGATGTTGTCTTCAGAACCTGTCCCCCAGCCTCATCATGGAAACGGTAAGCAGAACTCCCCTCACTAAAACTTCAAAGGGGTCCTCTAAATGTTTCTAAGATTCTGCATTCCCAAAATGCCAGCTTTTCTTTTTCAGCTACTTGGAAATTGCTTGTAGTGATATGAGCCTATTCCTTCTTGTAAACACTCCAGTGATATTAATATTCTTGGAAGTTCTTTACCATATACAATTTGTTACTATGTTTTCAAGCAGTAGGGCATGTTCTTTGCCATTCTTTTTGCCCACATAGCCCCCATCTCACCCACCATTTGATGAACAGCGCTGCAGGACTATGAACTGCTTATGATCAGGGAATGTCCTCTACCACCTTAGATCCCCTGCATAGCATAGCTCCTAGCACACAGTGAGAGTGTAGTAAATGCTTGCTGAATGAAGCCTGATAGCTCCCTTATACTCACTTACTGGAACCCATGTGTAGCTAGGCTATCTCAGACTATCATAAACTCCCCACTGAGGAAATCAAGATGGCTGAATAACCAAAGAAATATGTTCCTTGCTCATATTTTTCATAATGAATTTCATAATGAATTCTCCCATCTCACCTATGCGTTTTGTATTATCCAATGATCTTGGTCTATATATCCATTTGCTAACAAGCAATGTTAATAAACATTAACACGCAAAAATGATAAGATCTAGAACTAGGCAGTGACTCTTTTTTTAGAGTAAACTGGTCTTGAAAATGGATATAATTAGAAGGCTAAAAAATATTTCACAATCTAGTAATTTCCATTTTATGAGAGATAAGGATGAGTGACCAATCTCTGATACCTGCCCAGCAGAAACTGGCACCTACTTGGAACGGCATCTCATTGATTGACTCACTGAAGTGAAGGGGATGTTAAACTGGATAGCATTAAGACACATGGAAGCTCTTCCATGATTCCTTTCTCCATGCAGCTGTCTCAGGTCTGTGCTGATTTTCACCTCTCAGTGTCATCCTTTATCCTATCCCTTAGACTAAAACATCTGTGGTAGGAGCAGGAGAGTATTTCTGAGGCAGGAGCCTGAGGAATGCTTATTTGAATGGGGCTGACTTCTTACCCTCCCCAAGGGGCAGAGGTGTTGATAGTTTCCATCAGTAATGACCTCATAGGAAAGTCGTGTACATCTCAAAAGCCACCACCACAGCTGGCATTGATTCAGGGGGAAGCTGGAGCCTGAGTCTAGGTGATCACTGAGACAGAGCTATAGGCTAAAACATAGAAGAAGACTCTTTTTTTTTTTTTAAGATTTTATTTATTTGACAGAGAGAGAGAAATCACAAGTAGGCAGAGAGGCAGGCAGAGAGAGGGGAGAAAGCAGGTTCCCCGCGGAGCAGAGAGCCCGATGTGGGGCTCGATCCCAGGACCCTGGGATCATGACCTGAGCTGAAGGCAGAGGCTTTAACCCACTGAGCCACCCAGGTGCCCCAGAAGAAGACTCTTTTTAAACCATCTCTACCCTCTGGAAACAACACCTGATTTCCCAGCCTTAAAATATTTAATGTGGATAATTTAGAAGTATTTAAAACAACTTTCCTCCTTCTTAAAAACCCACACATCATTTACTCTTAACTTGGGCATTCACTCAAGGCAGACATGGCAAACACTACTATGAGGGAAAAGCTTGTGAGGCAATAGGAATGCAATGGAGAGCAATGCCAGAGTTGCTCTGCCCTTGGGAAGCTTTTAGTTTGTGAAAGACAGGTCTCAATAAAATCATCACACAGCTATACAGAGATCAGTGCTGTGAAGGGTGAACAAATTTCCTTTTTTATTTTTAAGTTTTTACTTAAATTCCAGTTAATTAACATATAGTGTAATATTAGTTTTAGGTGTACAATATAGTGATTCAGCACTTCCACACAACACCTGGTGCTCATCACAAGTACACTCCTTAATCCCCACCACTCATCCCCCAACCCACATCCCCTCTGGCAGTCATCTGTTTGTTCTTTATAGTTAAGATTCTGTTTCTTGGTTTGCCTCTCTTTTTTTCCCCTTTACTCATTTGTTTTGCTTCTTAAATTCTACTATTGAGTAAAATAATGTGGTATTTGTCTTTCTCTGACTTATTTTGCTTAGCAAAATACTCTTTAGCCCCATCCATACCATTGCAAATGGCAAGATTTCATTCTTTTTTATGGCTGAGTAATATTCCATTGTATAAATATTTTTATAGTTTAGAGCCAGGAAAGGATTGTTGAAGCTACAACCTTTCAAAGCAAAATAGAAGTAAACCAGATGAAGGGTGTGGACAGACCTTTCCAGGCAACTGAGACCTATGGCAGGAAGCAGCATGGAATATTCAAGAAATATGCAAACATGATTTCCATGAATCTTGGTGGGCAGGCAGATGCAGACAATGCAGATACTTGCTCTCTGTCCCTCTTTTATAACCCGGCTGTGGTTTCAACTCCCTTCCAGTTTTACACCGAAATACCCAACCCCCAGTGGAGGACAGGGCTGCTGGATGAGCATGTGACCAGCTAAACCTTTGCTTCTTCCTAGCACAGTGTAAGGAACAGTTGTTGAACATAATAATCACCAAAACTGATGATAAAACTTTTCACAGAATTAAAGGATACTTTTCATAGAATTTAATCTTCCCAGATGAGATCTCCCTGGATCAACCAGTTCTCAGTGGCCTGCCAGTTGGCTACAGATGCATGTGTGAACCAAGACCACTCAGCTGAGTCCAGCATAAATTGTTAACAGCAGAGCTGTGAGCTAAATAAATGGTTCTTTTAAGCCACTAAATTATAGAATAATGTTATACAGAAAAATGTTTCCCAGTAGTAATCTATTTTACCTTATTTAATAATTTTTAATCCACAAAGTATGAGAACAGTAAATTATTCAATAAGATAAAAATAGGTTGAACATCTTGTATATTGTGTATTATTGTATACCTTCTACATGCAAACAGATGTTTTAATGGGATTTAATGGGATACATGGGTAAATAAGATATAGTATTTCTCTACAAAGGAGTGTGATAAAACCCCTAAGAGGAAATAAACAAATGCCTACACCAGGTCAAAAAGTACTAAATTAAGCACAAAATTCCAAATTGGTGTGATAGTTAAATGCCACTTTAAGATCCCCCTTTTCTAATTGGTTGATGGTAGATTATCTTCCAACACAAGGAAATAGTATGGAGAGATCCCAAAGCAACTCTGAAGTCAGTTCTAGGTGGGATGGTCTGTGGGTCTTTCCTGAAAGCAGTAGGTGACCTCAGCTCCTCAGTATCCTGTACTGCTTAGGCCAGGAGTAGGACCTAATAATAAAATGCTATCTTTTCTCATATTATGGAATTGAAAACGATTTCACACACAAGTCATAATGCATACTAAAATTTTAAGACATTGAAGAAGCTTTTGTGAAGGCTCCACCACTGTAAATTTTGTTTCAGATTCATCCAAATTCCAGTTCTAAGGTTTTTTTTGTCTGAGGACAAATTGATTGATAAGAAAAATGACTCTACATTTCCAAAAAATGCTAAATAGCTTAGCATTTCCCCACACCATGGTGTTCTGAGGATGATTTCAGTGACCCGTGTTTGTTCCCAAAGCAATGTGGAGCACATAGTAGGGATTCAAAATAATTCAAAATTTGAATTAACTTTAAAACCTTTATTCTTGTTAGAAGTAAAAGAATGAATATTTGACTGATTTTTGTTGGTTTTATAGTTCAGTAATCTCTTACGTATCCAAATGGTTAGAGAATGGATTATCCTGACTTAATTATGATGACTAACAAAGGATGAATATTTACTACATATTTATAGTTTACCTAACATGAACCATAATACTTCAATAGAAATGCTAACACTAAATTAATAGTTAAGTTTGATTTTTGTTCGAGTCATTAAACTTCCTTGTATAACACTATAAGCAACATATTTTTGAGATTTCTGGATGTTTGTATTCCATATAATCATAAGTTTCCCACACAAAATGCTGGCACCTATAATATTATACCCATATAACCAGAAATCCTATAATTATATAATTATAAAAATCCTGAATTCTTCACTTTTGTTTTACATGGCAGCACATGCTGTTTAATTGTCAAAACAGGGAGTTAACATATAACATAGAATATCTCTTCTTGTATTGAAAAGAATTTATCTTCTCCAGATGTATAACGAATCTTTTATATGCTTTTTCTATTTTGTCTGCAATGATGTAGTCATGCATATCACAAATGTAAGGTTGTTGTTGTTTAAAGATTCATTTTGAATTAAAATTGTCTAACAGAAGAAGAGTTCAGATATAATTTAAGTGAAAGTCAGAAAGTTAAATCAAATTATACATAGCCAGCTTACAATTCAGGCCAAAATGAAGAGATTTCTACCATTACAGAATGGTTTTTAGTGAGATAGGTCTCTATTCTTTGTGAAGCCAAGAAACTAAGAAAAACTTAAAGATATTTTATGCAAAACATTTATGGTTTAAAAATGTGAGTGCTGTATTGAAGTTAGTTGATAGAGTAAGCCTCCAGGAGGCACCAGGTAAAAAATGGAAACTTCATTCAACCTACCAATTAACCAAGCAACTGCTCAGTGAACGATGTTCCAAAGATGTTGAACACCATGCCCATGTTTCTAGCTTGCTCCCAGATCACAGCAGGTTAGTACAAAGCCAAAGGCTTTCAAGCACTCAATTCATGGCAATGGAGTTTAGCTGAATTAAATGGTATGTATGACTTAGCCACTAAGTAGCTGTGTGTTTTCAGGTAATTCGTTTAGCCTCTCTGCGGCTCTAAAATGTGACAACATTTTGAATTATAAAATTGTAAATCTTCTTGGGACCCACAAATCATCTAAGTTAAGACGTGTTCTTTATTTTCTTTGGGACCACGTATCCTTTTGAGGCAACAGAGGAATTATCCTGTACATTTGCCAGGCTGTACAGTTGTTCCATTTATTAGCGTATCACCTAGCATTACCTTGAGGAAAGGTATGTCCTCTGGAAACAAGTTTTGATTATTTGGCACCTCGTTACTTATTTCTCTTAGCAGTTAAAAGTACTATCATACATGGTCTGAACTTTCTGCTTCTCTGGCTTTTTCTTCTCTTTAAAGGTCACATAAAGCCGATATCATGTTTATTGCTTATGGATATGGCCTCTAGTGCTTTTAATTTGGATTACTTAATAGGTATACTAATTAGTATGTATAAGGTGAGATTCCTTTTTTAAAAATGTCCTGGGAGGCTCTTGGGATATGATATGGCAAAAATTGTCCAAGACTCCCACATGCTATAGCAGGTCAATGGAGGATTGAAAAGAGTTACAATGTTTAAGATACAAGTTTTTCTCATATATTATCTAATTTAATCCTTACAAGAGGCCTATATGGTAAATGTGATTATCTCTATTTTACAGGAAAGGAAAAATTCAAATACATTATTGCTCATTCATTTATTTATTCAATGTGTATTTATTAAACGCCTACTCTAGGCTAGACACTGCTCTTGGTATTGGGGCAAACATGGTGGCGTTAAGGGAAGGAATAAGAACCTTTCATCTATAGAATCTCATTCGTAGGAGTGGTGGTAGCAGGAGATACTAGCATTAAACCAGTAATAAATGCCTAAGCAAATACTTTCAGATACTGTTAAGTTTATGAGGATCACACAAGGTAATGTGGTAGATTGGGGGAAGGGTGGGGGTGAACCTAAGAGGGAAGGTAAGGGGTGGATCACATCAACTCTGACATCTGAGTTGAGATCTAACTTGCCTAAGTGGAGTAACTAGGATTTATACTTAGGACTCTCCTGGTGTTAGATACTCTAAGAACATTTGCTATGGACATTAAAATGCTAAAATGTTTATATTAATAACAAACATCCAAGAAGTCTGTAAGTGTCTATATTGCCTGCTCTTGAAATCATTAGGGTCAAACAAAAAGTGAAAGGAATGGAAGAACTATAAAGAACTATGCACATTAAAGCTTTCTTATGTGTGCCCTTGCAGTCTGGCTTTGAATGCCTGGGGAAACAGGGAATGAAACAAAGCAAAGGGAATGAAATATGCGTGCGATTTCAGTGAAGAAGTGAGACGTGTAGTGATTAGTCATAGATAAATTGTAATAGCATTTAATCTCTTTCTCTCCCATATGTCTTGAAGAAACAATCTTCCAATGATGAAAGTTTATTTTGTTCTTTTTTCAAAGGTGAAAGTTTAAATCATCGGTAATCCATCACCGAAGAAAAATGGTGGTTAATATTTCAGTATATTTCTTTCTAGGACTTTTTAAAAATTAACATCTTATCATGAGTTTTTCTCTCATGTTCTTTCAACCTCATGAAGCATAATTTTAAATGGTGCCAGAATAGTCCATCATATGTCCCTATATTATTGTATTTGACCATTCCCCTATACTGAACATATAGTTTTGTCTATTTTTTTGCATTTTACATAATGCTGAAATGATGATCCTCATACATATTTCTATGCTTGCCTTATTATGTTCCTTGGATAGATTACTAGAGTAAAACGGTTGTCAAGAATAGTAAATTCTTGGGACACCTGAGTGGCTCAGTCAGTTAAGCATCCAACTCTTGGTTTTGGCTCAGGTCATGGTCTTGAGGTTGTGAGATTGAGCCCCGCATTCGAGCTCCATGCTCAGTAGGGAGTCTGCTTGAGATTCTCTCCTTCCTCTCCCTCTGCTCCTCCCCTCACTTTCTCTTTCCCTCTCTTTCAAATTAAAAAAATCTTAAAAATAGTAAATTTTTTGTCAAAACTATAAAATTTCATTCATAAATTGCTGGGGTGACTTCAGGGTCTCTTACAAAGTCAAGTTTGACATTCTATTTTATCCTATGTTATTTTGAGTTATAGTCTAACAAGTGAAAGTTTTGACTTATAATTGAAAGTCCCAGTGGGAGCTAATGGTCTAAATGTATCAAGTCTGATTTATTCAGTATTCTGTTAGTGAAATTTATTTTAGCCCAACTTTGAGCCCATGTCCAGTAATAATGAAATTCACAGACTAATACTGGGACACAACAAAATCATAACAAGTCATTAAAAGTGAGTAACTTACATTCAGTAGAGTTTCGTATTATGTACTTATAATATTATACATTATTTATATAGAATCGATGTAATTTTCTCTTACAAAGTAACAGTTTCTTTATGTGTATATGGTTCCTTTTGACTACTTAAAATAGTCAGTTGGTCACAAAAGCCATGTCCCTAAAGTAAGGTTTAACTACAGAGTTTATTACATAGCATAATGCATTTTGTTCCTACTTAATTAAACAGATTTCTTAATCTGTATTAGGTGAGTCATGCCCTCCTCTGCCCTTTTACTTTCCCAAAATAAACTTTTTTCAATTTTGTTTAAAATATTCTTTATTTATATTGAAGCCTGCCAGATGGCCTTAAGGGATTAGCAAATTATAATTTAGCTGAAAAATGACAATTTTAGCAGATCAGTGTTCTCCTCTAGAGGCTAACAAATATGCATCAACTACAGTAAGAAAAGGGATGTTTATTTGAAACTCATCCAAACAATCTGAAAGCCCTAGATGAAAATCTTGAAGAAAAAAGATTTTCCACAAATTTCTTCTTTCCTCTTTCTCACTTCTGGATACTCTAGGAACATAGAATCAATAACCTATCTGGCTTTGGAACTGCCTAGGTTGGGAGCAGAGCAGCAAACGGTGTTAGTGAGGGAAAGGGGGAGAGAGAGAAGATGCAATTAGAAATAATTTGAATTTAACTGATACTTACATTCAAGAGAGAAAGGCAGAAAGCATATTGTATCTTATTTTTTTTTAAGATTTTATTTATTTATTTGACACACAGAGATCACAAGTAGGCAGAGAAGCAGGCAGAGAGAGAGAGGGAAGCAGGCTCCCTGCTGAGCAGAGAGCCTGATGCGGGGGGGCTCAATCCCAAGACCCTGGGATCATGACCTGAGCTGAAGGCAGAGGCTTTAACCCACTGAGCCACCCAGGCACCCCAAGCATATTGTACCTTAAATGAAACATATTTGGAAAGATTAGCAGTGTATAAGGAAATTTAGATGCATGAAATTTAGCATTACATAGAAGATGAAATAAAAGCAAGCATAAATTACCCAGTATCACCTCCATTATTTGTTCCTTTGCATTACGTAAGTGTGTAGTATTTCACTCAATGAAGTTAAGTGAGGCTATAAGAGAAATTATTTCCTTATTTTTAAAAATATTTATTTATTTATTTGACACAGAGAGTGAGAGAGAGATCACAAGTGGGCAGAGAGACAGGCAGAGAGAAGGGGAAGCAGGCTCCCCATCAAGCAGAGAGCCCAATGCACGGCTTGATCCCAGGACTCTGAGATCATGACCTGAGCTGAAGGCAGAGGCTTAACCCAGTGAGCCACCCAGAGGCCCCAAATGATTTCCTTTAAAATAGCCCATTTTACATTTAAGATTTCTTTCGAAGTCCAAATTAAACGAAGTTCAGTTTTTTGAAGATAAGACATACCATGTGATGGCATAAATACCAACTGGAATTGTGAATAGTGATTTTCCATTTACTGATATGGGACTGTATGAAAATCATATCACATTTCTGGAGCCATTATATCCCTCTCTTTAAATTGATAGTATTGGAATAGATAATTTATTTTTATGGTCACTTTCATTACCTACCCCTTAAAAAATTGAAACCCTAAAATTTATAGTTACTCAAGGCATCTTTTTCTCCATTTCATTGTTCTGCTTATTCTCTCCTTCCTCATATTTTTTTATTTAAAACTGTTACATGTTTGGTTCCTCTATTAGAGGTAAAAAAATAAATTTATGAATCCTCTCACCCCAATTAATTTACAATGTACTTGAGTAGAGGTGATCTTTTGTTTCTTTTGTGCCTTCACATAATGTGTAATTGTATTTCTTTTTTTTTTTTTTTTTTTTTTTTTTTTAAAGATTTTATTTATTTATTTTACAGACAGAGATCACAAGTAGGCAGAGGGCAGAGAGAGAGAGGAGGAAGCAGGCTCCCCGCCAAGCAGAGAGCCAGATGCGGGGCTCGATCCCAGGACCCCGGGATCATGACCTGAGCCGAAGGCAGAGGCTTTAACCCACTGAGCCACCCAGGCGCCCCTGTGTAATTGTATTTCTGCATAAAGGAGTTCCCAGACCTGTTTTTAACTCACTGACCAGTGTCTTTACAAGCTCCCGGTAGAACAGAGTAAATAGAATAAACAGATGCATATGTAAGGTAATTAAATCTCTGTTGTTTTATTTGCATGTGTGGTGAGTTTCTGAGGTCCAAATATCCAGACTCTAAATCTTAGAGAGATCAGGGTCATTGTCTTCTGCTTCTTAGAGTTTCTCTATCAAGCTCAAAAAACTACCTTTTTTAGATTTCACTGTGGGCTGGGAGAAGTGCTCCAGATTAAAACAAACAAACAAACAAACAAAAAAACAGAAAAGGTGTTACTATGACCTCTTTGGGCACTAAGGACTGACAGCATCAAGTGTTTTCCTTATGATAAACCCTCCTCTGGCCTGGGTGCTCACCCTGGGGTCACTGAAGGACAGGGCTGTGATTAACCACAATTGCCACTAGAGGTCAGTGCTGACCATTCACAGAGACAACGAAGCCAAAGCAATTGGCGGTGGAGTCCCCCAAGTTAGGAAGAACATTCAAAGTTCCTTTGTGTCATTGGTTGAAATCAAATTGACGCTGGATCCATTGTGAATTGTGTATTATGTGCAGGCCTTAAGAGAAATAATTTTAATTTCATTGATGATTATAGTCAAGAACATTATTTGGATTACTTCTTTTTTTTTTTTTTTAAAGATTTTATTTATTAATTTGACAGAGAGAAATCACAAGTAGATGGAGAGGCAGCCAGAGAGAGAGAGAGAGGGAAGCAGGCTCTTTGCTGAGCAGAGAGCCCGATGCGGGACTCCATCCCAGGACTCTGAGATCATGACCTGAGCCGAAGGCAGCGGCTTAACCCACTGAGCCACCCAGGCGCCCTGGATTACTTCTTATTACTGGATGTAAACCAACTGTTTTAGGAACTAACAAAATCCTGCTTTTTGGGATATCTCAGCAGGCTCTAGGTTTCCTTACTTTGCCCTCTTTTAAAATGTTGTAATGAACATCAACATATAAGTAAATGTAGGGTAAATGTAGAGGACAGGGTGGTGATACTTGAGGTACTTCGATAAGGTTCTTTTACTCCCACACAATCTAAAAAGACTTCCATTTTTCTGATATGGAAGTTTGTCATTCTTTCACTAGGCTTTAGTCCTTTTGAGCCAAACCGCTTTCTTACAGTTCTTCCTACTACAAATATTTGTTATTTTCATGTCATATGACAGTAACTGTGCCTTGATCTTGAGCTTCAAGTATTCACTTACTTAAACATTTCCCTGGGGACATAATGTTGGCTCATGGTTTCCAGTTTAAATTTACTTGACAAAGTTTTTTTTTTTTTTTTTTTTTTTTCAATTGTAGCTCATTGAGCTATTGTTCTAGATCAGCCTTGGCTGTAAAAGCAGGAAGAACTAACTAATCTAATTTTCATGAAGTATTTCTTACACAGATTTTCTCATTTAACACTCACAACTCTTGAGAAAGGGGATTGCTTGTTATCTTCACTTTACAGGTGAAGGAGATTGAGGTTTAGGGTTTAACTTGTTCAAGACCACACAGTTTAAAAGAGAAAGGGTCAGGATTTGAATCCAGGTCTGTTTTACTCCAAAGCCTATGTTTTTTCCTAAGTGTATAATAGCCTACTACAGTATACATAATAAAATTATTGCCTATCTCCTATCATCCTCTCCCATTTCTCCACAACTTGCTGGACACCTTTGCATCAAATATTCTCAAGAGTTGATGACTTCAAATATTAACTATTCTAGCATGCTATTCTGATGAGAAAGTGTCCTGACCCCAGTCCATTTGTTAGCATAGTTTAATGTCAATTACAGAATTCTGGCATTAAGTCAAGGTGTTTGATCATTTTAATGTACCTCCAAGTGTCCTTATAGTTAACTGAAACCCTAAAAGCTGAAGGCCCATATTAGTCAGCTTGGGCTACCATCCTAAAATACCATAGATCAGGTGGCTTTAACAATAGGAACTTATTTCTTACAATTCTGGAGGCGGGGAACAACCAGTTTGGTTCCTCTGTGAGAGCTCTCTGCCTGGCTTCCAGATGACTACCTCCTTACTGTGTCCTTATATAGTAGAGAGAGCACTTCTTGTACGTGCACAAATACCATCACAAAGGACCCGCTCTCATGACCTCATCTAACCCTAATTACTTCCCAAAGCCCCATTTCCACATGGCATCACATTGGGGGTTAAAACTTTAACACATGACTCTGGAGGGATTCTAGTCAGACCATAGCAACCCTGAATATTAAATACTAGCTCTTTTATTTTATTCAAAATATGAGGAGGGAAACTTTGGAAGGGGAAATATTGGATAAGGATTTTGCTTTTGTTCTCATCCTTTATAATTTGGTGGAAATAGTAGACTACTACGATTTGCTAGAAATGGTAGTGACATAGTAATTTTACTCCGTAAGTAACTGAGCTTCTTGAGAACAGTGCCTGTTTCATTCACTTATACAAGACCAACAACTACATAACTAATATGTTAATTGCCATATACATGCTGAATAAGTCAGTGATCTGCTAAGGAACAGAATTGCCAAACCTGTCTTTCTGGAGTGGCAAGTTGTAAGGATTGTATCTAAGCTTCCTGTAGTTCTCAATTTTTTATGTTCTTTTTAAAAATAAAATTAGACCAAGTTTTTTGATGTATGATTTATGTTCAGTAAAATTCATATTGTTACGTGTATAGCTTGATTTTTTAAAATATTTTATTTATTTTAGAAAAAGAGTGTGTGCATGTGTGTGTGTGTGTGTGTGTCAGAACAAAGGGAAGGGTAGGGGGAAAGGAAGAGAAACTCAAGCAGATTCCACACTCAGCATGGAGCCTAACGCAGGGCTAGATCTCATAGTTCTGAGATCATGACCTGAGCAGAAACCAAGAGTTGGACACTTAACTGACTGAGCCACCCAGGTGCCCCTAGTTTGATGGGTTTTGAAACATGTATATAATTCTGTATATTCCATCACTACCATAATTAATAAAATAGAATATTTTTCTCCCCCAAAATTTCCCTTGGGCTCTTTTAAAGTCAATCCTTTTGGGGAATTAAGATCAAACTATATGTAGACTTTTGGATCTGGCTTCTTTCTTGAGATTCCTCCATGTTTTTGCATGTATCAGTAATTTACTTATTTTTATTGCCAAGTAATATTCCATTATACAGATATATCACAATGTGTTCATCGATTTACCAGCTAATGATACTTCAGTTGTTTCCAGCTTTTGACTATTTTAAATAAAGTTTATATATATATGTGTGTGTAGTAAATGAACTGTTTGTGCCCCATTCATATGTTGAAGTTCTAACCTCCAATCCAATGTTACTGTTTTTAGATATAGGGCCTGCGAGAAGGTGATAGAAGGTTAAATGAGGTCATACCAGTGGTATTCTTATGAGAAGAAGGGGTACCAGAGCTCCATCTCTCTTTCCCTGAGCATGTACAAAAAAGAGGTCACTTGAGCACACAGCAAGATGGAGACTGCCTACAAGCCAGGAGAAGAGGATTCAAAATAAAATCTACTTTGCCCACACCTTGATCTTGGATTTAGCCTCAAGAACTATGAGAAATAAATCCCTGTTGTTTAAGCCACCCAATCTATTGTACTTTGTTATGGTGGCCTGAACAGACTAATACAGTATCTATGCACAGGTTTTTGCATGGACATGTTTTTATTTCTTTTGGGTAAATACCTAGGAATCAGATTCCTGGGCCATATGCTAAATCAAGTATATTTAACTCCATAAGAAACTGCCAAACAGCTTTCCAAAGTAGTTCTAACATTTTGTGCTTCTGTCAGCAGTGTATGAGAATTCTTCTTGCTCCAAATCTGAGCCAGTACTTGGTATGGTCAAGTCTTTTGAAGTATCAGTTATCCTAGAGACAAGTGATATCCAGCTGTGGTTATAATTATATTCACCTAAGAAATATTGATGATGAACCTCTTTGTATGGCTTATTTACTATAATTGGTGAAATGTCTCTTAAAATATTTTGCTCATTTTAAGAAGTTGCATTGTCTTCTTCTTATTGAGCTGTAATAGTTCTACATCGTCTACATGTAAGTCCTTTGTCACATATACATTTTGCAAATATTCTCTCCCAGCTTGAGTCTTGTCCTTTTTGAAAATACGTTTTTAAGCACAGAAGTTTTAAATTTTAATGGATTCCAAAATCAGTTCTTTCTTCTGTCTTTCCTCCTTTTTTTATCTGAAGAAATCTTTAACTAATTGAAGTTCACAAACATTTTTATCTTATGTTTAGCTTAGAAATTTTATACTTTTAGGTTACATTTAGGTGTATGATACATTTGAGGTAAATTTTTTTGTAAGAGTCAACATCACTTTTGAAAAATATGAATATATATTCTCAATTTTTAAGGAGTAAAATGTAGAACTAGGACTGTCCCTTTCTTACTACATGGTGAGTTAAGATTATTTTGATCATAGATTTGATGGAATTTAAAGGAATACTGACAGAAAATATTGTCTCATTGATTTTTCTCTTTCTGTATTTATAATTGAACCTATATGTACATTTATGTCTTTTCTAAAACCTGGATAATCTTCACACTTCATTATTTAGAAAAAAAAAAAAAAGAATGAAACCAAATGAACAAAAAAGAAAAAGCCAGCTGTAAGAAGAAGGTTGAGAAGGAATTTCATGTACTCTAATTTCATATACTCTAATTCATTCCAGAATCACTGAGATTCAGAACACACTGTGTTATGGGTGAAAAAGCTTTCTAATAATCAACTGTAAGGTGCCAATGAAAATCTCTCAGTTGGAGTCCCTTGGATTTAAATGGTTTCAGTAGGAGAGTGTAAAGAATGACATTTAATAGGATGCGTGACAAGTTGTTAGAATCTGTAATACATGGGCAAATTACTTCAGGACACACTGTAAAAATAAACTATTAGATAAAAGGACAAAATGAGAAAGGAAATTTTCTTCAGTAGTTACCATGACATTAGGGAAAATGTTTTTATTGTGGCTAAGTACTTAGAGACAGGAAACAAAGGGCAAGAATAAATAAGCACTTTCCTAATTGGATGATGATAATGGAAAGATCCTCTAGAGATTATGTTTTTTTGTTTTGTTTTGTTTTATTTTATTAACATTTTAGTAAATAGGCTAAATAGTAAAATCTCCAACTGAAATTAATATCAAGCTACTTTGACTAAAGGATGTCAGGCCCATGGAAATACATTTAAAGATAAGTTCTCAGTTATGTGAATCTAAAAAACACTGACAGATGAGCTTAATGCACATTATATAGGTAAGAGATCTATTTTAAGAAAAAACAAAGTGTAGAACTGATGGCTTCAAGGTGTTAGTTATAACCCAGGAAAGCGACCTAGGAGTGATTGCAGTCTGCTCACCAAGGCACCAACCCAATGGCCTGCCAGTTTTCATGTAGAAAACTGGAAACAAATCAGAAAGCATCATCCTACAGTTGTGTAAGAACTAGGATACTACATATTCTCCAGGTCACCACTTCTCAGACAAAATAGAGCTGGAAGAGGCCCAGAGAATAATAAGTAAAATGATCAAGGGGTTTTTATATGAATATTGATTTAAGAAATTAGGACGCTTTAGGCTTCAAAACATGAAAGCTAACAGGAAATATGATCAAAGCCTTAAAGTTGTCAAGTCCATGGGTAGGTGGAACACAGACTTGCTCACAAACTCACAAATTATAAGAATTAAAGTCTCTGGTGGTTGACATATTGAATGTAATATAGCTTTTTGAAGTTTCACTTTATAGCTAAGACAGTCCATTCAGTGCATTTTTTAAATGATGAATTAGGCTGAATGAATGAATGGTTTCTGGAAATTTGATTATTGATGGTTGGTAGAACCACAGAACAGAGAATATATTGGTGATATCTCTGACCTTTAAGAAATTAAGTGTATTACTTTTTTTCAGTAAAACCATAACATGTGTTAATTATAGAACATTTTAAAATGTAGATTAAAAAATAATTATCCATGCTGTCATTAAGGGCATACAAAGAAAATGTGACACTTTAATCCACTTTCTCTGGTGTTTTTCTCCATGTGTAGTTTTTTTTTTTTTTTTTTTTTTAGCCCTGTGTTCATTCTATATATATAATTTTTTATGGAGCATTATAAAAATGTTCTTTTATTATAAAAATTTAATATGATTTTTGTGTCCATAAGATTAATTATATGGGCATATCATAACTCATGTAATCATTCTTCTATTCCTGAGCACTTAGACTATTGCCAAACCAAGTTGAACTCTTCTGAGTGACATTTAAACAGTGATGATTCTTTAAAAATAACTGGGCACCTGGGTGGCTTAGTCAGTTAAGTGTCTGCCTCTTGATTTAGGCTCAGGTCATGATCTCAGGGTCATGAGATTGAGCCCCAAGATTGTGCTCAGCATGGAGTCTGCTTGTCCCTTTTCTTCTGCTCCTCTCCCTGCTGATTCTCACACACACACACAAATAAATAAACAGAATCTTAAAAAAAAATCTCTTATGGGGATGTCAGAAGCAGAGTAAGAGAGAGGAAAATTTGGGGACATGAGCTTATTGAGGGTGTCTTAGAAATTATATTTAACTCAATAATTAACTATAAATAAATAAATAGCACATACTGCCGAGATTTGTAATACAATTTCTAGGGTTTTTTTTTTTTACATGCTGCTGTGATTAATAAAATAGAAATTCATTTGAAAGTAATGGAATGCAGAGTAGCTTTTTGTTATGTATTTCTCAAATTTATAGTCACTAGCATGAGAGGAGTTCACAATATTTTTAATTAAAAGGAGATTTTCATACTTATAAAGATTAGGTAAAATTGCTCCATAGTCATCTCTTGAGTGTGAATACCAGAGCTAACGATAGTTTTACTAAAAATTTCATTAAAAGCTGTCAGTATGATTGCTTCAGCGGGGTTTAGGACAGTTTTTTTTTTTCTTATAGTACTTTATTTGAAACCATAAAAAGGGAAAAATAAAACTACCAATGTACCAACTACTTTCCTTTGGAGAAATATGCAGATGAATAACACCAGTATCTTTTCTTAGTATAATTGTAATCTAATTAGGGAACCAAAATATACACAGAAACATCAGTGATATTTCTATAATAAGTGTAACAGTAAGTCAGAGAAGAAAGAGACTCTGGAACATTTTAAGGAGAAAGTAACTTTTAATTTGGACATTGAAAGATGGGTACAATTTATGTAGGTACACAGAGGTTTGAAGTCTGGTGGAGGGCAGGGTAAGCAAACCCATGGGGCATAGCTAGAAACATCATGATTGCTTTGGCTGGATTGGGGGAGTTGACTCTAGAAAGTAGCAGGGAATGGAGGTGGAAGTAGAGATGGAAGATGGATGAGAGATTTTTAACTTTATCCCCATGTACAATGGGGCCCTTTCAAGAGTTATTTAAAGGTCAGATGACATCATAAATATGATATTCTTAGATGATTTAATCTAGTAATGATGTGTATAATGGATTGAAGAGAGACTGAAAGCAAGAATATCAGGAACGGTACAAAAATGAGGAAATAGGGAGACAAGGTCTTTATCCATGCAGGTGAATGAAATATTACAATTTTCATTTCCCAACAAAAATAGGTCCACCTAGGAACCCTTCCATTATGGTCAAGGTTTGCTTTATCTGCCTTCTTTGGGCACCAGCGAAGTCACTGGGATTTCTCACAGCGCTGTAATCTCAGGGTAGTCTCAGGTACTTCATACATGGTATCTGTCATCTCCCACTGTGACTTTTCCAGGAGAAAGGTAGAATTTGTGAGCTTCTTATAACCTACCCTCAAAGTCATGGAGCCTCACTTCTGCCATACTCAGTTAGTCAAAAGTGAGTCACAGAACTAGCCAAGATTCAAGGTGGTAGTACTATACCAGGACATGGATACTGAAATTCATCCAGAGACTCATTAGCCATTCTTTGATTAGGGTATAGACTCTGTTCCCTGAGCATGATTCTCTATCTGTCAGCCATCAATAAGGGAATGGAGCCACCATGAGTATATGGAATAAGGGGCTTATTATATGGAGTAGACATGTAATCTGGTGAAGAAATTTCTGTGAGGCTATCCATGCCTGCTGATGGTCTGAAGTTGCCATAGGTAAGCTGTTGGAAAGAAAGGATGGACATGAAACAGGAGAATAAAGACAAACTAGAACATGAGAGGACACTGCACCCATGAGGACAAACTTCTGTCTCTCACTTCCTCTGGCCTTGACAGTATAGGTCTTCAGTAGAAGAAGCAATGGAAGACTGAGATAAACAGGAGATGATGGGAGACAGGGGAGCTCTGGGCCCAGCTTCTGCTCCTTCTCAGCAAGAGAAGCTAGCAAATTAGTCACAGTGTTCACAAGCTCCAGGGATGCCTGGTGCCCACAATGACCTTCAGAGCTTCACATTCCCAGCTTCATTTCGCTTTCCAAATTTCAAACAAACTTCCCTTTTGGTTGTCTCTACACCAGAAAAATACAGGAAGGGGATTCTGGGAAACTTAGTTCCAGCTTAGTTATGTTGATATTAGGACAAACCATCATAAACTTCTCTCCTCCAATAATACAATACACTTTCTGCAGCTGCTGTATCTGTGTATTGCACACTTGAAGTGAATTTTAGAGATATAATTGGTTTTTGGCAAGGAAAAAAAAAAGCCTTCTTTGAAGATACTTAAGAGAAACTCTCTTCATTGCTTAGATATACTAACCTTCAATTATTTTCTTTTTCTCACAGCATTACATATTTGACATGAATTCTTTCACTGGGTAACTTATCTACTTCTACTTGTATGTAGGTTCAGATGGAAAATATTTTTAAAGAATATTGCTGTGTTTAGAACTACACTGAATGTATTTTGGCTTAGAACGTTCTGTAGCAAAGAAACAATTTTAGTACTGTTTTACTGGTCAACAAGACCTCACTGCATGAATGTTTTATTTCCTATTATATTATAACAAATCTAAGCAAGAGAAAGCAGATGAATCAATGATTATACTCTCACTTCTATAAGCAAATATTAAAGAAGAAATGAGCCACTGAGAGCTAAACATTTTGATGGGACAGGAGGAGATGAAGTAGTGAGGAGCAAGTCGATAGGAGTGCCAAGAAATGCCTTGGTTACAAGGCAAAGAGGCTGTACTCTGTAAACAACTTCTCTTCCATTTGTACGTGGTGATCTAGAAATTCAGCCTAATGCATAGGACCAGAGCCTTAGCATCAGGACTATCTAGTTGTGGTCCCTAAGGGATCTTTTCTTAAGGCATCTACTGTAGGAGGAGATAACTGGGGCAAAGGTTGAGAAATTGGGGACGGAGGGAATAAACTCTTACTCCCTTTTTATTTTGTTCACAGTATGATTTCACTTTTTAAAAGTACCTGATATTGAGTGCTCATTTTGATCTGCCCTTATGATGGGGTAAGGAGGACTCAGATAAGCGCTTCCTCTGTCCTTAATTCCTCTAGCTAACTCTGAGGTTTTTGGAGCAAGATTGCAATGAGAGGCTTTATTATTGAGATTTTTCTTCCTTCCTTCTTTCCTTCCTTCCTTCCTTTTTATTTTCTTTCTCTTTCTTTCTTTCTCTCTCTCCTTCCTTCCTTCCTTTCTTCTTAATATTTTATTTACTTATTTGAAAGAGAGAGACAGAGATAGTCGGAGAGATAACAAGCTTCTAAGAGAGGGAGAAGCAGACTCCCTGCTGAGCAGGGAGTTGGATGGGAGGCTTGGTCCCAGGACTCTGGGATCATGACCCGAGCCCAAGGCAGATGCTTAACTGATTAAGCCACCTAGGCATGCCAAGTTTTCATCTGTTACTCTAAGAGAACATTATGGACTTAAGTTATTACTTTGAGAGACTGTTCTAGATTCAATTATTACTCCAAGAGTACATTCCAGATTTGGACACTGGAAACTCTTCAAAACTGTTGACTTTCACTGAGAAAAACATGGAATACTGAGAAACTATGGCATAGTAGAAAAAGCACAGGACATTGACTCTTGGCTCTGTTAACATTGTGACTTTTTTTTTTTTTTTTAATTCTGGAGCTTGGATTTCTTTTTTGTAAAGCTAGTTGCACTAAATTTCTCTGTGGAGGTAGAATCAGTGAGAAGATGAAAATTAGCTAGAGGAAATATGGTCCAAAAGTGTGATTTATTCCTTTTAAGCATACTCAGGTTTTGTTTCTACCAAATGCTCTGTTAGTTAAGAATCAGCATGGCCTGGAAAATGATTGCTGTGCTCTTTGACACTCCACAGCTTCTAACCTTAAATCATTTTTTAAATCGAACACTATTGGTCTGACTACCACTTTCCCATGTCTCCACTTTCTGAGTAAAGTTGCAAGGAAGAAGAAAAGATGAATGAATGACAAAAATAAAATTATAAAATCATGTGGAGAATTGTAATGATGGTGATATTCTAAAATTCTAGAAAGAATTATGTACTAATTTAATCCCTTCTTTCAAACATTTCCAAACTTAATTCAATATATACAAAATATATATTCAATGTTTACATTCCAATATATAAAATAATCAGAGAATACAGTTCAGGTGGATATAAATGACTTAAAGATTTCCATAGGTGAAAACTTTCCTTTCTAAAGGCAAATATAGTTATTTTTTCTTTTGTTTGATTTCAAGAAAATATTCAAATTATTATTTATATATCAGGAACTTTTTGTTTTGGCCTGTGATCTTTAAAAGATTAAAATTAGGAACATTATTTTAATCAGCATATAGCCACTGTTATTATTTCATGAAGTGTCTTTACATTGTGATTGAACCCAATTCAGGAAGACATTTTTGGGTTTTGTGGGCAGAGAACTGTTGGTTGAAGTTTGGCAAGGGTTGATGTGGGGGAAGCAAAATGAGGTAACCCAATTCATTATTATTCCCTGCCCCTTCACCTTTGCATTTTTAATGATTACAAAGAGAACTTGGGGTTCCTGGGTGGCCCAGTCAGTTAAGCACCTGCCTTCAGCTCAGGTCATGATGCCAAGGTCCTGTGACTCAGGCCAGTAGGGATTCTGCTTCTCCTTTTCCCTCTGATGCTATACTTGCTTGTGTGCTCTCTCTGTCAAATAAATAAATAAAATCTTTAAAAAATAAAATGAAGGAAGGAGTCAAGATGGCGGAGAAGTAGCAAGCTGAGACTGCTTCAGCTAGCCGGAGATCAGCTAGATAGCTTATCTAAAGATTGCAAACACCTGAAAATCCATCGGCAGATCGAAGAGAAGAAGAACAGCAATTCTGGAAACAGAAAATCAACCACTTTCTGAAAGGTAGGACCGGCGGTGAAGTGAATCCAAAGCGACGGGAAGAGAGACGCCGGGGGGAAGGGCCGGCTCCCGGCAAGTGGCGGAGCAACGGCGCACAAAATCAGGACTTTTAAAAGTCTGTTCCGCTGAGGGACATCGCTCCAGAGGCTACCCGGGGCGAAGCCCACGCGGGGTCAGCGTGGCCTCAGGTCCCGCAGGGTCACAGAAGGATCGGGGGTGTCTGAGTGTCGCAGAGCTTGCGGGTATTGGAACGGGAAAGCCGGCTACAGAGACAGAGCCAACAGTAAGCTCACAGCTCGGGGTGACCTTGAACCGGTCGCAGGCTCGGTGAGCTCGGAGCGCGGCCGGAGGTCAGGCAGACGGGAGTGACTGGGCGCTGTTCTCTGAGGGCGCACTGAGGAGTGGGGCCCTGGGCTCTCGGCTCCTCCGGGCCGTAGACCAGGAGGCCGCCATTTGTATTCCTGTCCTCCGGAACTCTACGGAAAGCGCTCAGGGAACAAAAGCTCCTGAAAGCAAACCCGAGCGGATTACTCACCCCGGCCCCGGGTAAGGGCGGTGCAATTCCGCCTGGGGCAAAGACACTTGAGAATCACTACAACAGGCCCTTCCCCCAGAAGATCAACAAGAAATCCAGCCGAGACCAAGTTCACCTACCAAGGAGTGCGGTTTCAATACCAAGGAGAGCAGCAGAATTCCAGAGGAGGAGAAAGCCAAGCACGGAACTCATGGCTTTTTTCCTGTGATTTTATTTAGTCTTGCAGTTAATTTAATTTTTTCTTTTTCATTTTTTTTTTTTTTTCCTCTCGCCTTCGGGTAAAATTTTTTTTTTTAACTGTTACCTTTTTTTTTTTAACGATTTTTTACTAGTTTATCTAATATATATATTTTTCCTTTTTTACATTTTTTCATAGGTGTTTTCTTTTTTAAAAAATTCTTTTCTTTTCTTTTTTTTTTCTTTTTTCTTTTTTTTTCTTTCTTCCTTTTTGAACCTCTTTTTATCCCCTTTCTCCCCACTCACGACTTTGGATCTCTTCTAATTTGGTTAAAGCATATTTTCCTGGGGACGTTGCCACCCTTTTAGTATTTTACTTGCCCCTTCATTTACTCTTATCTGGACAAAATGACAAGACGTAAAAATTCAACACAAAAAAACGAACAAGAGGCAGTACCGAAGGCTAGGGACCTAATCAATACAGACATCGGTAATATGTCAGATCTAGAGTTCAGAATGACAATTCTCAAGGTTCTAGCCGGGCTCGAAAAAGGCATGGAAGATATTAGAGAAACCCTCTCGAGAGATATAAAAGCCCTTTCTGGAGAAATGAAAGAACTAAAATCTAACCAAGTTGAAATCAAAAAAGCTATTAATGAGGTGCAATAAAAAATGGAGGCTCTAACTGCTAGGATAAATGAGGCAGAAGAAAGAATTAGTGATATAGAAGACCAAATGACAGAGAATAAAGAAGCTGAGCAAAAGAGGGACAAACAGCTACTGGACCATGAGGGGAGAATTCGAGAGATAAGTGACACCATAAGACGAAACAACATTAGAATAATTGGGATTCCAGAAGAAGAAGAAAGAGAGAGGGGAGCAGAAGGTATACTGGAGAGAATTATTGGGGAGAATTTCCCCAATATGGCAAAGGGAATGAGCATCAAAATTCAGGAGGTTCAGAGAACGCCCCTCAAAATCAATAAGAATAGGCCCACACCCCGTCACCTAATAGTAAAATTTACAAGTCTCAGTGACAAAGAGAAAATCCTGAAAGCAGCCCGGGAAAAGAAGTCTGTAACATAAAATGGTAAAAATATTAGATTGGCAGCTGACTTATCCACAGAGACCTGGCAGGCCAGAAAGAGCTGGCATGATATTTTCAGAGCACTAAATGAGAAAAACATGCAGCCAAGAATACTATATCCAGCTAGGCTATCATTGAAAATAGAAGGAGAGATTAAAAGCTTCCAGGACAAACAACAACTGAAAGAATTTGCAAACACCAAACCAGCTCTACAGGAAATCTTGAAAGGGGTCCTCTTAGCAAAGAGAGAGCCTACAAGTGGTAGATCAGAAAGGAACAGAGACCATATACAGTAACAGTCACCTTACAGGCAATACAATGGCACTAAATTCATATCTCTCAATAGTTACCCTGAATGTGAGTGGGCTAAATGCCCCTGTCAAAAGACACAGGGTATCAGAATGGATAAAAAAACAAAACCCATCTATATGTTGCCTCCAAGAAACTCATTTTAAGCCCGAAGACACCTCCAGATTTAAAGTGAGGGGGTGGAAAAGAATTTACCATGCTAATGGACATCAGAAGAAAGCAGGAGTGGCAATCCTTATATCAGATCAATTAGATTTTAAGCCAAAGACTATAATAAGAGATGAGGAAGGACACTATATCATACTCAAAGGGTCTGTCCAACAAGAAGATTTAACAATTGTAAATCTCTATGCCCCCAACGTGGGAGCAGCCAACTATATAAACCAATTAATAACAAAATCAAAGAAACACATCAACAATAATACAGTAATAGTAGGGGACTTTAACACTCCCCTCACTGAAATGGACAGGTCATCCAAGCAAAAGATCAGCAAGGAAATAAAGGCCTTAAACGACACACTGGACCAGATGGACATCACAGATATATTCAGAATATTTTATCCCAAAGCAACAGAATACACATTCTTCTCTAGTGCACATGGAACATTCTCCAGAATAGATCACATCCTCGGTCCTAAATCAGGACTCAACCAGTATCAAAAGATTGGGATCATTCCCTGCATATTTTCAGACCACAATGCTCTAAAGCTAGAACTCAACCACAAAAGGAAGTTTGGAAAGAACCCAAATACATGGAGACTAAATAGTATCCTTCTAAAGAATGAATGGGTCAACCGGGAAATTAAAGAAGAATTGAAAAAAATCATGGAAACAAATGATAATGAAAATACAACGGTTCAAAATCTGTGGGACACAACAAAGGCAGTCCTGAGAGGAAAATATATAGCGGTACAAGCCTTTCTCAAGAAACAAGAAAGGTCTCAGGTACACAACCTAACCCTACACCTAAAGGAGCTGGAGAAAGAACAAGAAAGAAACCCTAAGCCCAGCAGGAGAAGAGAAATCATAAAGATCAGAGCAGAAATCAATGAAATAGAAACCAAAAAGACAATAGAACAAATCAACGAAACTAGGAGCTGGTTCTTTGCAAGAATTAATAAAATTGATAAACCCCTGGCCCGACTTATCAAAAAGAAAAGAGAAAGGACCCAAATAAATAAAATCATGAATGAAAGAGGAGAGATCACAACTAACATCAAAGAAATACAAACTATTATAAGAACATACTATGAGCAACTCTACGGCAATAAATTTGACAATCTGGAAGAAATGGATGCATTCCTAGAAACATATAAACTACCACAACTGAACCAGGAAGAAATAGAAAGCCTGAACAGACCCATAACCAGTAAGGAGATTGAAACAGTCATTAAAAATCTCCAAACAAACAAAAGCCCAGGGCCAGACGGCTTCCCGGGGGAATTCTCCCAAACATTTAATGAAGAACTAATTCCTATTCTCCTGAAACTGTTCCAAAAAATAGAAATGGAAGGAAAACTTCCAAACTCATTTTATGAGGCCAGCATCACCTTGATCCCAAAACCAGACAAGGATCCCACCAAAAAAGAGAGCTATAGACCGATATCCTTGATGAACACAGATGCGAAAATACTCAACAAAATACTAGCCAATAGGATTCAACAGTACATTAAAAAGATTATTCACCACGACCAAGTGGGATTTATTCCAGGGCTGCAAGGTTGGTTCAACATCCGCAAATCAGTCAATGTGATACAACACATCAATAAAAGAAAGAACAAGAACCATATGATACTCTCAATAGATGCTGAAAAAGCATTTGACAAAGTACAGCATCCCTTCCTGATCAAAACTCTTCAAAGTGTAGGGATAGAGGGCACATACCTCAATATCATCAAAGCCATCTATGAAAAACCCACCGCAAATATCATTCTCAATGGAGAAAAACTGAAAGCTTTTCCGCTAAGGTCAGGAACACGGCAGGGATGTCCATTATCACCACTGCTATTCAACATAGTCCTAGAGGTCCTAGCCTCAGCAATCAGACAACAAAAGGAAATTAAAGGCATCCAAATCGGTAAAGAAGAAGTCAAATTATCACTCTTCGCAGATGATATGATACTATATGTGGAAAACCCAAAAGACTCCACTCCAAAACTGCTAGAACTTATACAGGAATTCAGTAAAGTGTCAGGATATAAAATCAATGCACAGAAATCAGTTGCATTTCTCTACACCAACAGCAAGACAGAAGAAAGAGAGATTAAGGAGTCAATCCCATTTACAATTGCATCCAAAACCATAAGATACCTAGGAATAAACCTAACCAAAGAGACACAGAATCTATACTCAGAAAACTATAAAGTACTCATGAAAGAAATAGAGGAAGACACAAAGAAATGGAAAAATGTTCCATGCTCCTGGATTGGAAGAATAAATATTGTGAAAATGTCTATGCTACCTAAAGCAATCTACACATTTAATGCAATTCCTATCAAAGTACCATCCATCTTTTTCAAAGAAATGGAACAAATAATGCTAAAATTTAAATGGAACCAGAAAAGACCTCGAATAGCCAAAGGGCTATTGAAAAAGAAAGCCAACGTTGGTGGCATCACAATTCCGGATTTCAAACTCTATTACAAAGCTGTCATCATCAAGACAGCATGGTACTGGCACAAAAACAGACACATAGATCAATGGAACAGAATAGAGAGCCCAGAAATAGACCCTCAACTCTATGGTCAACTCATCTTCGACAAAGCAGGAAAGAATGTCCAATGGAAAAAAGACAGCCTCTTCAATAAATGGTGCTGGGAAAATTGGACAGCCACATGCAGAAAAATGAAATTGGACCATTTCCTTACACCACACACAAAAATAGACTCAAAATGGATGAAGGACCTCAATGTGCGAAAGGAATCCATCAAAATCCTTGAGGAGAACATGGGCAGCAACCTCTTCCACCTCTGCCGCAGCAACATCTTCCTAGGAACAACGCAAAAGGCAAGGGAAGCAAGGGCAAAAATGAACTATTGGGATTTCATCAAGATCAAAAGCTTTTGCACAGCAAAGGAAACAGTTAACAAAATCAAAAGACAACTGACAGAATGGGAGAAGATATTTGCAAATGACATATCAGATAAAGGACTAGTGTCCAGAATCTATAAAGAACTTAGCAAACTCAACACCCAAAGAACAAATAATCCAATCAAGAAATGGGCAGAGGACATGAACAGACATTTCTGCAAAGAAGACATCCAGATGGCCAACAGACACATGAAAAAGTGCTCCATATCACTTGGCATCAGGGAAATACAAATCAAAACCACAATGAGATATCACCTCACACCAGTCAGAATGGCTAAAATCAACAAGTCAGGAAATGACAGATGCTGGCGAGGATGCGGAGAAAGGGGAACCCTCCTACATTGTTGGTGGGAATGCAAGATGGTGCAGCCACTCTGGAAAACAGCATGGAGGTTCCTCAAAATGTTGAAAATAGAACTGCCCTATGACCCAGCAATTGCACTATTGGGTATTTACCCTAAAGATACAAACGTAGTGATCCAAGGGGGCACGTGCACCCGAATGTCTATAGCAGCAATGTCCACAATAGCCAAACTATGGAAAGAACCTAGATGTCCATCAACAGATGAATGGATTAAGAAGATGTGGTATATATACACAATGGAATACTATGCAGCCATCAAAAGAAATGAAATCTTGCCATTTGCGACAACATGGATGGAACTAGAGCATATCATGCTTAGCGAAATAAGTCAAGCAGAGAAAGACAACTATCATATGATCTCCCTGATATGAGGAAGTGGTGATGCAACATGGAGTCTTAAGTGGGTAGGAGAAGAATCAATGAAACAAGATGGGATTGGGAGGGAGACAAACCATAAGTGACTCTTAATCTCACAAAACAAACTGAGGGTTGCTGGGGGGAGGGGGTTTGGGAGAAGGGGGTGGGATTATGGACATTGGGGAGGGTATGTGCTTTGGTGCGTGCTGTGAAGTGTGTAAACCTGGTGATTCACAGACCTGTACCCCTGGGGATAAAAATATATGTTTATAAAAAAAAAAAATAAAAAAAAAAATAAAAAAATAAAATGAAACAAAGACAACTGGGTCCTAAAAAGAAAAAAAATCAATCTTCACCAATATGAACATTACTATTGATTTTTGATGTGAAACAGTGGTCTGTAGAAATTATTTAGAAATAGAAAGATAATTAGGTCCTTTAGGTAGGATCAACCAAACCACCTAATTTTTACTCACTTATGTGGACCCCTCCTTAACTATAAAGGTCTCTTTCAGATTGAAAAATAAAATGGAAAGTACCAGAGGATGACCAAATTAACTTCTATTTGGCCCATACAACTGATCTCCTCTAGGCCTTACTTAATCTTTTCTTTCCATTTCACATTTTATTTTTATTTATTTTATTTTATTATGTTAGCTACTGTATAGTACATAATTAGTCCTTGATGCAGTGTGCAATGATTCATTAAGTATAACATCCAGAGCTTATCACAGCACATGCCCGTTTCACATTATAGTCTTTGGCATCTCAACACTCTTCTCTCTAAAAACAAGGTCAATTCCTTTCTCTCCCAGAGTAGTAGAGTGCTTTGCTCCAGAAATAAGAACCAAAAAGTGCTTCCAAATGCTTAGATCCTCTTTCCTGGACTTGTTATAACTTTCAGCAGGGATGCCAGTCTGACTCCAGGCTGCAGGAGTTATGTGGGCCATGCACGGGAAGTACATCAGCACCAGTGTGCATGGTTGGGAAGAACAGGTGTGGCCCAACACTGTTCACAGGGACCCAGGTGGGCTGCTTCCTCATCACTGGGGCTGTATGTCAACTGTTCCCACCCAATGTCAGCGCAGTTGGGACCTCGGGCCAATTCCGTGTGTCTGTGAAAATTCATTATTGACTTTGAATCTATGTAGGACCTCTCGGGGTTGAAAAATGTTTTCTCTACAGGTTAAGGACTTTTTTATTTCAATGTTGGACACAATTCTTGCTTCCAATTCTCAAATAATCAGAGGATAGTTTTATAAAATAGGGTTTTGTTTTGGAAAAACTGAAGCTCTAGTATTGAAGTATGGCTGGTTTTGCTCTGTATGAACTAGTTTAACTTAGTGGAAGTTCCTGAACTAGAATAAGTGTGGATCAGCGGAAGGACCTGTAGCAGCAGAATATACTGTCTCTTGTGATACTGGCTGAGTTAATGAGTAATTTTGTATAGGAAATGATTTAAGCAGCCTTGATGATCATGAAATATTCATATAAATGTTTCTCACAGGGAAAGTAGGAGTTATAGTGATTTCTAACCATCTCAAAGGAATTGGGGTGGTGTTTATAAGGGATTTTGAGATCCAATAGTAAAGAATGATGATTGTGTATTAATCAGGGAAGACTATCACCTTAAGAAAAAAGTAAGAGGAATGGGATAGTAATCTAAGGAAGTCACAGTGAAGTAACCCTGTCTCTATGGCTAAAGGAAGGCAGATAGGATGCTAAAAAATGGTGGAAAGAGGCATAGCTGTATTCCACACTCACCTGCTGGTCCTTATTGGACCTCTGATACCAGTGCTGGTGTCACCTTTATGTGAGTGCCTGTGTGTGCGTGTGCATATTTGTGTGGTATGGGTAGTCCTGAGGAGAAAACCAAAGCAAGAATACATTTGGAATTATTTAATCATTAATTCAGATCAAAAGATAATTTTTCTTTCTTGCAATCTTTTGGCTTTGGTGTTTCAAAGATTGCATGTGTATGTCAGTAAAGAAGTTGGTAATTGGAAATGGACATAAACGTAGACAAAAAGAAAAGTGGTCCATAAAAGCTACTAGGAGGAAGTGATTCTTGAGTTGAACCTTGAAATTATAAGGAATAAATTTGGCTAAAATGGGGAGAAAGAGTATTTTAGGTTGAGGAAATGATATTTAAACAAATAAACACATAAGACACATAGAAAAGTGAATGAGAGTGATCATCTGGGCAATAGCAAATAGGCAGGGAAAGGGTATGGGTCATGACAGGAAGTAAGAAAGGATGTGGGCTGAAGTCAGATGATGAAAATTTCTGAGTTGTGCACTCTAGCAACATGAATTTTATCCTGCAAAGAATGGGGAAACGTTGAAGCAGAAGGACATAGTTATACCCTAATGGTGGAAATGTAGAAGATTGATTAGAGAGGGTCAAGCTGGAATTAGATATATGGAATTAGATATATTATCTATATATGGAATTAGATATATTATCATAATATATGATATTATGATATTTAGCTATGAAATTATGAGGCAACAATATTATCTTAAAGAATGCAAATAAATTCTCATGAAAATTTTCTCCAACTAAGTAGTGGAATAGTTAATTTTCTGTACATATTGTCACAGCAATATGTTGGTTTCTAATAATGGTAATTTAAATATCATATACACATATATATCTAAGTCATTTTTATGTGTGCATGTGTGTGTATGTTAGAAATGATTACTAAATATGCCAAATATTTATGGAGTTCATATTTCGAATGATCTTGTGATTCTTAGATGTTAAGTATTACATTATTTTTTAATTGATGTTCCAGAAATAGTTTTAATGTCATTCAAATTCACTGACGATTCTTAAATATTCTGATATCTCTTTTATTCTAATTCCTCTTAGTTTCAAGTCTTTCACTTAAATTGAAAAAGGAAAAATTTTTTTAGAATTTCAAAGGAGAACAACAATTAAATGAATGTAACATTTTGATGAAGTCCCAAAAGTTTATTTTCGCTTTTGTTTCCTTTGCCTTTGGAGACATATCTTGAAAGAAGTTGCCGTGGCTGATATCGAAGAGATTACTGCCTATGTTCTCCTCTAGGATTCTGATGGATTCCTGTCTCACATTGAGGTCTTTTATCCATTTTGAGTTAATCTTTGTGTACGGTGTAAGACAATGGTTGAGTTTCATTCTTCTACATAAAGCTGTCCAGTTTTCCCAGCACCATTTATTGAAGAGACTGTCTTTTTTCCACTGTATATTTTTTCCTGTTTTGTCAAAGATTATTTGACCATAGAGTTGAGGGTCCATATCTGGGCTCTCTATTCTGTTCCACTGTTTTATGTGTCTGTTTTTATGCCAGTACCATGCTGTCTTGGTGATCACAGCTTTGTAATAAAGCTTGAAATCAGGTAATGTGATGCCCCCAGTTTTATTTTTGTTTTTTAACATTTCCTTAGCAATTTGGGGCAAAGGAAAAAAAAGTGAAAATAAACTTTTGGGACTTCATCAAAATCAAAATCTTCTGCACAGCAAAGGAAACAGTCAAGAAAACAAAGAGGCAACCCATGGAATGGGAGAAGATATTTGCAAATGACAGTACAGACAAGGTTGATATCCAGGATCTATAAAGAACTCCTCAAACTCAACACACACAAAACAGATGATTATATAAAAAAATGGGCAGAAGATATGAACAGACACTTCTCCAATGAAGACATACAAATGGCTATCAGACTCATGAAAAAATGTTCATCATCACTAGCCATCAGGGAGATTCAAATTAAAACCACATTGAGATATCAACTTACACCAGTTAGAATGGCCAAAATTAGCAAGACAGGAAACAATATGTGTTGGAGGGGATGTGGAGAAAGGGGAACCCTCTTACACTGTTGGTGGGAATGCAAGTTGGTGCAGCCACTTTGGAGAACAGTATGGAGATTCCTCAAGAAATTAAAAATAGAGCTTCCCTATGACCCTGCAATTGCACTCCTGGGTATTTATCCCAAAGATACAGATGTAGTGAAAAGAAGGGCCATCTGTACCCCAATGTTTATAGCAGCAATGGCCATGGTCGCCAAACTATGGGAAGAACCAAGATGCTCTTCAACGGACGAATGATAAGGAAGATGTGGTCCATATACACTATGGAGTATTATGCCTCCATCAGAAAGGTTGAATACCCAACTTTTGTATCAACATGGATGGGACTGGAAGAGATTATGCTGAGTGAAATAAGTCAAGTGGAGAGAGTCAATTATCACATGGTTTCACTTATTTGTGGAGCATTACAAATAACACAGAGGACATGGGGAGATGGAGAGGAGAAGGAAGTTGGGGGAGATTGGAAGGGGAGGTCAACCATGAGAGACTATGGACTCTGAAAAACAATCTGAGGGGTTTGAAGCAGCAAGGGGTGGGAGGTTGAGGGAACTAGGTGGTGGGTATTAGAGAGGGCACGGATTGCATGGAGCACTGGGTGTGGTGAAAAACAATGAATACTGTTATGCTGAAAATAAATAAGTAAATTAATTAATTAATTAAAAAAATAAATGTAACATAAGCTTATCTTCCTGTTTCCTTCAAGTGTAAGAAGGTTGATGTGACCATTTAAAAACAAATTAAATATTTCAGTACCACTCAATACTATTAAATAAAGCTTACATATACAATGGAATATTGCATAGCCATAAAAAAGAATGAAACCTTGCCATTTGCAATAACGTGGATGGGAGTAGAATGTGTAATGCTAAGTGGAATAACTCAGTCAGAGAAAGACAAATACCATATAATATCACTCATTTGTGGAACTCAAGAAACAAAACAAACAAGCAAAGGGGAGAAAAAAGAGTGCCAACCCAAGAAACACTTTTAATTAAGGAGAATAAATTGATCACTACCAGAGGGAAGGTGGTGGGGGAATGGGTGAATTAGGTGATGGGAATAAGGAGCCCATTTGTTGTGATGAGCACAATGGGTGGTGTATGGAAGTCTTGAATGAGTGTATTCTACACCTGAAACTAATATTACATTATAGGTTAGCTAACTGGAACTTAAAAACTTAAATGACACGGGTTAGCAAAAAAAAAAAAAAAAAAAAAAAAAAAAGAAGAGGAAGAAAGAGAACATGCCCTCTTACAAAGTAGTTTTTTTAGTTTTTGGAAGGTATAATTAAATAAGACTATGTGTATACTATAAAGGATACTGGGTTTCTAACCACAATATGCTTTATTTCTTTGAAACCAATTTACAATTGGAAGAATTTCTTTTGTTTGTTTTATGAAACGATGAATCCTAAAAACAATTAATGTTATTTTTTTTTAATTTTTAAGATTTTATTTATTTATTTGAGAGAGAGCACGAGAGGGGAGAAGGTCAGAGGGAGAAGCAGACTCCCCGTGGAGCTGGGAGCCTGATGCGGGACTTGATCCCCGGACTCCAGGATCATACCTGAGCCGAAGGCAGTTGCCCAACCAGTGAACCACCCAGGCACTCAAAGTTTTTCTTTATATTTAAGAAAACCTCACACAAAAAGTGAAATTATACATTTTTGTCTACATTTTATAGGAGGTATCCTTTTCTAATAAGAATGTTTTTGAACTAATGTCTAAATGTTAATGTATTTCTAAATGAAACTTGGACGTACATCAGCATTTCGACTATCAATAGATGTAACAAGGGGCAAAATCAATAAAGTGACTGGTCATGGTGTCACTTTATCTGCTTGGTTCACAGAGTTACTACTGCTCATTTTATGAAAGAAACCACCATTACATATAACACCAACATATACTTATCATAATACTTTTCTTATCCTTTTGTTTGTTGCCTGGGTAGTATGTACAGTTCCTAACACAGAATGTGTATAAAGTATGGTACATGGGCCAACATCATCCTAAATACATGCAAATTCTGCTAAATGGAAACACACTAAGAGATTAAGACATTAAAACATACAGAAGAAGAAAGCTTCTTTCATCAAATTAAAACCCCACTTCCCTCCTATGTTTGGTATTTTCCATTGAGACACATTGTTCTCTAAGACAGGAGATTTCAATTGAACATTTTCCTGAAGATTTGAAAAAGATGATAAAGGAGTCCAAATAGGAAATGTATCATATATATTCTGTACTTTCTTCTGACCCGGGCATATCGGGCAAAGGTCAAACTAAGAAACTCAACAGAGACATAATATTATAGAAGGCAGTGTTGAATCAAATAACATAAATAGGTTGGAAGCATATCTCTGTAGGCCTCATTCTTTTTTTTTTTTTTTCATGAAACCAAATGTTAAATGAGGTTATATCAAAATCACGTGGATACAATCACCATGGAAATATTTTTGTAATTGCTTCCTGGTGAAGCTGCAGAAACATTGGAATTTATATGCATAAATGTCAAGGTTTTCCAAATTTGGCCTCTTTCAGAACACACCAAAGGCCAAATCCAATCATCATAGGTATAACAGAAATTTCTATATAGAAAAAGATCTCTGAAATCAGCCAGTGGCTTCCCACGTTTAAACTATAGCAAAATTCAATCTTTTCCAAAACTTAACTTTTAGGCAAACAGTTTTTATCTAAAGGTTATAAAAAGTCTACCAAACCTCATTGGCATTATGTTCAGTCTTATAGACTGAAAGACTTGGTGGAGGAAAAGAATGAAGTGAGAAAAAGAAAGAATTGAAGATAAGAGAAGCTGGAGAGTAAATGAAAAGAAAGATGTAGGACTTCTTACTAACAAAGGTCTTGAGTGTCAAACTAGAGTTTATCTGTTGTCCAAGGGTCCAGCCACAGAGAAGTACCAATGGGTAGAAGGAAGCCATGGAAATGTTTTGACAGGTCAATCTGATATTTTCAATGAAAACATTGCCCTTTAGACTTTTCCTCTGTTTCTTTTGTTATTTGGTAAAATTTTCTTCACCTGCATCTCTGCACTGAAACACAGGTAGCTGGGACATACAATGGCATCTTGCTTAAATATATTGTGAAAATTACTTGCTCTTTATTTTATTGTTGAACTCATTTTTATGGTGTAGAGTTTTTAAAAAAATGTTAATATGGTCCATGCTCACAATCTGTTTTAAAACTGGGTTTTCTGGAACCAGAAAAGACCTCGAATAGCCAAAGGAATATTGGGGAAAAAAAAAAAAAAAGCCAGAGTTGGTGGAATCACAATTCCGGACTTCAAGCTCTATTACGAAGCTGTCATCATCAAGACAGTATGGTACTGGCACAAAAACAGACACACAGATCAATGGAACAGAACAGAGAATCCAGAAATAGACCCTCAACTCTATGGTCAACTAACATTTGACAAAGCAGTAAAGAATGTCCATTGGAAAAAGACAGCCTCTTCAAAAAATGTTGTTGGGAAAATTGGACAGCCACAAGCAGAAAAATGAAATTGGACCATTTCTTCATACCACACATGAAAATAGACGCAAAATGGATGAAGGACCTCAATGTGAGAAAGGATTCCATCAAAATCCTTGAGGAGAACACAGGCAGCAGCCTCTTTGACCTCAGCCGCAACAACTTCTTCCTGGGAACATTGCCAAAGGCAAGGGAAGCGAGGGCAAAAATGAACTATTGGGAATTCATCAAGATCAAGAGCTTTTGCACAGCAAAGGAAAAAGTTAACAAAACCAAAAGACAACTGACAGAATGGGAGAAGATATTAGCAAACGACATATCAGATAAAGGGCTAGTATCCAAAATCTATAAAGAGCTTATCAAACTCAACACCCAAAGAACAAATAATCCAATCAAGAAATGGGCAGAGGACATGAACAGACATTTCTGCAAAGAAGACATCCAAATGGCCAACAGACACATGAAAAAGTGCTCCACATCACTCAGCATTAGGGAAATACAAAACAAAACCACAATGAGATATCACCTCACACCCCTCAGAATGGCTAAAATTAACAAGTCAGGAAATGACAGATGCTGGTTAGGATGCGGAGAAAGGGGAACCTTTCTATACTTTTGGTGGGAATGCAAGCTCATGCAACCACTCTGGAAAGCAGCATGGAAGTTCCTCAAAAAGTTGAAAATAGAGCTACCTTATGACCCAACAATTGCACTACTGGGTATTTACCCTAAAGGTACAAACGTAGTGAACCGAAGGGGCACATGCAGCCGAATGTTTATAGCAATGTTTATAGCAATATCCACAATAGCCAAACTATGGAAAGAACCTAGATGTCCATCAACAGATGAATGGATAAAGAAGATGTGGTATACTATGTAGCTGTTAAAAGAAATGAAATCTTGCCATTTGCGTTGATGTGGATGGAACTAGAGGGTATTATGCTTAGCGAAATAAGTCAATCAGAGAAAGACAACTATCATATGATCTCCCTGATATGAGGAAGTAGAGATGCAACGTGGGGGGTTTGGGGGTTAGGAAAAGAATAAATGAAACAAGATGGGATTGGGAAGGAGACAAACCATAAGAGACTCTTACTGTCACAAAACAAACTGAGGGTTGCTGGGGGGAGGGGGTTAGGGAGAGGGTGGTGGGGTTATGGACATTGGGGAGGGTATGTGCTATGGTGAGTGCTGTGAAGTGTGTAAACCTGGCAATTCACAGACCTGTACCCCTGGGGCTAATAATACATTATATATTTATTAAAAAATTTAAAAAATTTTTAAAAATCTGGGTTTCTGTCATTGTATCTCCAACTATTTTGCTTCTATATGAGTTCAGTATCTTAAAAATGGCATGTCCTTATCTTAGCAGGTGGCTAGAGATTTGGGCTCAGTGTTTTCCTCTAGAGTTATTTTTTTTTCTTCCAGGACTTTTTCTTCCTTTCTTTCTTCTTTCCTTCCTTCCTTTTTTCTTTCTTTCCCCCCCTCCTTTCCTCCCTCCCTCTCTTCTTCCCTCTCCCCCTCCCTCTTTCCTTCTTTTTTTCTTTTTCTTTCTTTCAATAAAATTTAAATCTCTTTCTCTAAATAAAATTCAAATTTATTAAAGTGCTTTTCTTATGCTTTTTTTTTTTCTTCCAGGGCTTTTCTTGATTTGAAAGCTTTTGGAAGCTTTAATGTATTTAAATATCCATAGAAGACAAGGTTTCAATAGACTTTTTTATACCCTAAAAAATTTTGTAGTCAAGACAGTAAATTAACTAATTTAATTAGGTAACTAAAGTAGTTTGCTGCTTCTGCGCATCACTACACTGATGGCAGTCGTTACTCTAATACCTTTTACTCTGCTTCAAAGAACTTTCATATATGCTATCTCATTAAGTTAGTAAGGCAAATAAATCAATGTTCAAACAATCGTTTTGGTAAATAAAGACTCAAAGATCCTGTCAAAGACATAATCCACACAGACCATGAGGAGCCCACTGAAATTTCCTTCCCACTCTGGGTGATTATTCTATCCAGTAAATTGAATTTGAGATCAGTACATCTCTTTCCTTCAGATCTCTTCTTGACCTTACCTCTCTCCCTCAAACTCCTTTGAGATATATGTGAACACCCATAATATTTTGCCATCTGAGATAACGCAGACTGGTGTAGTGATTTCCTACCTCCTACAGATAGGTGGTAAGGCTGGGCTTAGAACTGCAACCAAGTAGAATTTTTCTTGTTGAAATTATCAACAATCTGTCTACCTTTCCTTTAGCTTTGAATGTCTGTTCTGTTGATGACCAGAATTCAAACCTGCAAGATTTAAAAAAAGAAGGCTGCCATGCTCTTGGTATTTCTTTTCTATTCATATCATTTGATAGGGGGTGAGGAACATTTCTTTACAGGCTTCCCACTTTTTTTTTTTTCAGGCCATTCATAAAAATGACTATGTAGGAAAATGGTTGAGACCTGGGGCATAATTGTGTCTATTTATAGTATATCTATTGTGTAAAAAACTACATTGTTTGTTTCAAATATACGGTAGTTTCAGGGGCCCTGTTCTGGTGCCCTTCTCTCTGGGAGAAATATTCTTCTCCACCCAAATTTATCAGTGTTGGCTGCATGACTTGCGTTAAGAAGGGGAATGGGAGCAGAATGAACACATCACATTCTCAGAGCACGAGTTTCAGACCAAGTACATACACTGCCATTGTTCGTCACCTCTTCCTGCAGAAGAACATTTCCCAGATTGGAGCCACTTCTTCTGCTTGTTTGTGGGAATAAAGCAAAGCATGTGGCAGGGCCACAGCTAACTAAAAACTGAAGTCACATGAGTGAGAAATAAAACCTTCGTCGTAAGTTACTGGGGTTTGGAGGTCGGTTGGTATTACAACACAATATAGCACGTGTTGATTTACAACACATACTGCATTTCTCTGGGGCCACTGGTTGCACATATAATGGCTTCTGATACATTTTTCCATGGATAATTTTGACACAAATAAATTTCTCAATCAGGTAATTACATCTGGTACCCAGACCAGATATTGTGCCAACAGCTAAAGCTATACATCTATATTGCTATTCACTGATCTTACAGAAAGAAAAGAACATGAGCTTCTATTTTAATAATGCTATATATTTACTATCATATTATAGCTGATAAAACACTTTCATATACAGTATCTTATATTCACAGGAGTTCTGTGTAATAGGTATTCTCATCTCCATTTTATAGAGGGAACACTGGTGAAATTTAGGGATGGAATACATTTTCCCAAAATTCTGCATTAGTAAAGGTGGACAAGGCATTAAAAAAATAGGCCTCCCTATTAATATTAATAGGTTCAGCACTTCTCTCCCTGTCCACTATTTCACAATAGTTACCATTATGGGTGAATTTATTTTATGACTATTTTTTTAAAAGATTTTATTTATTTACTTGACAGAGATCACAAGTAGGCAGAGAGAGAGAGGGGAAGCAGGCACCCCACTGAGCAGAGAGCCCGATGCGGGGCTCGATCCCAGGACCCTGAGATCATGACTTGAGCCGAAGGCAGAGACTTAACCCCCTGAGCCACCCAGGTCCCCCTAGTTTTGTTTTTAATAAATTTAAACAAATACTTAAATTTGCAGATGGCATGTGTAAGCACCATATTGAAAACCACTTAGATTGACATAT
Source organism: Mustela nivalis (assembly GCF_964662115.1). Lineage (NCBI taxonomy): Eukaryota > Metazoa > Chordata > Mammalia > Carnivora > Mustelidae > Mustela > Mustela nivalis. The sequence continues at coordinate 100,519,927 of NC_139023.1, forward strand.
ATGGGAAATTTTAAGGATTCAGTTCTTTCCCTGCATGAAATTCAACAGTAATGGGATGATTAAGGTTAAATGAAGCTTGTCTATTATACAGTGATCGGGATACCACAGACATTCAGAAATTAGGAAATATTAATGTTTTGTCCTGCTCTTATGCTCCACCCATCACTTCTTAGTGACGGTGACCAAGTCACAGCAGTGAAATTGGACTAAAACATGCATGCATCCTGCCTGATTTCACTAGAGTTGGTATGTGTTGCTGCGGCAAATAGCAAGAAGAGGACAATGCTGGTCATAAATCTTATGTGATATTAAGACAGCTACTGGTAAATCAGAGTGAGTCCTACTCTACATTTCTATAGCCAGTGTATTTTTGCTACATAGGCTGTAGTATAACAAAGTTCAATGAATATTTTAGTTCTCTGTTTCGTTCTCTTTCCTTTGTCTTTGTGTGTGTATGATTGTTGGTAGATGAAGAAGGTATAGGGAAACTCTGCCATGGAAGTGATAGAATTGTTCTTTTTTAGAAGTAAGTTGTGTGACTTACAAGTTGACTTGCATGGTAAATGTGCATGCTTTTAAAAACATGCCTCTTGTTTCCCACTACATACAAATGTTTCTAAAATTGGCCCTGGGGCACCTGGGTGGCTCAGTGCGTTAAGCCTCTGCCTTTGGCTCAGGTCATGATCTCAGGGTCCTGGGATCGAGGCCCGCATCAGGCTCTCTGCTCAGCGGGGAGCCTGCTTTCTCCTCTCTCTGCCTGCCTCTCTGCATACTTGTGATCTCTCTCTCTTCGTTTCAAATAAATAAAAATAAAATCTTAAAAAAAAATAAAATTGGCCCTGTTACTGCTTTAAATTTGTCTTGACTGTTGTTGCTATGTGTAGTTTTTATATATCATTGTTATAATATAACTGTAAATTTTGATAATTTCAAACAAACATTATGATATTGCCAAAACTGTTTTAAATGTGGTAAAAGTTTTTTAACCAGGCTAAAAATTAACTAAATGTATTTTCACCAATTTATTTACTTGTTATCATAGAACTTCTTCCAACTGAATATTCATAATAGGGCAGAAAGATCACAGTGACAACATAAAGTAAATAATGGCAATTTTTATTTGTTAAACAATGTCACTCAAATCTATATTTGATCATATGTTATGTACTAAGTTCAAAGGACTATAATTAATATGATGAAAAATGAGAGGCTGTAAACAATTTTCATATATTATTGTGTTATATCCAAATATCCTTTTATTAAGGGTTTCTTTTGAATGAGTAAAAGCCCACCCTAATAAATACTTACAGTATCAAAGTAGCAGTTTAGAAGGAGAGTACAAGGTTAAGAGTTTTGATCTGTTACTCTAGCAGAGAATGGGAAATCATTTGTTTAGGTGGACTCCACTATATATACATATATATGTGTATATATACACACATATATGTGTGTGTGTGTGTGCATGTGTGTATATATTGGGCAATATTATACACACTTTATTTTTTTGTCTTTTATTTTATTTTTTGTCTTTTATTTTTTCATTATTATTATTATGTTCAGTTAGCCAATGTATACTACATCATTAGTTTTTGATGTTGTGTTCAACATTTCATTAGCTGCATATGACACCCAGTGCTCATCAAAACACGTGTGTTCTTTAATGCCCATCGCTCTGTTACTATATTTTATGTTGAGATAGTAAAATCCTATCAGATAGAAGCCTTCTGAAAGACTGTTCCGTTGTGAATGAAAGCATCAGTAGACTGTAGCTTTAGGCTTCAGAACTGTTCATTCTAGTTCTAGGATCATGTTTCATCTACCAGGAAGTGCTAACATCTTTCCTTTAAGGAAAATATCACATGAGCAGTGATGGCACAGCATGGCCAGTAGAAAGAATTATATATGACACATAGATGCTTGAGGCTTGTGCAGTGTAGGGATGAAGAGTGTACATAAAACTGGGGGGTTGGAGCTAAACAAAATCAAATGCTTTTTTTTTTTTTTAAGGATTTTATTTATTTACTTGAGTGAGAGAGAGAGAGCGCGCGCACACAGGAGCAGGTGGGGCAGAGGGAGAAGCAGGATCCCCAGACCCTCAGATCATGACCTGAGCCGAAGGCAGACGTTTAACCAACTGAACCACCCAGGCCCCAAAAATCAAATGTTAAAATGAGTTTTCCTTTTGCTAATTCCAAGATTTTTGTTCTTATAGAAATGATGCAATCCAGATCATTATAGCCCTCCATTAGTTGTACTTTTAGATTCCTAATAATGGGTATGATCTTATGACATAAGATGTTGTCTTTTTTAACTTCAAATCATGCAAATCAAGTTTTCTTGTATAAAATATTATAGAATATGATTTCAAGTTAATTTGCCTTATCTTGCTGCTTGATTGATTTTAATCATATAACTCATATTTCTAAATGTTCGGAGATTTTTATTGTGGTTCATGATTATCATTATGTGCAGCTAGACTATAACCAAAATTTTGTCTATCCTATGTACTAGGCTGTAAGAATAGAGGTATTGGTCTAGCTGTTGTGATATTGACAATAGAAAGGTAAGAAAGGGTTTCAACTATGGACTAGTATGACACTCTGTCTCTAGCATTCTCTTTTCCATGTTGATTCAGCAAAGAGAAAGGAGCAACAGCAAACTTGGCCAACCTGGTCTCTATAAACATGCATCACAGGTAACTGAGAGAATCATGAGTGAGGCTGTTTTCCCCCATTTTATAATATTATTATAATTCTGAAAGCTAAGAAGATATTTTGCAAGGAAAGACACTCCTTGTTTACTGGGACCCCTTTCTCTTATCACCATCTAAAAAATAAAAATAATAACAGAATGAAGTTTTATGATGTAATTCATGATTTGTATTTTGATTGGATTTGCAATGAACCCAAATGAGAGTAAATTCAGCACAATATATTTAAAAAATTCAGATAAAGATTTACTAAAACTTTATTAGAGTTTGTATTTTTAAAGTTTTAGATGTATAGAAAATTTTAAAAAGAATTTGTAGAGTTCCCACGTAACCCCTTCACCCAGTTTCTCCCATTATTGGTATCTTAATATTTGTATGTTATATTTGTTGAAATTAATGAGAAAATATTTATATACTATTATTATCTAAAGTACATGTTATTTAGATTTCCTTAATTTTTACCTGATTATTTTTTTCCATATCAAGATCCAATCCAGTATTCCATATTATATTTACTTGTTATGTCTCTTAGGCTTCTGTTGGCTATAACAGTTTCTTAGGTTTTGGTTGTTTTGATGTTCTTGACAGTCTTGAAAAGTACTGGTAAAATATTTAATAAGATGCCCCTGAATTGGAATTTGATGTTTTTCTCAAGATTAGACTGAGGTTGTTTATTTGGAAGAAAAAGAGGACAGAGGGAAAGTACTCTTTTTATCATGTCACATCAAGGGTATATATTATATTATCAGCATGACTTATTACTGATGCTATTAACCTTGAGCACCTGGCTGTGATAGTATTCACCAGATTTTTCCATTGTTATATTACTCTGTTTTCCACTCCCCTTCATACTATAAATTTGGGAAGGAAATTACTATGTGCAGTCCATACTTAAGGAATAAAAAAGCTCCATAAATTATTTGGAGTTCTTCAACATACAGATTTACTTCTTCCTCCATATTTAAATATTTATTTGATTATTTATACCACTATGCACTCAAAGATATTCTTTATACTTTGGGTTATAGTCCAACTACTTCATTTTCTTTGTTGTTCAAATGTTCCAGTTTTGGACATTGAGATTGCTTTTATTTGGCTTCTGTTCCTTTGACATATACTCACCAATGTAATTCTCTTTTTCTGGAGCATTTCATTAATTTCTGACACCACAAAACAGTCTAGGATTATCTTGTAGATTTTGTGCCCAGTCTAAGAATCAGCGATTTTTTCCAACAAAACCTAGTTTCGTTTGTTGTTGTTGTTGTTGTTGTTCTTTTTACAGGAGAATGGTATTAAAAACCAAGATCTAGGTATAGTGCTTTTGTTTCTATTGAGATGTCATTACTTTAAAGACTTCTCAGCTGACAAAACAAGGAGGTATGTGTGTTTATACTAACTCATGTATATGTACTTATCCATATGCCTATATCTATAAATATTTGCGTGTGATCATCTGTAGCTATATTAAGCTAAACTTAAGTTCAGACTATGTCTCCAAATCTAATCTAATACATGGATCATTCTAGCCTCCTCCTCATGCTTATCTGAATTCCCAGTCCAGTAGTGAGGAACCTGGGTCCTACCATCTAACATCCAGTAACTAAATTATTTTATTGTGTTCATGCTTTATGGCTCAGCACATGGTCTACCATGGTGCATGTTCTATGGGAGTTAGAAAAAAAATGTGGATTTTTCCGTTGTTGGATAAAAATAGTCTATAAATGTCGGTTAGATCCACTTATTTAACAATTTAACATTTGGTAAGTAAAATTGCTGAATTTTCCATTTCCAGGAATCTTATTTTTCTTATGGAAAATAATCCTCACTGATGATAGCTGAGAGAGAAAATTTTGAAGTCCATGAGAAAACTAACTACCATGAAAGAAAAACCACACATATAAGAAAAGGAAGTACTTGAGGAACTAGAGTAACCAGAATCTATTCCGAAAAAGACTTTAAAGCAAGTATATTTAAAAGGTTAGAGAATAAAAGAAATAAAATCCATAAGAAAAGTACAGGACTATATAATAAAATGAATACATAAATTTACACATCCAACATAATTTTCATAATTAAAAATATAAATTTGAAATAATGTAAACAGTAGATGAATTAAAGCATTGACTGAATATAGGTAAAGAAAGAAATAGAACATATCTGAAGAAACCACTTAGAATACAGCTCAGAGATTAAAAGAGAAAAGTCAAATGACAACTGAAGGACGATACAATGAGAATCTCTAATATGTGTCTGGAAGGAGTCTCAGAAGGAGAAATTGGAAGGGGAGAGGAGAAAAATTTGTAATGTTATGATTCCAATTTTTTAAGATTCACAAGGGAATACGAGTCTTCTGATTGTAAAAGCATGACAAGTTCCTAATGAGTTAAATAAATACAAACCCATTCATTAAAAACATCATAGAAAAACTGCAAAACATTAGAGGAGAGGATAAAAGGAAAATTTTAAAGGCTACTAGAGGGTCAAAAAAGATTACCTATAAATAAATACAATCATAATGACAGAAGATTTCTTAGAAGCATCAATAGATCTCAGAAGATAAAGGACAAATATATTTCAAGTACCAAGGGTAATACCTGTTTATTTAGATTTAGATACCTTCCCCACATAACTATCAATAAAATGAGAAGGTAACCTATGGAATGGGAGAAAATATTTGCAAATCATATATCTAATAGTCATATATAATATAGTATAATAAATATTCAGAATATCTAAAGAACTCATAAAACTCAAGAAAAAAAATCCATTCAATAATTGGTCAGAAGAAATGAACAGACAGTTTTCCAAAGAAGACATCTAAATAGCCAACAGAGGGGCGCCTGGGTGGCTCAGTGGTTTGGGCTGCTGCCTTTGGCTCGGGTCATGATCTCAGGGTCCTGGGATCGAGCCCCGCATCAGGCTCCCTGCTCCGCAGGAAGCCTGCTTCCCTCTCTCTCTCTCTCTGCCTGCCTCTCTGCCTACTTGTGATCTCCGTCTTTCAAATAAATAAATAAAATCTTTAAAAAAAAATAAATAGCCAACAGAAACATCATGAATCAGGGAAATGCAAATCAAAAACACAATGAGACATCCCCTCACACCTGTCAGAATGGCAAGTGTTGGCAAGAATGTGGAGAAAAGAAACTCTTGTGCACTATTGGTGGGAATGTAAATTGTGCATCCACTATGGAAAACAGTATGGAGGTTCCTCAAAAAATTAAAAACAGAACTATCATATGAGCTAATTCTATATCTAGATTTTTATCAAAAGGAAATGAAATCACTATCTTGCAAATATATACCCCCATGTTCATTGCAACATCTTTTTTTTTTTTTTTTTAACAATAGCCAAGACATGGAAACAATCTAGATGTTCATCAATGGATGATGGATAAAGAAAACATGATATGTATAAACGCACCCACACACACAATGGAATATTATTCCACCATAAAAGAGAAGGAAATCCTGTCATTTGTGACAACATGGATACAACTTGAGGGCATATTATGCTAAGTGAAACAATTCAGATACAGAAAGGCAAATGCTGTATAATCTAATTTATTTTGAGAATTTTAAAAAAACGTGAACTCATAGATAGATTTAGAGAACAGATTAGTTGCTGTCAGAGGCAGGTAAGGGGGTGCAATAGGTGAAGGTGATCAAAAGATCACCAGTTATTCCAGTTATAAATAAATCCTGGGGATGTAATGTTCAGCGTGGTGATCTAGTTAACAGTACTGTCTGATATATTTGAAAGTTACTCACAGAACAAATCTTAAAAGTTCTCAGCAAGAGAGAAAATATACTGTAACTATGTGTGATGATAAATGTTAACTAAACTTATTGGGGCAATCATTTTGCGATATATACATTTATCAAATAATTATGTACACAAAACTAAAAAAATATGTAAATTATATCTTAATGTAAAAAAATTACACATTTAAGTGAGATCATTACAAAAAAAGAGAAAAACTTTTCATATATTTCACAATTTTTTGTACCCTTTTTATATCTAATAGGAAGATATGTAATGACTTAAAAGTGACTGTGTATACTGTAAAACTTAAAACAGAGTTTGTATTGTATTCAACACAACTGTACCTACATACATTTGAAAGATGATATAAATCTTTCTCTTTAATATGTGTTATGTGTAATATGCAACATTTAATATATGTTTAACATATACGAAGACTATATTTTGTAGTCAGTTCATGGCCAAAGCTTAGTGCATGTATATAATCATGGACCATTTGCTGCAATTACCCGCAGTATTTTTAAATACCACATCTCCAAAATCATGGCTCTATTTTGAAATTTGTTTCTTACAGTCCTAGATGTATACGATTTAATATTGAGTTTCAGCCATAATGGTCAACATACCTTCAAAATATATTATGTTCTAGCCTTTGCGCATTAGAACAGATACGCCTGGACCCCAGCTGCTGTGATTTGCTCTGATGGAGATTTGGGCTGCTGTAAGATTCGGTGTAGTACTTCTGGAATGCAAGACACACTTTGGATCTCAGAGCAGTGTGCATACAATTGGCCAAGGATCAGAGTTCTGGCTCCAATGGATAGATCAGGGCCCTCTGAGAGCAATTTTAATTTCAGGTATCTTAGATGTTGGAGGATATTGCCAAAATATTTTTTATTCTTTCAAAACATTCAGATTTTTTCCCTCCCCTCACTTTTTCAATCTAGAAAATCCCAAAGGAACTTTAGAAATAAAATATATTTTCAAAACAAAATATTTTCTCCCCATCATAGGAGAAACAGCTATTTATCACTGGGTTATTCAATCAGAATATACTATATATATGTGTATGTGTATATATATATATATATATATATATATATACACACATGCATACACATATATGATATATAATTTACATACATTTTGTTTTAGTGTTAAGTGCATGCATATATATATATATGTATATATATACATATATATATATATATTTTACAATTTGGAAGGGTGCAAGTAAATGATGTGATATACTTTCAGCCAGGACTTTGCTCTGAGATTTCATTTCCCTCATCATTTACTAGCTCAGGAAAAGCCCTCATGATTACAAACTCTTGCCCAACTATCAGTTTCTTCTCAGACATTGGGAATGCAGTTCCCCACGGAATAACTTACAGGAAAATGTTCTATTCTTTTAAGTCTTGGTTTCTTGTCTTTGAATCTCCAAACAGTTTTTTTTGGAAATCCAAGGCACGTCTTATTTTTTCAGCTAACGAATTCAACAAATTTGGTTGATCTGCACTCTAGGCATTGTGCTAATCTGTGAGGACTCCCTGACTAGCAGAAGAGGAACAGCCTCAATGCCTTAATACCAGATTATTGTTTTCAATGATAACACTCATTTTCCTTTAAAAGTATCAGAGGTCCCTCTGTCTTACGTATCATGCATGATTCCTCACACAGAACAGTGGTTATCCCCCTATCATAGCTCAGCCCAGATCTTTCTGAATGACTTCTTGTTGCTGTTTGCCAGTGGCAGAACAGTTCTATAGAATGGGTCCAAGGGTATCATTTTCTGAAAAGAATTGAGTCAGTGATGAATGGAAAAGCAGACATACCGCTTGTTCTGTTTTAAATAAAATGTAAATAGGCCTTTTTGCAGCAGAGCTTAGTAGAAAGAACTTGGACATACAGCTTCCTTCTAATTCTGTCATAGAGCTATATGACCTTGAGCAAATCCTCTTTGCCCTCAGTGTCTACATGTACTAAATTGGAATAATATGACCTGACTTATATGGTTAAATATTCAGAAACAGTACAGTGCAGCAATAGTAGATGTAACTATTATATATAAATATGCACATTTTATATTCCAATATAATTTATGGAGTCAGTATGGATTAACCTGGACACAACTTTACGTGCTAGGTGCTCCTATTTCTTTATCAAATAGCAATTTATTCCGTAATCTCTCTAAAGTGTGGGGTGTGTGTATGTGTGTGTGTGTGTTACATTTGCATATAACTTGTTCTAAACCAAAAAATGGCAGGGGAAATAAGGAAATCTAACTTCAGAATATAGCATTTCAGAGGCTTGAAAAGACATATAATTTATTGCCCAGAAGGGGAAAAGAAAATAGTTTAGCAAAAGAGAAGCTTTATTGTTATATTTGATTTTCATGCACCCTTTTTCCTTTTACATAAAGTTGGGGTTATTTTGTACCTTTTGACCTCTAATTGCATGTTCCAATAGTAAACACAGCACTAGTTCCATGCTCTGTCATGCAAATGAATATAGTAATACAGTATTTAGCATAAGCTGGTTGCCTAACACTTACTAGGAAAATCATTGTACTTAGAATTACCAAAATTTAGCTTTCCTTTTTCTTAAACATGGAGAATATTTTTAAACTCATTTCAGACCTGAGAGACACCTAGGTTTTTATAACTATGACTGGCTTTTGTCCAAATGTCATGTAAGGAATTTATTAATATTACTATAATACTTCAGAGGACTGCGGAATGTACATTCTAGGCAGATTTTTTAGGCTCTGTGGGGGGAAAAGGAAAGAGCAGAGATGATGGTGTGGTGGAATTCTCTTCTCAGCAGGAGGGAGGAAGAGAATTTTCTTTATGCCATTCTTTCCAGCTGAGACTCCACAGCACTGCCAGGGGCATCCTAATATAATACTAAATTATTCGTTTTTACATGAGGTACTCGTATCTTTTCAATGACTCAGAAGGAATTTAATAAGAATTTTAAAAATGTATTTGTGACAATGAAAGAGTAGAAACTAATATATTTTGTAAACATATTTCTTGGGCAAGCCAGTACTATTTTAATAAAATAATAAAAATATTTCATACTACATTGTGAATACTTTGAAGGACACATAATTTTTGTTTTGTTTCAGATATTTGGAAATATTATTTACTATCTCCTATAAATATAAAGAAAGTTTTATTTAATATTTGTAAAGTTCTTAAAGTAATGGGAAAATTGACATAGGTTAATCAAAGACATTGAGAGTACTTAGTGTATTTTAAGAGAATTTGCTCCAACATTCACCCATTTAAAAACATTTCATTTACCTTAATCACCAAATTCAAAGGTCTTTGCCTGGTCTGTTTTCCTTGACCTATTTCCAGCATTTGTTGGGAGTTTTTCCTCTCCTTTCTTATTGAAACCCCATTCTTCCTTTGGCCCTTAGAATGTGTTCCTCCGTAGATGTGCTGATTATTTACCAATTGTCTCTCAGCTCCAATAGACTCTTTTTGACTCTGCTACATGAGGCTCAGCATGGAGTTCCACAAATTAACTTTGCCCAGAGTTGTTTTTTTTTTTTTTTTAAGATTTTATTTATTTATTTGACAGAGATCACAAGTAGATGGAGAGGCAGGCAGACAGAGAGAGAGAAGAGGAGGAGGCAAGCTCCCCCGCTGAGCAGAGAACCTGATGGGGGCTCGATTCCTAGAACCCTGGGATCATGACCTGAGCTGAAGGCAGAGGCTTTAACCCACTGAGCCACCCAGGCACCCCTTCCCAGAGTTCTTTATTAGCTGACTTCCTCTTAGGCTCTGCCAGTAGGGGGCCACAGAGAGAGGGGTTGGAAAGTGAGCACAGAGCGGGGTTTTGTTTGTCTATTTTTAAAATTTTGAGTATCTGTGACATGCAATGTTACATTAATTTTGGGTATACAACATAGTGGATTTTTTTTCTGTTTTTCCAATCCATAGAAGCATTGTTCCCGCAAAAGCAGTAGGCTCCACTCCAACTTTCAGCTTCTTTTGCCAATTTTAGCTCCTATGGGTAACCAGAACGTGCTTCCTTCAAACGCTGGAGTATGAGATGCTCCGGTTTTCTCCCACACACTGGGACACCCTCTTCCAGGCATCTGTTGAGCTGTGTCCCCTCTACAGAGTTCCTGGCACTTGCCAGACTAGAGGTCTGAGAACCAGCTTCAAGGAGCTTTCCCCGAAGGACCAAACACCAGCTCTCTTGGGCTCCTCTTCCAAATTCTAGGTTCTAGCACTAACAACTCTTCTCCTTTGTTTTCCAGCCCCAGTGACAGTAACCCCTTCTTGCACTTATTGATTTCTCTGCAGGCTTAGCATCTTTTTTTCTGATCCTGCAGCCATCTAATGCCTGTTAACCAATTCCCTGTATTAAATTTCATATCAGAAATACCTAGGACACCCTCTGTTTTCCTTAGTGTGATCACAGTTCTCTCTTTGCTCTGCCTCCTTTATGGACCCTTCTGCTGCTGCTGCCCGAGGTTTCTCTTCTTGGCCTATTTTCATCCTGCATGTACATCTGAACATTAAAATCTGTATGTCAAAGTTCTGTCAATTTCATAGACATTCTGTATATCAAAGGTCTGATCCACTCCCTCAGCTTCAAACATCACATCTCTACCAGTTCACATTATCAACTGCTTACTGAACATTTTTGCTGGGATTTCCTATCAACTGAACACATTTAATATACTCCAGGTCAAATACTCTTGTTTCACATGCCATTTCTATGCTTTGGCATGTAACTCCTCCTCAGATTTGCTTGTTTTAATCAGTGGTACCTCAATGGTTCCAGTCAGGAGACTCATACTTTGCAATTTTAAAATTATTTTCTTTTATTAGACTGTCATATATGGTGAGTAATAATATCATCTAGATTATTTTTTACACTATATTTTTTATTTATCCTTAACTTACCCACTACCACCAGACTACCCTAATTTAGATCCTCATTACTTTCACTCCTTGATAACTTAAATTTACTTGTTTCCACAATTGTTCTCTTCTGTACATTGCTACCAGCCTAATCCGCAGAAACCCTGAAATTCTCTTCCACAAACCTTCAGTGGTTTTCTCAGCCCACATTAAAGTCAAAACCTTCCTGCTGGAAATCTCACCTCAATAAATGTTTGGCCTTGTCTCTCCCCATTAATCGCAATGAAATCTCTACTTTAGGAAAATTGGTTTTCTCGGTGACTCCCACTTTTCTCTCCTTACGTCTCTATAGAATGCTCTTCTTTGTGAAGCCTTCCAGAAACATGTCAGACAGAACTGATCTTTCCCCATGAGGGACTTTGCCTGGGAATCACTTTTCTGTATCACCTATTTGGCACTAGTTGTGAGTTGGATGCAATATTATAATGAGAAAAGAGGGAAGTATATATTTAACAAATAACACAGTCATGCATGGCTGGCCATGTTGTGTATGTCAGGACACTTAGGGACCTATCTATCCAATTTTATGTCAATAAATTAAGAGGCAAAAAAAGTCTCTGAACTTACAATTTGTTTTACTTCTTGATAATAATAAAAATGTTTTTTTTTTATTTTGAAGTCACTGAATTGATCAGTTATATTGCTTTAATATTTTTCAGATGTGGAGTTTATTAATAAACCTTGGTATTTCTTATTTTACGAAAGTATCAGCTCCGTCATTAATAATTCTAAAATTCTTGTCGGTTTTTTTAAAAAAGATTTCTTTTATTTATTTGTTTTAGAGAGAGAGAACGTGAGCAGGGGGAGGAACAAAGGCAGAGGGAGAAGCAGATTCCACACTGAGTATGGAGCTCCATACAGGACTTGATCCCACAACCCTGAGATCATGATCCGAGCTGAAATCAAGAGTCAGATGCTTAACTGACTGAGCCAACCAGGTGCCCCTAAAATTCTTGTTTTTATCAAGAGATCTGAATGAAATAAGAAAATGTAACAAAAGCTGATATTAATTCCAGTACTTCTTTAAGACATATAAAATATTTTGGGGAAGGGGCACCTGGGTGACTCAGTGGATTAAGTCCCTGCCTTTGGCTTGGGTCATGATCTCAGGGTCCTGGGATCAAGTCCCACATTGGGCTCTCAGCTCAGCGGGGAGCCTGCTTCCCTCTCCCTCTCTCTCTGCCTGCCTCTCTAACTACTTGTGATCTCCGTCAAATAAATAAATAAAACCTTAAAAAAATATTTTGGGGAAGTTTTGTTTGAAAAAATTTTCCTGCCATAGCATATGTCCTTCCTTTCATCCAAATATGCTATAGTGACTCTTGCTCCTGAAAGCCAAGATTCTGATAGCGTCAGATTTTGTGATCAAATCCGATAATGTCAAATTTTATCATTAATTTGACGTGCCAGATAATATCAGGTTTTGTAGCATATAGAGATTCTGAAGGCTTCAAAGGAAAAAGGTATAAGGGAATAGTGTGTGAGATTATATTGTGAAAAGAATACCACCAAGAAAACAATGTGGACATACTCTGCCTCTACTTTCCTGAATAGCTTTCTGTAATCCAACTTTTAGCTGTGTACGGACAAGCTGAGGGAAGAGTTCTATAGAGAGGGCCTCAAAATAACTGGAAAGATATCCTGAACTTGTAGATTTGGAAGGAATCTAGAAAGAGTAGCATAATCTTTTGCTTTCAGAGACCTATGTTATAACCGTGTAATTTTAAAACACACGGAAGCTAATCAAGCTCCTATTATATTGTAGGCCAGTTAATTATAAGCAGGGGCAGTGAGTCCCCATGGATGGAAACTCTATACCTCCCACAGGATCTATTTTTGCAATTAATATTTTAAGAGTCAAGATGATCTCGTTATGTCTAATAACTGGATAATAAAATTTTAATTCATATAAACATATGTTCAGTGATTAGATAATGAGCCCAGTGATTACATAATCCTCAATAAATATATACATAAACAATAACTAAAGTCTATACTGCTTTTATTCTTATCTGGTCTTCTATGTGTAGGTAAGCAAATAATAAATATTTTTCATTTATCATTTGAAATTCTTCATACACTTAAGGTTAGCAGATGGTCTTTGATTAATATAGTGAGCATGCTGCTGGTTTGCCCAACGGTCCCAGCATAGGTCAGTTGTCTTGGCAGAGTCTGTAACAGCCACCATCTCCCTTTCCTCTGAAAAGTTTTCCAGACTTAAAATCTGGGAATTGTGTGGTCAATCTACCCATTAATCTTCTCTCATTCTGGCCAAATAACCCAGCATATAAGCCCTTTTTAAAATGATCTTCATTGTTTTTCTCTAAATCATCTCAGTGATGGTGAAGCAGGTTGCAATTTTTTCCCCTTAACAGTGTGGAGATATTTCAGGGCTCAAGGTAGCTTTTTTTTGGAAAAAGGGGGCCCAAGTACAGTTACTGAAAGAGGACGATGAAAGAGCAAATGGCAGGGGAGGAGGGTTTGTGAGTGACGGTACTCGGAATGAGGGAGAGAGGGTGCCACTGAAGAGTTTATGATAAGCAGATGAATTCTAGTTCAAGAAATCAAACACCACCTATTTCAATTCCCATCAGAGGTTCAATTAGAAATAGAATCCTTCTTTGCTTCCTGCCCCACACTGGCGTGTTGTCACGGGCCACGCACTGTTTAAACAGCTGCAGAGTCTCACCTCAGGGGTGACTGAATTGCAGTGGTGATGTTGATCCCTGTATGGAGCTAAAACTGAGAGGAAACTTGATCATTTGTGGAATGACTTAGGAACTGAGGGTGACTTATGTGCTCTGTGTGAGGATAATGAATTAAAGTCTAGAGAATGTGTAGTTGTATACCAGTTTTGCTGAGGAATCCTGAGTGTCAGACTTCGTCTTTTCAGTGCAAACTGAGAATGAAGAACAGCATAGACACAAATGTGCAAAAAGTAAATTTTAAAAATTAAACCTATGAACACTGAAATCTATATTTGAGTCCCTGGTATAAGCAAATGGAAAGGTATCAATTGCTTATATTCTTTTTTAAAATTTATTTTTTATTTATTTTCCGCGTAACAGGATTCATTATTTTTGCACCACACCCAGTGCTCCATACAATCCGTGCCCTCTATAATACCCACCACCTGGTACCCCGACCTCCCACCCCCCGCCCCTTCAAAACCCTCAGATTGTTTTTCAGAGTCCATAGTCTCTCATGGTTCACCTCCCCTTCCAATTTCCCCCAACTTCCTTTTCTGCACTTTTCCATCCTCTTTTTCACACTCTGCCTCTATTCCTAGAATTATCACCTCCCATTTAATGCACTTATGAATGAGCAGTCACCTGCTCCTCATATTGATATGTTCTTCTAGCCCACTTGCTCTCATGCTATATCATGTGTTATGAACACTACTGATTATAAGGGCCCCACTCCCTGAATTCTTGATTCTGTAGGTCTGGAACAGAGCTCCAGAACTGCCCTGTGTCCCATGTTCCAAGATGGCACTGTTGCTGGACTCTCGGGACCGCACTTGACAAACACTGCTCTAGAAATTCAGTATCTCACTGAAAGGTTTGACAAAGGTAAACTACTGAAAGGGAAAAGGGAAATGCAAATGCAAATGCATTCTTTGGGAAGAGGTAGGAGGGGAAAGCCCTGGCTACCTCAGTCAGTCTCAGGAAAGGCCCAGTGCCATCACTCCTGCCATGATGCTCTCCATCCACCAACCTTGCCTCCTTCCTTGGAATTTGTTGCTGGGGGTCACTTCTCGAGTCATTCTGAAACAAATGCTTGCCCTGTTCACTGAATTTGAATTTATTATGAAAGTGAATTCATGGATATGAGAATATTAAGTAAGAGTAACTGAATTAATAACTGGATTTGAAAAGTTTGGTGATGTATTCTCAACTGTTGTGAACATAACATACATTAAAATCAACCTCTGCACATGATGGGATGAAAGACGGTGACCTGACCTGGACTTGGTCTCTCCCAGAAAGCTTGTGACATTGCACAGGAGCTGTATGCATTGTTTAAGGGCCACAGTACTTGAGTGGTTTTCCTGCTGTGTGTGTTCAAAGTATTCAATTTATTTTCAGACCTGTAGACATCTGTCTTTTGACTTATATTTCTTTTCATTTGTGACATTCTACTCTGTATTTTTTTTCATCTTTTTGTCAGAATCTCCTTGAATCTTACTATGTATTATCCTCAAATTCTTTACTTTTAATTTCACTCATTATTACCTTTATTTTACTCACCTTTAGTGCTCTAATGATTTTTCCATCACCACTTTATCTCACCTTTTCTACCCCACTCATACTTTTTTCAGTATCTTTGACAACACTGTGGTATATTTGCTTATTTTTCTTTCTTTTTAGCTAGAATCCATCATGTGTAACAAAATGTTTTGAGATATCTTTCAGTGATATACAGAAAATCCAGAAACTCAGGCATTAATTAAAAAGTCAAGACAACTAAAATATAGAAGAGAAAATCAATTCATAGAAAATTTAGAATTAAGAAATATATACTATAAAGACTTAATAGTTTCATACCTTTAATGAATAAATTTAACTCTGAACTTCTTGGCAGCTGAAACAAAAGGAGCTACAATCAGTTTACAGGAATTATATTCTTACTTAAGGAGTCAGTCTCTTTGTAAGGTCAAGACAATGTCTTGACTGGGTCTTTGTATGCAGGATTCTGGGTTATGTAGTGGATGACATTTTAATAGTTTTATTTAGTAACTATAGTAGTCTACTTCATAAAGCATTTTTTAGAGTCTCCATTAATGTAAGACAAAGACATAATGTCAAAATACAACAAAGAAAATATTTTGATAGAGGCTAAGAAAATGTAGTTCCAAATGTGCAGCTTTATGATAGCACAGCATGATTCAGAAGTTAAAAACAAGAATTATAGAGACAGGCATTTAATTTTTTCAAAACAATCTCCACAAATGAAATCACTTTCACAAATAGCTTCTGTTAGAAGTTAGCTAGCAAACGGTTTGAAAGTATGTTCTCTGTTAATGAAAAATTCCTTGTTACTGATTAAGGGCAGACTTTGTATTTTAAAAATCAACTAACTAAACAGGAGAGTTGACGACCTCTTGTGAAAATGAGACCAAAACTCAACACTATTTTTTGAATAGATGGCCACCTAATTTCTACATAGAGGTGGGTGGGCCAGTAGAGTAGGGAGATACAAGAATTTACTTAAGAAACAAGTTTCTGAGGTATTTTTTTTTTCAGTATATGAATGAGTGAATTATTAAGTCTCCAAATTCTTCACCATACAATGTGATCAAGATGATTTAGATTGGAACATTCTCAAAGTATAAGTTACCAGCCACCCACCATGGCTATAGAAAAAAATTATATATATATATATATATATATATATATATATATATATATAATATATATATATATATTAGCAAATGCATTGATGGAACATCTGGTTTTAAGAAACTGATTTCCTTGGTGAATCTACCTGGATGAATTAATTACAAATGTATGCTTAAGTAACTAAATTATCTTGTTACATGGTATTGATATGATAAAGTACATTTTGAAAGATAATTGACACAAATAATTTTTGTTTTAAAGTGAGTGATCTTAAGCAATCTTTTCTGATAACAGCTAGCAAGCAGAACCAATTTCTCCCTGCAAGTCCTGATAGTTTCTGACATAGTCATGTCATTAACATGTAAAAGGAATATTCGAGTTTCGATACCAGACATAGTTGGACTGACCAAACAAATCAATGAAAAATATAAAAAGAAAACAGGTGGAATTAGAACATGGGAGCTTTTATGCTCTTTAAAATTATTAGTTTTCTACGCCATTTTTATTATTTTATTAGTTTCTAGGCCATTTTACCCAATCCTTATTCTCCTGTAAGAGTTACACAGATCTACTGCATAGAGCACCAGGACCAATACCAGGAAAACACTTAGCCAATATTAAACATTAGTTTCTGCCTGGAATAAAAGGCTAAATAAAAGCTAACAAAAGTATGTTATTATGAATAGACTTTATCATAAAGTGGCTTAGACTAAGACAAGATTCAATAAAATTTGTAACATTGTAGAATAATCTTGCCTTCAATCTATTATTTCTTGTATAAAATACTGAGCCAGGAAATATCTATCTGTAGTTTGTGAGGGAGAAAATTGGCATGAAGTTTGAAACAGAATGTATAATTAATGATAGCTCGTTTTAGAAATACTGTGCCTTTGTGACTCTTTTTTTACAGATGTATATATATTTTTTTCAAGCCTAAGAATGTTATTGTTCTGTTAATGGAACAAAGAATTCTTGGTTCTCAAAGAGAGATGTGAGTGACTATGCATAAGAACTGGAATGTTTCTCTCTTATATTCACTCTAGTCATTTAATAATAACCAAATGTCACTGAAGCTTGGGATACATGTGAAATGTACCAAACTAATTTTGCTAGAATGAAATCAATTTTAACACTTTTAAGGAACATGACACAGGAAAAACCCCATAAATAACTGTGTCCCATCCAAAGGTAGGTGAACATATCTTCAAAGCAACCACTAAGATGGAAAAGCAGAAAAACAATTTCATGTTTGTACTGCTCAATAGAAAAATGATAAAAGATACAAAATGTATTATGCCTTTCGACTCTGAATTCATTATCTTTTGTTTCTTATACATATTTTAAATATATCACTTATTTAGTATAATAACTTATGTAAAATATGCTTTTTCTTTTGAGCAATTATAAATGTCCCCTTTCCCCCATGAGATTGCTTGAGTAGTTAATTTATCTTAAGGATAAGTGATATGTGCTTAGTAATAATGAACATTTTTTTACTAATACAAATCCATCTCAAATGAGCCAAGAGAATATTAAAGGTATGTGCATGAGTAGAACTCTAAAAAAATAGATTGTATCAGTGTTTACTTCAAAGGTAAAGGAAAATAAACATATAGAAGACATATTCTAACTTTCTGTGTTTATTATATCTGAATGGGCTACATATGTTCTGGTGACCCCAGTAGATTTACAAAGTTAGCAGATTTACTAAGCAGACCAAGAATTCCTCCCCAAGCCCCTCATTCCCTCCTCCCAGTCTTCAGTGAACTTTATATATATAGAAAAGTTTGTGTGACAGTCTTCTGGAAACTTGGAAAGACTGAGAAATCACCCCTTTCTCTGAAGTTGTCTCTTGAGATATATTTCTTTTCCTATTGTGTCTCTGAGAAATAAAGTTCCTGCTCAATCTAAAACATACCATTTTATCCTTCCTTCCTTGAATTGAAAGGAGGCATGTTCCAGGAAAGTAAAAATTTCATTTGGCATGTAGCCATATGTTGGTGTTCCAAATGACATTTCTTCTACAACTTCTTGGCTTCCATGATTAGCCAACCATTCATTGCATTTCAGACTCACAGTGCATCATATGTATCTAAGGAATTTCTTTTGTTTACATTTGAATGTCAATAGTCCAGTCACCTGTATATCCTACAAAAACAGTACTTTGTATGCTTTCTTACAGAAGTGAGCTGGAATGTTTTAGATTCAAATATAGTTATTTTATTAATATGTTGATAAATAAAGTTCAGCATTAAGGCAAGAGATTCTTAATAGCCTATAGAGTTTAAAAAGGTCAAATTTTCTAGCAACTGTCCCAAATGCATCTCAAAGGAAGTTCACATTATTTTGGACTACATTCTACATGCAATATTTGTATATGGTCCAGCATTACTTTAGATAGAATTTCCATGGGACAGTCATTTGGAATCAACTGATTTTACAGAATTATTTGTTGTAGTCATCACTGAAAACTTGTTTCGAAGAGTAACTCAGGTATAATGTCACAAACACTCTCAAGGCATAAAATGACCCATTCTTCTCTCATGGGATAAATAAAATTTAGTGGTCTGGCCAAGATTCATTTAGAAATTCAGAATTGTTTTATTTGTAGCTTTGGGGTGTTGGAAACATTTCAGTGCTTCAGAGCAATTATAGTAAAGGTGAATCCTGCCTCAGTCTCTAAGTCATCAGTAAGAAGCATATACATATAAGTCATAGCATCCACATTGGTAATTGTATACCAGCATTATTGGTTAGAGAACCTTAATACAAGTACAAAAACTAGGAGAATATTTCATTTGGTACCAATAGAGAATTAAGTTAGAAAGAAGGATGTTAATCTCAGAAGAATATATTTCTTAATGGGCCATATGGAATAATAGTAAGAACCAAGACTTCTATTTGAATCAGGTTGCAACATAACTACTACACTGGATGTAGAATTGCATTATTGACATCTATTTACCTTCCATTCTCTTCTAATTATAAGAGAATCCAATTTGAGACCGATCTCCTATTTATACTGTGAATGCTAACACCTTCTAGCACAGAGATGTAAACACACTGACTTCAAACATCTTAATGTCAAAAAAAGGGGGTTCTATAAATATCTGTATCTAATTTATTTCAACTTAACACATGCCCATTGAATTTCCAGGCAACCTTCTAGCGTATAAGTTATAGACATGAATAAGCCATGGTCCTGACATCCAGTAAAAGAGACAAACATATATCCAACCTATTATAGTGCAACAAGAGCTCTATTAACAGTATAAATAAATTATTGCAGAAACACAGAGGAAGAAATGATCATTTTCTTAGATGGAAGATTCAATAATTGATTCTCAATAATAAAATGTATGAATTTCATCTTGATATGAGTAAGAATTTTTTTTTAACAGATGAACAAAAGTAAAAACATTTCCAATAGGAGAAACAGAACAAGGAAAGATATGGAGACATAGAAGTCTACCACATTGTGCAAGTCATATTGAGTATTTTAGTATGGTTGGAGTGTAGCAATGAGTATCTTAATATGGTACTGTAGAGTGTATCTTAGTATGGTTAGGGTGTAGGGTAGTAATAGGGAGAGATATTTTTGAATAAATGCATAAATGAATGAGTGAAGAGTGGCATATATTGAAGAATGCCACTCACAGGATCCTTTAATTAATCCACTGCAGACCACATGGATCTCCTATAGATATTGTTTAAGATAATAAAAGCACGAGAGTGTGTTTTAGAAACCCTGGCAGGCAGTCCAGAGCTGGATGAGAGAAGGAAGCTATAGGAGTATAAGAAATTCAGGAAATAACCTCTTTTTGCCCAAATTATCAAATAAAAAAATAACTAATTTTGTCTAAATGAAGCACATAGATACAGTTGGATGCATTCCATTAGATTTATATGTTTTTGTTTTTGTTTTTTTAACTGAAGAGAAGCCTCGGTTAGAGTCACTTCTTTTATCTATTCAGATTTTATGCCCATGAAGTAAGGAGAATGGTATTTTTCCCTGTTATCTGTCTCCTGGTTCATGATATATTATTTTTCAGAGGCTTTGAAGTCTTTGAAGGAGAATTCCATGAAGATCATAGAGTATTATTTTCTCTTTTGAACAAACACTTGCCACATTTGCCTTGTTATACCACCTTTGGATAAGGACCCAGAAGATACCAGCCGTTGACCCATATTTTATACAAGTTTTCTTCTTGAATAAATCAGAGGATGATTTCCCAGGGCCCAATCCAGCAGAAAATACTGCTCAATGACAAAATTTCTTGCATGTCAATAAGAACACCATTTCTTCTAATGACAAATCTACTGGAAATGTCTGGTTCTTAGTGGTATTTTACTATGAATATACAAGTTATTCTCTTCAAGTAGAAAGGGCCTTTCTAGAAAATTGTATTGGTTTTAGCAATTATTTATATTCCTTCATAGAACGCTTATTAACCAAACTTTCTTGAACATCTCTACTGTCCATAGCTTTCAAATAATATGTTTTCCTAAGCATCTCCTTATTTCCTGAAACTGCTGTTAATGGAGCTATGTTTCTGGGCCCCTCCTAAATTTCTGGCTCTTAAATGAAACAGATCTCTGGCAGTTTGATCTCTTAAAGTAAGTAAGGCATCTTTGATTTGCTTGAAGGAAAAACTGGAGAAAATCAAGAGGGCTTGGATCTGTTTTAATGTGACAATGCTTTGGCTAGAGTTTCCTCCCTGTTCATTTTCTGACTCTATAATAAAAATCATTCCTTTCAATATCCAAAATTTGAAGACCTCTTAAGAATGAAATGCTTTAACCAGCAATTTTTGCTCTGTGGCAGCCCCTAAAACTTTTTTTTTTTTTCACTTTGTTGCAAGTCATGTAAAAGCTGTAGAGATACAAAATTTTAGTTTATTGTTTAGGCACGTATCATTCAGATGTTTCCTCAAACATTGCAAATTCAGTGCTATAAATCAGCACACCTGGTATAAATTAAGAGTTTGGGCTTTAAACTATTTGATTTTATGTTGTAATTAAATACATTTCAACAAATCTTAACTTTTTAGGACTAAATTGGCAAAGAAATCTTTTTACACATGCTCACATGTCTCTGTTAGATGTATATGCCTATGTATGTGGTATTTATGGTAGCTTTCAAAGTATGTAATCAACAATATTGAGATGCCTTTTCCACACACTTTAAACTCAAAATAACCTGAAGGATGAAGTCAATGTTAGTACTCTGCTTTAGCTACTATTTATTCACGTTTCCCTTTATTTAGTAAACATTTATGAGCCCCTACTCCCTCCTAAGTACTATCCTGCATTTTAAAGCAATGAGAAGTTAGGTTTACAGTAGAGAATTCCCCTGAAAAATTTCATTAAACCATTCTTCTTGTGCATACAGTTAATAGTAAACCAAAGCACATCAAAATTCAAGTTACTCTGTGTCCGCTGTATTATAAACCAGTAGAAAGTGGGTAACTATCCATGTAAGTATTTATTTTGGAGTAATGACTCAACATTAGGTATTTCATCTGATTTTCTAAGGCAAGGTGATTATAATATGATAAGTTTATTTATAAATAAAAATTATTTCTACCAATAATCTAATATTTTGATTGTATTCGTTGTTGTTATAATCAAGTATCTACTGCATTTGCTACATTTTATTATTAAAAATGTCCAACATGAACTAAAGTAGACAAAATAGTAAAATAAACCCCCTGGACACACAACCCATGCAGCATTGCCTTAAACATTATTTTTTTCTGAAGTGCGTGTGTGTATGTATGTGTGTGGTGCTGTGGTGGTGGGGGGGGGCGGAATTAATGCATGTGGAGGTCTTTCTTTGTACATCTAATATTCTATTTGAAGCTCTTGGGATGTCATTAAAGATACAGCAGCCTGAGCTTATTGGTTCAAAGTATCTGGAAAAAAAAAAGTTTTTAAATTTAGGTTGCAAATGCAACCGCCCAATGAGGATTAATTCCTGTGGTAGATAATGACCTTCAACTCTTCTATCACCACCAACACTTCAACAGTCAAAGCAAAGCAGGAAGAGGAGTATGCTTAGTCCAGGATTAGTGTGATTAGAAGAAACCTGTTCTGTTTGTTTTCTTCATCTGGGTATTTGGACAAGGAAGGCAAAAAATAGCTCCTATCTCAAACAATTAAAGTACATTTATCCACCCCCCACCCTCTTCCAGATTCGCATGTAAGTGTCCTAATTGTTGATATTCTTTGTATATGAAATAATAATTATATGAAATAAAAAATGAAGGGAATTCCAAGTTTCTACACTGGGCTTTATTCTCAGGACAGAGGGGGAGGAGTTGCTCTTTTCTCACCCACGTCACCAAACACATGACTGTAAATGACAACAAGGCATAGCTGATGGCACAGCCTACTATAAAAATCAAAAACTACCTACCTTCCATCTGAACCTGGTCTACTAATCTGGTGTGTGGCCCAAACAAAGTCCTCATACCCTTTTAAGTCCACATTAAAAATATGGAGGTGGCACATAAAAACCTTTTAGTTCCAACTTCTCTTGAAAAACTAGAAAGTCTGGTGTCACTGCACTCACAATGGCCAAGTGATCTCTGGCCCTTTGGACAGGCACATTCTCATAATAGACCATAGTCTCCATTTGGCCATGGTCATTCACCCATGTTCAGGTCTGAAAGAACTTGAGTTTGCTAACCTTGGTCTGTAACCATGAAAAAGTGCTGCCCTCTCCATGTAAACTGACTGAACCAAATGAGCGGTCTCTCAGGGACAGAAGCCCTATTAGTGACTATAATTAGATTTTTACATCAAGGTATTTTGATCAAGGTATCCAGACACAATAGATGTGAATTTCTAACATGTTAAAATATGAAGAGGAAATTTCCACACAGATGTCCCAGAACCAGTTAGAGTTAAAACCCTTGAGGAATATTTAAAAAGAATAAGAAGGGATGATACTTCTCAGAGTGCTATTGCTGGTTATTGGCCGTATTTATCCTAAAGAAGGAAAGCTTGGAGTGTTACCTTCTTCAGCTCAAGATGGGGGCTTCCATGAGATCATTCAAAAGCTTGAAATATGCTCACCATGGTTAAAGGGCATCATCAGAAAATGCCTAATTCATGCCAGAGATGGAGAAATAAATTCTGTTTGAATCATAGCCCACTTCTATTGACTGTGGGGCAAACCATGCAGTTTCAGTGAACTGGATGTGGGCTATGTATGCAAGAGAGGACCTGTTTTGAATTCCCTTGAGTGGGGAGGATGAGGGACTCTAGGGGTGAGAGCCTGTGAGGGGTGGACAAACTGAGGGAAGAGGATGAGGTTCAAGTGGGTGAGGGGGAAGAGGGAAGCAAATAAAAAACTGGCCATCTATTCTATAATGGACTCCATAGGTTCTAGCCAGCTGAAAAGGAGAGAATATTTAATATTACATGAAGTTTAGAATTATATTCCACAAAATTTGGCATTTTCCTTAGGAAATTGATCCTGTCTTTACAATTTCAAGTGACTTTAAGACCATTATTGCCTGAACATGATCATTAAAAGCATGTGATTTCTTGAAGTCTCATCAGGGTCAGGAGAAGATTACCACAACTGAATACATTTTAAACGGACAATGGAACAAAAAACCAAAACAAAAAACCAAAACTGTGTTTTGATTACACTGGGCATTGTACTTGTTTGTTGAATTGGATACAAAACAACACTAACAGCACAGCAAAGTAAGCAACCGGGCTCTGTGGGGTGATTGGCATATTGTCTTCATGCTCTTAGACCTTCCGGTTTTCATGCATAGCTCTATAAATGTGCTGAGAGTCTGATCACCCAGATTACCAGTACATTTACCTAGTACATCTTTCTGTTATTTTCCAAAGGTGTTGAAAATATAATTAACATTAATTTTCCTTATTATTTTCTTTCTTTTTATTTTTTTACTTCCATCTAATCTCCCTTAACATTTTAAATTCTATGAACTTGTGGTGATTTTTGCCAAAATTAACTTTTGTTTTTATACTCTCAATAATTTTTTGTTATTGCATAAAGACACCTACAAAGTATATATAAAGCAGAACATCTTCACCTACAGACAGTCACTTAGAAGCTATGAGAAGCAGTCAGTGCCTTCTTCCCATTGTTGGTTAGTTCCTGTCTGCAGATGGCATCTCTAGTTTTGGGTTTTTTTGGTTTGTTTTTTGTTTTCTTTGGAGAGGGGTAATAAGAGGAAATAAGTGTTTTGCTATTTCATAGAGGCTTATCTCGAGTTAGAAAAAGAGAAGTAAGTGAAAATGAAAGGTGTTGAAATCAATAAGGTGACAGTTGAAGCACCATAATTATAAAGAAGCAAGAGGGAACTAGATTTATTAACATGTTATTGACGTGCATGTGAAATATATCCTTAGCAATTTCCTGTAAAAGAAAATTTCAACAAAAAAAAAAGTAAGAAAAATGTAGGTTAAGTCACCTAGGTCAGAAGCAATTGATACTTAAGAATCATAAAATTAACTAATTGGACATATTTATTGGAAAGAGAGCAAAAATAAATCAATGTATAATTCCCTTGGCATTTATTTAGACTTAAAAATATGAAGATGGACATTAAAAAAAGAAGACGAGAGGGAAGGGACTCTGGAGGAAGGACCTTTGGGAATCATGAAACATTCCCTGCCCGTGTGTAGCCGAGTAGTCTATATGTTTGAGAGAAAGTGAGACAATAAAAAATGAAAAATTAAAGTGATGTTTTAAAAATTAGTTATATATCTCTTCCTTTTCAATCCACAATTATATCAGAGATATATTTGTTTCTCAAATAGTTAGAAACACATATGCTATTTAAGACATGGGTTTTATCTATCAAAACTTCCATTATCAGGTAAGAAGTAGTAGAAAAGCGTTGCTTTAACAATATATTCCTTAGCACCTAAGGAAACAGAGGACACTATAAAAAATATGTGAATGCTGATTCATTAGATTGTGAGTCCTTTGGGAATATTATAATCTTTATAACCCAGAGCTTAAAGACTGGTGCAGAAAAAAATATATATATGAAGAATGAATGAATGGGTGGATGAAAGAAGGAAAAACTCAGTGCATCACCTCAGAACTTCTCAAAAACACACATACACATCTGATTTTACTTCTCTCTTCAAGGTAGATTCTTCACTCATGGATTTACTGTTTGTTTGTGGAATGTTAACCCTAGATTAAGGAGCTCTCAAGGGTGCCTGTGTGACTCAGTCGGTTAGGCTACCAGTGGGTAACTCTTGATTTTGGCTCAGGTCATGATCTCAGGGTCATGAGACTGAGTGCCCTAGCGGCTCCGTGCTCAGTGGGGAGTTGGCTTCAGGATTCTCCCTCTTCCTCTGTCCATACCGCGGCTCAATTAAATAAATAAATCTCTCTAAAAGAAAAGAGAGATCTCAGAAATTTAGTCTGACCCTCTGGTTTCACAAAGGAGAGATCTGGAGGTAAGACAGGTTAAGGTAACACCACAGGGGCCTGAAACTAATAGAGCATACTGTATGTTAACTGGAATTAAATAAAAACTTAAAAAAAAAAATAGACCATACACCTAAAAGAGGGACTATATTCAGATCTGATGCAAGCATAAGCAGTGACCCAGATTTCACTCAAAGTTTCTTTTTTTTTGCTAAGAGTATATTGTTAATGTTGGAAAGGTAGAAGGTATAGGAGAAAATTTCCTGAGGCCCGATGAAGTCTTACAGTTAGAAAATGTGGGGAATTTATCAGTGTCCTAGAGAAAATTCCTCAAATACAGGCACTGTCTTAAATTTACTTTGGGGGATGCCTGGGTGGCTTGGTTAGTTAAGTGGACCACTCTACAGCTCAGGTCATGATCTCGGGGTCCTGGGATCGAACCCCACAATAGACTCTGTGCTCAGCAGGGAGTCTACTTGAGGTTCTCTTTCTCACTCTCCCTCTCTCCCTCCCTCCTTCTCATTCAACCTCTTTCTTGCTCTTTCTCAAGTAAATAAACAAATATTTTAAAGATTTCCTTATGAATCTTCTAATGAGAATCCTAAAAATAAAATAAGGAAATCTTTAAGTGGAAATGGATTAGCCCATAGTTTTTGTTAAGAATCAAGGGGGTGGGATTATGGACATTGGGGAGGGTATGTGCTTTGGTGAATATTGTGAAGTGTGTAAACCTGGTGATTCACAGATCTGTACCCCTGGGGATAAAAATACATGTTTATAAAAAATAAAAAATTTTAAAAAAAATCACTGCACTTTTATTCAAAGTATTTGCTTTATTGTTTAAAAAGCACCCACATTTATCTTCATCTCAGTGAATGTAATTTGGTATCTTACACAAGACTGGCTTTGAAAACTATGACTCCAGCTTGCTCATCAATTAAAGCAATTCTTATAATGGCCAAAAAACAAAACAAAACCCACAAAAAACAAAAAACAAAGCTAATACTAAAGTATTCTTATAAACAATGACTAACAATTACAGGATATAAATGGGGGAAAATGCCACTAATGATAATGCAAATGGCTTTTAAACCCCTGTGAGGGAGTCCAATTATAGTATCTCCTGCTACCTTCTGCCTTTCAGTATAACCTTACCACCCATGAAGGGGAGCATGTCACTTCCTCCAGAACAATTCCATTCAGTTCAATCATGAAGAAAACCTCTTTTATGCAGATCCCCCACTTCCTTCCCTCTGATGTCCAGATCTTTCAAGCTCACTAAGTCACACAGCATTTCTGTGCATTGTTACCTCCTCCTCAGTGAGGCTGTTGGGAAACACTTCAAACGGTCTGTTCAGGAGGGGGACAAAACTGGCAGGCGGGCAGGGGAAGGAAGGGAAATCAAGTCACTGCTTGCCGAAACAATGAAAAAAAAAATGTGGGAGTTGGTGATGGTGGTGGTGGTGATGGTGGAGGGGCAGGAATCTTGACTGAGCCAAATGAAATGGTACCTGAGAGAAATGTTTAATCCATATTAAAGAGAAAAATTGACTTAAGTGTTAGGTAATTACTTTAAATTTGTGAGAATGCATAACTCGAAAAGCAGTGTTAAGAGAAGAATTTGGGGGTGTAAAAGACCTGAAAAAAATGTGGAGATGACTTTGCCATCCCTAAACTTTGCAAACTTTGCCATCCCTAAACTCCGAATTTCCATTTTAACTCACTGAGACACCAGGCGCTATAGCATCAGTGCAAAAGACCAAGTCAGGACTCTTACGTGGCTGCATTTGTTCAAACATAAATGCCTGTGTAGAAAATTTCTCTCCAAGACATGTTCCCTGTAATAAAAACATAACAACACTATAGATATGTATAGCATAAAGGCAGATTGTTTTTAAACAGGGGGCTTTTCAAGGTTTACTGCAAGGCGTCAGCTACTCTTTAAGTTAAAATAATGTTTGACAGGTCAGTAATGAGACATAAAAGATTAAAAAAAAAAAACAGACAATTTTGTACAACTAAAGGGGCAGAAACAGAAACATCAAAGCCCAGGAACTGTATACATTGCACAAAGCATTAAGAGTTTCTGTTCTCTTTAACATTTTGACATACACTGCACAGTGTGGTTAGAGCTATTAAGAGAATGCAAACTTCTCTCCTAGCACTTCTTTTACTGCTCACATCTTTCCCTGGTCACGGGAAGGGCACTTAGAAGTTTCCCAGGAAAATGAGCAAGGTACTGCAGCACTTTGCCGGGTCTGATAAGTACCAACAGAAAATGCTGATCAAGATGTGCAATACAATCATCTATCAATTAAGCAATAATTATGCTTGATTTAAATATAATTTGGGGGCGCTTGGGTGGCTCAGTGGGTTAAAGCCTCTGCCTTTGGCTCAGGTCATGATCCCAGGATCCTGGGATGAAGCCCTGCATTGGGCTCTCTATTCAGCAGGTAGCCGGCTTCACTTCCTCTATCTGCCTGCCTCTCTGCCTACTTGTGATCTCTGTCTGTCAAATAAATAAATAAAATATTTTAAAAAATAAATAAATATAATTTTGATCTTGTCATACAGGGATTCCAAAAGAAATCTCTAGTCCTTTATCATCATGCAGCTCTCTTAGGACTGAGATCCTCTCCTAGGTTTGAGAAGACTTAGAAGATATCGCTTCTTGGCCTTTAGGCTAAGATCAAGTGAGAAGACTTAGATGTTATTATTGGCAGGTGGACTGTCCAGTGAGAGAAGAGTACCTTCCGACTGATAGATGTTAAACTCCAAATAGATTCGGAAGAAATTTTTCATAACTCTTACATTCTTCTGCTTGATCATGTATCATTCGATTGGATGGTTTTTCATTTAGCTTTAGCTAATTGTCAAAAGGATTTCTTGGATAGAATAAGATAGGTATGATCATTTCTGAAATTGAGTTTGAACACTTGGCAGAAATGCTTTTGTTGAGGAATGCTTCTTAGGGGCTGTTATAGCTTAAGAGACAGGGAAACCTTTCAGTTTTCTCATAAATAACTGTTATTCTGAGCCTAATTTCTGGAGCCAAGGTGTTCCTTGAAGTCAGCATCTTGTAATGGAAGAAACATGGGCTCTAGAACCAGACAGTTTTAGACTTATACGTACCCTCTGCCGCTTACCAGCTGGGGGACCTTGAGAAGGCCCATTAACTTCTCCGGGCTTTGGGGTTTTTCAACCATTAAAATTGAGATAATGACACTAATTTAATGGAGGTTTATTATAGGAATTAAAACGCAATTTATATAAAGCTTTAACATTTGACAAGTACCAGTTCTCCCATTCTACCTTCAATAGAAGGAGAATTATTTGGAAAAGCTTCCATTTGGGAACCAGAAAGAAGTATGCTCAAAATCACAAGAACAGAAACTATTCTTTCTCTTTACACTAAGGTTTACTCTTGTAGTTTCAAAACCTACCATCCCAAAAGTTTGCATTTGGAATCAGAACAAATGAATGAGCAGATTATGTGGACTTATTTCTCTCTACTTCTCCTTATTATTTTGAACTTCCCACCTCCAGCATAGCTTTACAAGTAAGCCTTCTGGGGGATCCGCATGAGCACATCAAGGGTGAAGACAGATTCCTGAAATTCAGCTTGTCTAACCCTGACTTTTTCTGCCACTACCCAAGCTAAAACCCTAGCTTTATCTTAGCCATCCTCTTCAATACTCCCTAAATACAACCCACCTGCAAGACTTTTCATTACTACTTTTCATCAGCCTCATTTCAGGTGCTTTCTCTCCTTCTCCTTTGACTCCCTCTGAGTTTCAGTACTCTTCAATTCTTGCTTGAAGAGGGCCTTGGAGACAAGGAAATTTTAATTAATGTCTTTTACTCTGGTCTCAGTTTATTCCAAATACAAAGCATTTTTTTGTAGCTCTTCTGCTTAGAACCATTGAATGTCTTCCTGTAACCTTAAAATTTAAATCTGAATTCCTTTGTGTAGTGAATAGGTCTTTTATGCTATGGCTCTAGCCTATGCATTTACCTCTATGTCCTGTCATGCCTTACCTTGCTCCAGAAGTTCCATCCACACAGAATAACTTGTAGTTCCCTTACTGCTGCTAAATTCTACACTTGTGTACCTGATATTCCCTCCACACAGATCTCCTTATATCCTATTTCCCATTAGGAAATGTGTCAGTTCTTCATACTTCTCTAAAGCACTCCTTGATTCTCATGGTTTACCATTCCTTGACCCTCAAAACCAGGGAAATGAAACATTCCCTTGTCTATACTCCCTGAGTCTTGTATAGACTCTAAGACTGCACTCACCCTATTGGATAAATGTATTTTTAGTCCCTGGACTATGAACTCTACAAACAGTGAACACGTCTGTTCATCTTTATGATGTCATCCTTTTACTCGTAAGATATTAAGGCTGGTTAAACAATTGAATTTAGGAGACAGAATCATTTATAGGGATGTGGCAGCATAGGAGGAAAATAGGATGAGACTGGGCCACATTTATAATCTGGGAAAGAAAATAAGAGAAGTTCTGTATTATTTAGGGTAATTATATAATGAAAATCTGTCAGTAGTATAGAAAGATTAGTGAAAGAAAATTTAGTGGCAAGTGGTATATTTGTTTCAAAATCCCAATGACTTGACCCTCAAACTTTTAGATTTATTGCATCAAGATATGGCCCAAACTGTTGTAAGAGATAGACTCCAACTTGCAGTGGCTTAAATAAAATAATAGTGTAATTCTCATAATTCCATAGTAAAGTGTTTGTAAAATATCAGGAAGTAGAGAAGGAGTGATCACTTTGACAGTGACACCGGGCAAGGTGCTGCAAAAGAAGTGAAAATTGGGTTGAAATTTGAAGAATGGTTAAAAAATAATCAAGAAAAAGACTCTCTTATAAAGAGAGTAGCATGAAAAAAGCAGCTTCATGAAGCACATGCAGTGTCCAGAGGAATGCAAATAATTTGGTATGATGAATTGAGAAAGTGGTGAGAGATTAGATGGATCAGGTACATGGGAACCACATTGTGAAAACTTAAATGGTAAATCAGATAGTTAGGGTTATGGGAAACCTACATGGAACGTCCCAAGTTGGAAGCCACATAAGGCTTTTGATCCAAATTGTGATGTGACCATATCTATAATATACAGGGATCCTTCAGATGGTAGGAAGTGGGAAGGAATGGTTTATTACTATATGGTTATATGGCATCCTGATCATTCCCCTGGCACATAATCCGGGAAAGAGGGCTTCTCATGGATAAAGGTAGATTTTCCAAAGTCCTGATAGAGAGGAGAACTATTTTGTCTGGTGTAACATGAAAGCTGGAGTGGGTGCCTTAGCAGTCTCATCCTCATTCAGACATCAGAATACCTGGAGGAGGAAAAGTTCAGAAGGTAAAGTGTCTCCTTCTAGGCCTGGTGGGAGGAGCAGGATATAATTATCTTTATAAAATGAGACACACCAAGAGTTGAATGGCTCACTTAAAATCCAAGCAAACTTAAAATGCATGACCCTAAACTACACACCCCCCAGTCAATCCACAAAAAAAGATTTGGCTGTGTACTATTTCCTTGGGGGTGGGGAAAAGAATATAGTATATATTTCTTCACACATCTAAAGATTCCTTTGAACTCGTTTTACTTATATCCCTACACAATTTTACTTGAAGGCTGCTGTGCCCACAAATCCATGCAGATAATTTACATGTTGATGTAAGCAATTTCGTAAAAACTTTTCCTCTCTGTATTTTGGGCCAACATTTTTGGTCAGAGAGGAATGAGTCATAGACTCATAAAAAAGAGACATTTGGGTCATCGATGATACTACTTCAATGCTGAGTCTATAACAGTTTTCAGATTTTAGTTGGTTACTTTTCAACATCCAAACCTGTACTGTGCTTTGCCAGGCTAAAGAAATTTAATGGAGATCCCTGCTAGCTTTTACTACATCCCTGCTGGAACCTTATTTCCCAAAGAAGCAGTGAAGCCCATGAGTTCATAGAAAGGTGATGTCACTGTAGAAAGATCACTGTGAATTTTACAAAACCAGACCAAAAAGAAATTTAGGCTTTGGGTATATAGCATAAATGTAAAGACATGGCCTGTAGGATGAACAAGGTATAGAAGGAAAAACACACATCCTTTCCTTCATTTATTCAGAAATATTTAAGTGCTTACCAGGTATTAAACAGAGCTAGGTACTTAATAGGTCTTGAAGAGCAGAGAAAGATAAACCAAGAAAGGTAAGTAATGGGTGGGAGGTGAAGGGCACCAGGTAGCTAGCTAAGACATTTGTGATTTCTCTTAGGAGCAATAATGAATCACACAGGAGACTATCATATTTGAAAGATTAATCCAGGGGCATCATTGGATGATTGGGAAAAGGGAAGAGAAAGAAAGCAGAAGAGTTAAGGGAGGCTCCTGTAGTAGTTTCAGCAGGAGGGAACAAAGATTCTAGAGGTGGATGACTGAGGGATGAAAAGGAAGGGAAAATCAAGAGATAATAGACCAAGAAAGAAAGAAGAAATTGGTGACTGATGGATGGAGGACATGATGGAGGAAGAAGGAAAACATTTTGGAGTATTTTTGCATAAATACTATTTATTATAATATCTACCTGGTACATTCAGGTCCTAGGAATGTCCTCTTTCCCCCACCCCTCCTCTATGAACTCATTAC
The DNA here is from genome assembly GCF_964662115.1 of Mustela nivalis. Lineage (NCBI taxonomy): Eukaryota > Metazoa > Chordata > Mammalia > Carnivora > Mustelidae > Mustela > Mustela nivalis. Next base: position 100,552,797 of record NC_139023.1, read on the forward strand.
ATTATGTCTCATCAGGTCTAGAATAGTTAGGAAGATGACTGGTCCTCTAGAGAAACTTACGTGAAAATTTAAATGTAGAAAAATGATTTTCCTTTCATGTTACCCTGTAGAAGAAAGATATGAAAATGTGTTTAAAAACAAGTATAGTTAATTTCTCAATATAAATAGAAGGCAAAGTTTTGTTAAACTATATCCTGGAGTCAAATATTGGCTTAGAGATTTTTTTTTTAACTCCCAGAAGGTAACGTGAATATATTCTCTTTTTCTTTTAAAGATTTTATTTATTTATTTGACAGAGAGAGACACAGCGAGAGAGTGGGAATACAAGCAGGGGGAGTGGGGGAGGGAGAAGCAGGATTCCCGCCCAGCAGGGAGCCCGATATGGGGCTAGATCCCAGGATCCCAGGACGCTGGGATCATGACCTGAGCAGAAGACAGAGGCTCAACCCACTGAACCCAGGAGCCCCATGAATATATTCTTTACTTGAGTCTTGATTACAAATTTTTGAGGAAGATTTCTCTGCCAAACTGGTTTAAAAAGGACAAAATTAGTGTCAATGAACCAGATATTAGGAAAAAGATATTCCTCTTACAGCAAGAAATTCATGCCTTTCTGCTGAACTGTCATAAATAGCTTATTTAAGATTAAGAGTCATCTGGGATTAAAAGTGTGAAAATGAAGATTTGATTTTCCAAACCATAAACGCACTGTGGGATCTGTGACCTTACTTATTTGAGAAACATGGAGCTCCTGGTCTTAGAGCAAGCAACTGGGAAGAGAGTTAAAGAGAAGGAAGTTGGTCGGGGAATCCAACCATGATCATGAGCATGGCAGGGCTTGGATCAGAAAAGAGAAGGCATATAAACAAGACCAGATCCTTTGCAGGTACCCAGAGGAAGGCTGACAAGTACACTTGCAGCCTTTAATAGCCGAGTAGACACACTAGTGATGGTTCAAAGGCTCACAACGGTTTACATTTTCTCTGACACGGCACCACCTCTCACTTCCAGGCTAATTACGTTCTCTTAAGCTCCTTGCAATTCTTTTTTCTTTACTGCGTTTATCAAAGTTAGTAACTATACATTTCAGTGATCATGTTTGTCTTGTCCGCTGGGTTATAAGTTTAATAATTGAGTAATGGGAGGCACAATGGCTGGTTTTGCTCACACTAGCATTCCCAGCAACAACTGGAGTGACTGGCACATATTTTATTCTTAATAAATATCTTCTGAGAAGATTAATATATAACACTCTTTTTTAAAATATTTTATTTATTTATTTGACAGAGATCACAAGTAGGCAGAGAGGCAGGCAGAGAGAGAGGAGGAAGCAGGCTCCCTGCTGAGCAGAGAGCCCAATGCGGCAGGGGGGGGGGGCGGGGCTCAATCCCAAGACCCTGGGATCATGACCTGAGCTGAAGGCAGAGGCTTTAACCCACTGAGCCACCCAGGTGTCCCAACATATAACACTTTTATTTCTCTAAATCTTATTTAGATGCCTGCGTCTAATTGGCCAACTAGTCTCAAATAATCAGAAATAGTAGTATGTAGGTAATTTTGTAGACTCTATATGCTCAAATGTCACAGCAGAATGAGGAAACTGAAGTGATAAATACCAATATTTTAAGGGCTCATTGATTATCAATTTAACATCCATCCATCCATTGATTATCCATTTAAATCCAATTTAACAACCATGCAAAGAGGTCCAGAAGGGACTGTGAAAATACCCATTAATCTGTTTCACTTTTAGGAAAATTATCAAATTAGTGAAAATTAAAAATAAAAATGGAACCACTGAACATATAAACTATATGGTGAGGAAAGCAATGTCATTTCCATAAAAGGAAGGTATAGCTGACCACATCATATATTCCCTTAAAGGGACATGCATATGTGACTATGGATAAAGGATAAAATGAAAATGTAATCTGTTTCCACTTGCAAAAGCTTTTAACAAAGTTCAGCATCAAAAGCCATTGGTGAAAATGTGTGTCATTATGGAACTGGGGAAAATGTTTTGTCACAAATAGGAAATTGGCTCAGAAATAGGAAATAATGGATCATGACAAATGGACATTTTGTTTTTGGAAAAGGTAAACAGTGAGGTTCTCAGGGATCAAGGCTGATATAACTTTTCTTCATCAGTTTAACAAATGATCCCTAAAAGGAAAAAGTCCTCTGGAATTTTCGCAGCTGAGGATTACATAACTCTTTCAGGTAAAGAATTGTGAACTGTCAACAATTGGTTGACAACAGAGAGACTTTGCATACTGTGTGTGGGCAACAACTTAAAAATAAAGAGCTTTTTACTTTTTGTTATTATAAAAGAGACCACAGAACATGGTAAATAGTAGATACAGCACAAGAGGATAAAGACAAAGTGTGAGGCCTACCATTGAACTCCCTCACCTTGGTTCTATTTCACAGGGCTTATACCTAATATAGGTCCTAGACTGTCCTTTGTGAAATAGTAGGAACATATGCATGCACTTACATACATATGGTTTTCTATAATATATTTACACACAATAAATATGCAGTATTTACTATACACACTGTTCTGAAAAACTTTTATTTTTTACTGAAAAGTAGAAATTGAAGATGTTTTCTATTAGCAGAAACCATTGTGTCTTTTTAAAGTGCTGTTTATATGCTGTTACACCACATTTTCTGTATCTCATTTACTTAGTCCCCTGATGGTGGGTATTTAGGTTGCTTCCTGTTATTATTTACAATTGCTATTGTTGTAATTTTTGTCACTGTGTTACTTCAGCCAAGGCTGCAGGGACATTTTTTACATGTATATTTCTTCATGTATTTGTGAGTATGCCTCTAGGATAAATTCCCAGAAATGGGATTATGGAGTCCAAGAGCAGATACAGTTATCGTGTGCTTTGCTCCCTACTGCTTTCCAAAAGTATTGTATGGACATACATTCTTACAGGTAGGAAAGAAGCATCGTTTCCCCATAAGATAGCTAAGTAAGTATTATAAAATGTTTGTACTTTTTTCAAAGTGTAATTTTCATAACTCAAAAAATGTATTCTTATTTAAAAGTGTCCACTACCTTTTTTTTTTTTTTTCCAAATACAAGCCATACACATACATACTTAAAATGGTCACTATTTTCAGAAAAAGGAAACAGAACCGGCTGTAGGCTGAAGAATGAGGGGAGGGGAGGCAGTGAGATCAGACTGTCTTTAGAGAGGCTGGAAGGAAGGACGAGAAAGGGAGCAGGCAGGAAGTCAGGTCAGGGTCCAAGTTAGGAAAAAAAATAATTTTTAAGGAATTTGAGTTATGTCAAACTGGGGCAGTCTTCCTCCTGAGGTGGTGGATTCCCGGTCACTGGAAATCGACAATCTATGATTCCAAAGGCCTATGTCAAGATGCTGCAGAACCATTCCTCCCCTGGATAGAAGGCTCTAAAAGCACCTTGTCCCTGGCTTGTCAGAAGGGAAATAACTAACAGCTAATTGGATCCTTTAAACAGAAATGCTTTGTGGAGGCACAGAATCTGCTTGAATGTCACTAATAATTATGGAGAACTCACTGCGCTCAGTGGTAGACAGAGCATCACAGGGTCAAAAGTGATAATCACTAAAATTCCTTCTGATATGAAGTTTTTATATGTTTGATATATGAAGAATATGTATATATATATATATATCAAATAGGTACATTTGATACATGAAGAAATATTTGTATTTAGTATCCCATTTGGGGCAACATGATATGACTGGCCATATTCCTTGTAACTATGCATTCTAGGGGCTTAATTTTGTAAAAGAAATGAGAATCAGTAACATTTAGTTGATTACAAATTAATATTTATTGAGAAAACCATGGAAGACCAAGAAATGTTTTGAAGCAAAAACCCAAATTTCAATGGATAACTTCTGCTTTTACAGCTTACTATGCATATGATTTTTCTTCCCCATCTGTTTATACATAATAAGCCCCTCTGTCTACCCAATCACATTCCATATACAGTCAATTTTATTTACAACTGGCTCTATTTCACATGAATCTCTTACATGTACACACTTTTTATCTCATCTGGGATGTATACAAATTAGTAAGATGCCTGATAAAAAGACCAAGCAAAATTAAAAACAACAACAACAACAACATACTTCACAAATATTGAAATTAAAGCCTTTTCTTTCCTTGCAGTATTCTTAGAATTTTGCCAAGAGCCTGGGGTGGTATATCATAATAATTCAGTTTAGAAGATAACTATCAAGGGTGTATCAAAATATTTTTACCAATTTATATTGAGATGCTTGGTTTCATTATGGCAATCTTTCAAAGGCCAGATTAAATTCATTGGAAGTTTTTTTTGCCAAGGCATTTCACATCCTGGGAAAATAAAACCAAATACATTGTTTTTCTTTGTTCTCCACTGAGCCATGCAAAGTGAAAGAGAGCTTTAAAAAAAGGGAAAACAAAAAAATCTGTATAAATCCCCTCTAAATCAAATTGACCTTTTCTAGGCAATTTTTTCAACATCTTGGCAAGGACTGAATCTATATCCTTCTCTTTCTCTAAGTGCGCTCTGTGTGGCCCACTTCCTGTGGCTGTTCCATTCTCTGAAATGACAACATTTTTGAACTACAGTAGCTTAAAAAATATTAATTCCCAGTCATTGGAAATAACCTGCAATTCACTCAAGGCAAAGAAATTGTTCCTGCTTTCTGACACTTGAGCTTTATTGCTGCTGATTTCAGACAACCCAAACACTGGAAGGTGAGAATAACTTTCTTTTGGAAGCCTTTCCTTAATGCTTTGCCACTGTGCCTTCCCTGCCCCCGCTCCCCTCCATCCCCACGCTGTCAGCACATTCTCTTCTCAGGTGGGTGTGGGGAAATGGCCTGAGTCTGGCGAGTTTATTTTAGGTAAATTTAATCAAGCAGTGAGCTTTTATTTTTACTTTTTATATGTTGGGGAAAAAAAAATCTTGCTTTAGAATGACAGAATTCTGGAACTGGAACTAAGTTTTTTAGAGGTTTTCAGTTTTACAGATAACCAAACACACTCTCAGACTTCTCTGCTTTTCCCCTTTACAACTTGCTTTTACTTTTCTGATTATATATATATATATATATATAGCTTTATATATATATATATATAGCTTTCCAGTGTAGTCAAAATAAAATCCTATTTCCTTCAGTCTACAATATTTGGGAATGGTAGGCTACTTGAAAGGGAGGAAAAGCTCCCAATTAAGAGTAAAGCAGAGACACCTGGGAAGAATGTCTCTAATACAAATGGTCTAGTAGGGGAAGCCATTCCAGGTCCCTCTCTTTTCCAGATTTAAATAAGTCAGATTAACAGATGATCTTGAGTACAAGTGTATGAACCCCAAAGTAAGCACATCATTAATTACAGTAAGCCTGATTCTCTGTAGCTTATAAGTGAGCAAATTCAAAACTCACGTTTTTCTATAAGCTGACGACATAAATACAAACCACCCCCCAGGGAGTCCAATTAATAGAAGTTCACCCTGCCAAATACAAGAGAATTGACTTTATCTACTTTAATCTTACTCAGCATCACTCTCTATACAATGGGTTGTCAAAATATCCTATTGGGCACTGTTGGGTACTGGAAATTACTTACTGAAAATTTGCAGTATGGTGAGTAATTTACCTATTGTCATTTTTAAAGCATCTCACAATCTTATGTGTATCCAAACTTACTGGATGAAGAAACTGAGACTCCTGAGGTAAATTAGACTGCAGAGCTATGCATTATTATGTATATTAAGTTATATGTAATATTATACACATTTCTCTGCCATATAATTATTGCCCGCACTTTCCAACCATTAGAGCCATTTGATAGAAAGGTATAGTAAAACAGAGATTTTCTGGTAATAGAGACTTAAACTCAAATGCCACAGCTTCTCTTGGACAAGTCCTTCAGTGCAACATGGTTCAATTAAAAAAAACAAAAACAAAAAACAAAACAAACAAACAAACAAACAAAAAACAACTGTCTCCAGGTATATTCCCTAGAAGCAGAGCCTCAAGCAGGGATTTGGGTACATGTACTTCATAAGGTACTCTTCAGGAAAAAGCATTAAGGGAATGAGGGAAGCAAGGTATAGAAGCAGAAGAATGGAAAAAGGACATGGTCTCAGGGCAAGTCTAGCTTTGGCCTGATGCAACAGACACTGAAATGTACATTTTATCACAATGTTTGTCTCATTGAGGAAATGGGCAGGGCTTTTGTACCCTTTCAACAATCAGTCATTGGCCACCCCCAGAAGTTTTGCTGATCTTCTCACACTCAGCTTCTGGCAAGTTGGCTCCCATCTGCCAAGGCCAGTTTTCCTGAGGTTACAGGTGTCAAGACATTAGCCCAAGTTATTCTCAGCATCTGGATGATGGGTGTCCACACAGGTTAAGGTGGGTAGAATAGGGCATTTATAACATCTACTATATTAACTTCGGTTGAGTGCCAACTAGATGTCATTAATTATATCCCTCATCCTAAATGAACTCAAAATCTAATGGGAGGAAGAGTGTCACAGGTAAAACTAGAAGTATATTTATAGTGTGATGGTCTGTTTCATATGCCTGGACATGGGGAATGGGAAGATGGAAGGAGAGAAGAAGGGAGAGGGAGAAAGGTTAAGAAAGATCAAGTGATACCAGAAGGCACTAAACTTTGAGGTGGCTCCTGGAGATGCTTAGAAGTTAGTGGATGGGGTAGCAAAGGGCATTTCAGTCAGTAGGAATAGCATAAACTAGGGAGGCTTTACAAATCATGGCAATTCTGTGGAGCAACATCAAGTCTCTGTTGGTAGGATGATTGGATCTTGTTAAGGACATGGTGTGAGAGGAAACTGGATGACAGGCAAGAACTGCCTCATGAGAGGTCTTTCAGTTTATGCCTAAGAGTGGAACTGAATATTGAGGTAATGGGGAGGTTGAAAAAAATTACTACATAGAGACATAGTGTCTGTGTCTGCTACATCCATGACTATAATTGCTTACATGCATTTTGTTCTGTAATTAGATTCACAAAATGCTGCCAAGTTGGTTTATATTTCTTTGCTCCGATCTCCATTCTCCTGGTAATATTTGAAAGGTAAGATGGATAGTTGTGCCATACAAATATTATTGATTAAATAGCTCAAGTATAATTCTGAGGTTGGTGTCAAATAGGGGCATATTGCTTTCTTTCACATGCCAGCAAATACGTGGTTGTAAGCACAGACCCAAGTTTGCAGAGGCTGGTTGTGGGAGTTTTTCTCCAGGCTTCTCCAAGCTTGTGCTCCCCCTTACACTCCCTAACCCTGAGATTGTTTCAGTTCCCATTCTTTGAGCTCCATAAGTTACATGGCTGTTAGATTCCTAACTTGCTAGTTTACTTAGCTTTATCTCAAATCCAACATTCATGTCATTGAACATTCATAGACTTCTTTGGGGTGGAGACTGACTGACTTATTTTTTACTTATGGTAACCATTGTTTTCTCTCCATTTTGGTACTTCTTCCTTTTCCTGTCAGAGAGTCCTATTGCTTTTCCATATGGTCTTTCTGTGAGGCAGGTCCTCTGTGGGTTCTGTGGAACTCCCCTGAATTCCAGCCAAGGTATATGCATTAGAAATGGTCTTCAGAAAGTAGCACAGAGCATGGGCTGGGGTCTGGAGCATGGGAAATAGAGGTGCAGAGTCCAATGTTCAATAGGGGACATGTATGCACAAACGTCTTAGCAGCACGGTTTATGATAGTGAAATCTGGAAGCAACCCAAATGTCCTTTTGGGGGGTGGGGGATGACGAATGATAGTATAGTCACACAATAGAATATTGTATAGCTGTCAAATGAATAGATGACAGTCCCACCCAGGAATGTAGATCAAACATAACAATATAATATTAAGTATCAAAAGTGAGTCCCCACAATTTACATGTAGCATGATACCCTTTTTTATAATATTAAAAACAAAATAAAAATAAAGAACACAAATATAGAAAATCAACCATATAAAAAAGGAAAGATGGATGAATGAAAGAGAATTCAAGATGGTGATTACTGTGCACAGAGGGAAGCAAAGGGATGGACTGGGGGAGGTAATAAGGTATATGTCAAGGTACAAGCTTTTACTAATGGTAGTTTCATGTACACTTACTATATAATTAAAAATAACCAAAAAATTATAAGCCAGTGACAAAAAAGATGGGCATTATGGACCAAAAGCAAGTGTGTGTCGTTAGCTAAGGATTATGATTAAACTAACTCTGTGTACCTGAGAACCAAAGTAAAAATTATAGATAAGTATTATAGTTTTTTGAGAGATAAAAGGACCTAGTAATACTTATGGCATGAGTTATTTTATTTTATTTTATTTCTTTTCAGTGTTCCAAAGTTCATTGTTCATGCACCACATGCAGTACTCCATGCAATGCATGCCCTCAACAATACCCACCACCAGGCTTACCCAACCCCCCCACTCTTCTCCCTTCCAAAACCCTCTGTTTCTCAGAGTCCACAGTCTCTCATGCTTCATCTCCCCCTCCAATTTCCCCCAACTCACTTCTCTCCATCTCCCAATGTCCACCATCTTATTCCTTAGGCTCCACAACTAAGTGAAACCTTATGATAATAGATTCTCTCTGTTTGACTTATTTCACTTAGCATAATTGCTTTCAGTCCTGTCCATGTTGATACAAAAGTTGGGTATTCCTCCTTTTTGATGATTGCATTAATACTCCATTGTATATATAGACCATATCTTCTTTATCCATTCATCCATTGAAAGACATCTTGGTTTTTTCCACAGTTTGGCGACTGTGGCCATTGCTGCTATGAACATTGGGGTATGGATGGCCCTCCTTTTCATTACATCAGTACCTTGGAGTAAATACCCAGAAGTGCAATTGCAGGGTCATAGGGTAGCTCTGTTTTTAATTTTTTGAGGAATCTCCACACTGTTTTCTAAAGTGGCTATACCAACTTGCATTCCCACCAACAGTGTAAGAGGGTTCCCCTTTCTTCACATCCTCTCCAACACATGTTGTTTACTGTCTTGTTAATTTTGGCCATTCTAGCTGGTGTAAGATGATGGTATCTCAATGTGGTTTTGATTTGAATCTCCCTGATGGCTAATGATGATGAGCATTTTTCCATGTGTCTGTTAACCATTTGTGTATCTTCTTTGAAAAGTGCCTGTTCATGACTTCTGCCCATTTTTTGAACGTTGCCTGATTTCAAGCTTTACTACAAAGCTGCGATCACCAAGACAACATGGTACTGGCACAAAAACAGACACATAGACTAGTGGAACAGAGTAGAGAGCCCAGATATGGACCCTCAACTCTATGATAAAATAATCTTCAAAAAGGCAGGAAAAAATATACAGTGGAAAAAAGACAGTCTCTTCAATAAATGGTGCTAGGAAAATGGACAGCTATGTATAGAAGAATGAAACTCAACCATTCTCTTACACCATACACAAAGATAAGCTCGAAATGGATAAAAGACCTCAACATGAGGCAGGAATCTATCAAAATCCTAGAGAATATAGGCAGTAACCTCTTTGACATTGGCCACAGCAACTTCTTTCAAGATATGTCTCCAAAGGCAAAGAAAACAAAAGCAAAAATGAACTTTTGGGACTCCATCAAGATCAAAAGCTTCTGCACAGCAAAGGAAACAGTCAACAAAACAAAGAGGCAACCCACGGAGTGAGAGAAGATATTTGCAAATGACATTACAGAAAAAGAGCTGATATCCAAGATCTATAAAGAACTCCTCAAACTCAACACCCACAAAACTGATATGAATTTTTTTGAGAATTAAATGACAATTTGTGCATAGTAAATGTAAAGTCAAAGCTTCAAATTCAGCTATGAAGAAATATGACTGCATTTCTTTATTTCTTTTAATCAGTTGAAATCTGACTTCCAATTCAAAGGGACTTCAACTTGAATTTTCAGAGGGGGTTTACTCCTTTCTCTGAAACTTGCTCCCAGACCATGGTTGACCCATGGTCTTCCAGAGCAGAATGGAGTTTGGGATATCTGCTAGTCATCCTGTTCTAAGTGATCACTCAAGTTGTGATAGGTTTATAGCTTCTTAACTGATGGTGTATTGGGGGTGAATCTTTGGCAAGACTGGGATCCATGATCCTTAAAGTTCAGCCTTGAAGATTAGATAGCATAGCTGTTTCTCTCTGAGACCTTACCACCTATATCAGGTCCTAGTTAGTCATAGAAATCCTTCTCCCATTCCCACTTTCTGAGAATCTTCTCTCTCTCTCCTCTTGTCCACAGGGTCATACCCCTTGCATCTGGAGTTACCTGGTATGTTCTCTTCAATAAATTTAGTTTTTTCAAAATGATAGGAAAACACTGACTTCAAGTAGCTTCTGCTTTATGGCCTACAAATAGAACTAAATCAAGAAACTATCCCAGGAAAATGGGACATTAAAAATGGCAGAAGAAATACAAATATTTTTGTGAATTCTCCTGCCCATATGTTAAGCACTGGTCAAGTTGCAGTAAACATTCTTGGCCTGCTTCCATCCCTAAATTAATAACAGGAATATGGGCTTTTTTTTCTCTGTTTGGCTCAGGAAATATTATACCTGAAAATGTGATGGGGAAGTCAAGTGGGCATGACTTGTTTTCCCATGTTTGCCTCTTCCAACTCTGCTTTTCTTTCCAAATAGCAAAAATGACAGCCTGTGTGTCCTGGTGCTCAGAGCAATGAGACACACAGAAGGTGCTCAATGAAAATTTCCTGACTGAAATTCAAAATAGAAGATAGGTTATTTTTTCTTGAAGAGAAGAATCCTTGGAATAAGGTAGAATTCACGTGTTCTAAAAGTGATTTGTATTTTTCTACAGAGCACACCCCAGCCCATTTCCTCTTTCCAGGCTGGAAGAAGCTAGGTATTATCTGCTACAGGGAATTGGAGTGTGCTTCCTTAAAATGGGACTTGGAGCATTCATGTTTGCCATTAAGGCAGCACCGGCACTCCCTACCCCCTCTCACTACACAGAACAAGATAAGAATTGAACTACATTCTATTTCCCTTTACTTTCCATTGATCCATGCAGTAAACAAAATAATGTACTATTCTCCTATAAAAGAGCTTAGTTATTCTAAGCAATAAACTGGCCATAGAGGAAAAAGTGCCTTTGCCTCCTAGCAGTTCCACAGAGGTAACCTATTCATGACAGGCATCTCCTGAGTAATCAACAGACCCCAGCCAATCTGTCCAGATGGCCCCATCCTACGAGGGTGTTGCAATAATATAAAAAGAAGCCATGCTTTGTGTTGGCTGATTTGAAAATGGATCTCTGTTATGGAGATAAATATAGAAAACTATCAGGTTACTAATCTGCCATTGAACGTAGGGCTCAAAGGAAAGTCATAATCATGCTTGTCATATCTGTCTTCAAAGGCTGTCACAAATATAGCTAATGAATTACAAAAGCACCTGCCTCCACCTTTATCAGCTTCCCTTTGTTTAGTTTTCTTTGTATTTTGAAAATATCAACTGATCTCATCACATGAAATTAAATGATGTTACTGAACAAAATTGTGATTTCTGTCCTGCCTTATAGTCACTGACTTTGCATCAGTCTGTATGTGCGTGTGTGTGTGTGTGTGTGTGTGTGTGTGTTGTTGTTGTTGTTTCAGTAATTCAGCTAGAAACTTAGGACTATTGAAAATCTATTTTATCCACAGTTGATTACAAATGTTTTTTAATGAATAAGTGAGTAGATGCATTCAATTATGTCATACTATCTCAAAGATGTGTAAAGTTGTTTTTCAGTCTTATATGAAAAGTTTCCATAATTTTGCTCATATTTTATTTCAAATTACTATTTTTTTCTTTGTTTAAAAAACAAAAATAGATTACTATCTGCTGCATAAAACTATATAAATCATTTAAAATTATTACTGAACCACTTTCTGGGCTTATCAGCTGACTATCTCCTAGCTCTCCTAGCTCTCAACTTTTCCCCCTTGATTTAAAAACCTGGGTCTCTTCTGAACAAGTATTCAAGTGTGCTTTGTTGCTTACAACTATTAAGCTAGATCTCAGATTTCTAGTACTTTGCAACATTACCAGTTCTGAGCATAGTAGAAAGACAAACACACTGTACCAATGAATTTAAGGATTATTCATACTCAAAAGTACATATGACAGAAACACTTGTTTTTAAAGTTTTTATTTATTTATTTGTCAGAAAGAGAGAGAGAGCGCAAGCAGTGGGGAGTGGCAGGGTGAGAAGGAGAAGCAGGCTCCCCTCTGAGCAGGGAGCCCAACATGGGGCTCAATCCCATGACCCTGTGATCAGGACCTGAGCCGAAGGCAGATGCTTAACCAACTGAGCCACCCAGGCACCCTGATATAAACACTTTAAAACCCATTTTTAGGTTATAAGGAAACGAGATATTTCAAAAAGATGAATTACCTTAAAACATAAGTGCATGGAATACTAACTACATCAAAAACGAATGATGTACTGTATGGTGGCTAACATAACACAATAAAAATAAATAAATAAAATGTAGCTGTGGATGTTTGATTGTTAAAAACATTTGGAATTGATGTTTTCACTTTTGGTATTACGTGTAACTGGCTAATGAAAGTTTTTACAATTGCGAAATGCTTCTGTACTGGAAGGCCTTGGTTCCTTTGTCCTTTTCTAATCTTAAGATCTCCAAGTAGTTTCTCCTGTTTAAATAAAATTTATTTTGTAGATCAATTTTAGATTTACAAATAACATAGCAAATAATATGCAAAGATAATATAGAATTTTCCTAAATACCCCCATAACAAGCTTTCCCATTATTTACACCTTAGTGTGGGATATTTATTACAATTAATGAACAATATTGATATTACAAATAAAACCATACTTCATTCAGGCTTCCTTAGTTTTTGCCTAATGTCCTTTAATGTTTGGGGATCTCATCAAGGATATAATATTATATTAAATCATGTCTCATTAGGCTCCCCTTGCCTGAGATAATTTCTCAGGCTTTCCTTGTTTTGGATGACCTTGACAATTGTGAGGAGTACTGGTCAGTATTGTGTTGAATGCCCCTTAATTGGAAATTGTCTGACATTTTTCTCATTATTAGACCAGGGTTATGGGTTTTGAGAAGAAAGACCACAAAGGTAAAATGATACTTTCATCACATCAGATTTCTCCACTGTAAAGTTACTCTTCTCCCAAACCCCCTCCAACTCTCCATGCTGTACTCTTTGTAAGTAAGTTATATGAATGGCCCATACTTAAGGAGTGGGGCTCCTACACAAATTATTTGGAATTCTGCACAGGAGATCTGTCTTTTACCCCATTATTTCTTTACTTGATAATTGGTTTATACCATAGTAGATGCATGGATCTTTATTTTATACTTTGAATTATCATCCAGTTCTACTCTATTTTGTTGCTTGTAATGTTCCAGCTTTGACCCATTGTAGGCTCTTTTAGTTGGCTCTGGTACCCTTAATACACTTCCATTATTGTAGGGTTTGTGGAAAAAAAAATCAGTATTTCTTTACTTTTTGATGCTATAATACACTCGAGGTTTATATTGATATTTTATTGCTCCAGTCTTAGAATCAGCCATTTCTCCAAAGAATCCTAGTTCGTTTTATTGGTATTAGAGCAGAGAGTCTGGGTGCTACATGTATTTGATATTTGGGCCTCACTGATTCTAGGAACTCTGTACAGACTGAACAAGGAAATATATGTCTGAATTCTAATCCATGTAGGTACACATATCTATAAAAATTTGCATATGTAACTCTCTGTGTTCATATTAAGCTAAACAAGGGTTGGTATTGATATCTCCAACTCTAATCCATTGCCACAAGGATCATTTTAGCTCCCTCCTTGCCCTCATTTCTGAACTCCCATTTCAACAGTGAGACACCTGGCTCCCACCATCCACTATCCATTTATCTAATTATTCATTTCCAGCATACCTGAATAGCAGTTATCAGAATTCTTTACCCTATACCCATGGGAAACAACTTTCTCATCCAGAGTCCAGTGATTATGCAGTTTCTTTATTTTTAGTCATACAGACTCCAGTCATTTCCAAAGTTACTTAGATCAATGTCTTTTTCCCTACTACCTTTCTGTGAGGTTCTTTGACACATTTGTAATACAGTTAGATTGTTTTGATGACTTTTGCATTCCTTTCTGAAATCTTCTGACCTTCTAAATGATTTTTTTTTGTACTTCTCATACATTGGTTTATCTTGTGTTATGTAGTTTTGTGGGTGTTGACAAATGCAATGTCATGTATCCAAAATTACACAATCATACAAAATAGTTTCATGGGCCTAAGATACACCTTCCTCCATTCTCCATCAAAAGCTAATTTATTGTTTCTATAGCTTTACCTTTTCCAGGTTATCATTTAATTGAGAGCATACATTATATAGTCTTTTCAGACTGATTTCTTTCACTAGCAATATGCATTTAAGATTTGTTCATGTTTTTCATGGCTTGGTAGCTCATTTCTCTTTTTCATTGAATAATAAATCAATGCATGAATGTATAATGGTTTGTTTATGCATTCACCAGTAGAAGACATCGTGGCTGCTTCCAAGTTTTGACGATTATGAATAAAGCGACTATAAATATTCACATGCAGATTTATATGTTGACATGTTGGATTTAGCTTTGTGAGAAATTGCAAAATTATCTTCCAAAATGGTTGTATAATTTGCATTCCCATCAGTAATGAATGAGAATTCCTCTTCCTCCAAATCTTTACTAGCAATTGCTATTGTCAGTTTCTAAAATTTTAACCATTCTAATAGGTGTACAAGGGTATCTCGTTGTTTTAATTTGCAATATCCTTTTATCTAAGAGATTTTAAGTAATCTCTACACCCAACATGAGGCTTGAACTCATGACTCTGAAACCAAGAATTGCATGCTCTACCAGCTGAACCTTCAAGGTGCCCCTTAATTTGCAATTTTCTAATGACAAATTATATTGAGTCTCTTTTCATATGCTTATTTGCCAGCTGTCTATCTTCTTTGGTGACATGTCTGTTGAGATATTTCACTCATTTTTTTTTATTGGGTTGTTTTCTTATTGTTGAGTTTGAAGAGTTCTTTATATATTTTGGATAAAAGTCTTTATGCAATATGTATTTTGCAAAAGATTTTTTTTCTCAGTCTGTAGCTTGTCCTTTCAATTTTTTAACAGTGTCTTCACAGAGAGAAATTTTAAATTTTAATGAAGTCCAGTTTGTCAGATTCCCCCCCCCCCATGTATTATGCTTTTGGTGTTGTGTGCAAAACTTTGCCAAATCCAAGGTCACTTAGATTTTCTGCTTTTTCCTTCTAGAAGTTTTATAGTATTACAATTTGTATTTAGTTGTATTATTCATTCTGAGCTAAAATTTATGAAAAGTGAAAAGTCTGTTAAATTTATAGTCTGTTGAAGTTTTTGCATATGGACATCTAATTTTTCCGGCATCATTTGTTGAAAAGATTATCCTTTGTCCATTGAATTGCCCTTTTTTTTTTTTTTTGTCAAAGATCATTAGACAATATTTGTTGGAGTCTGTTTCTGTGTTCTCTATTCTACTCTATTGATCTGTGTCTACTCTTTTGCTAAATCCGTGCTATCTTGATTATTGTCGTTTTATAATAAATCTCGTTCAGGTACTGTCAGTTCTCCAATTTTCTTCTTCTTCAGTATTATGTTTTCTTTTTAGGTCTTTTGTTTTTCAATACAAGGTTTACAATCAGATTTTCAGTGTGTACAAAATAGCATGCTGGGATTTTTATTAGGATCATGTTGAATCTATAGATCGAATTGTGAAGAACTGACATCTTAACAATATGGATTCTTCTAATTCATGAACACAGACCATCTTTCTATTGATTTACAATTTCTTTCATTAGATTTTTGTCATTTTCTGTAAATGGATCCTCGTGGTGGTTTTGGTTTTTTTTTTTTTTTCTTTTTTGTTACGTGTATGCATAAGTTTTTTTTGG
Organism: Mustela nivalis; assembly: GCF_964662115.1. Lineage (NCBI taxonomy): Eukaryota > Metazoa > Chordata > Mammalia > Carnivora > Mustelidae > Mustela > Mustela nivalis. The sequence goes on from NC_139023.1 coordinate 100,568,803, forward strand.
TGCTAGTGTAAATGGCATTTTTTTAAAATTCAAAATCTTATTTGCTGACATATAGGAAAACAATTGGTTTTTGGATCCTAAAACCTTGCCATACTCACTTAGTATTTATAAGAGAGTTGTCTGTCTTTCTTTCGTATCCATTCTTTAGGATTTTCAACATAAACGATCATGTTATCTGTGAACAATTTTGTTTCTTCTTTCCCACCTGATATACCTCTTATTTCTTTTTCTTTTTTTATTGCATTAGATAGAACTTTTCAGTATGAAATTGAATAGACATGGTAAGAGAGGGCATTCTTGCCTTATTCCTGGTCTTAAGGGGAAAACATGCAATTTTCCCCCATTAAGTATGATGTTAACTTTTGCTTCCTTTTAAAGTATTTGTCTTATTCATTTCAAGCTGTTATAACAAAATATCATAGACTAGGTTACTTACAAACAACAGAAATTTATTTCTCAGAGTTCTGGACACTAGGATGTCCAAGATCAAGTTGCTGGCAGATTTGGTATCTGGAAGAGCCCGAATCCTTATTCATAGATAGTATCTTCTGTCTGTCTTCCTCACATGGTAAAAGAAGTGAGAGATCTCTCTTGGGCCTCTTTTATAAGTGTACTAATTCCATTTATAACCCTCATGATGTAATTATCTCCCAAAGATCCCATCTTATTGGTGAGGTATGGCATTCACAAATAATTATTTTCTATAAACTCAAAACAATTCTGTGTGTGCAAGTTCAAAATATTAATTGTACACAACTGAGTTTTATGAAGCTCACTAAAACTTGGCATTTAGAGCAAAGTTATGACTTGTATTTACTACCAGTTAGTTATATGAGCTTAACTGAGATGCTAGAGCCAGTTATGATAAAAAATGTTCAAATAATTTATCTCTCAAGAGGGTAGAGTGAGCTTTTAAAATTTCTTGTATTGCATAGTTATTTAGAGAGATATTTATAGTATGAAAGTCCAGGGGTCCTTTTGTCAACCTTATAATAGGCTTGGCAAATTTATCAGCTCTCCAAAACATGCATAGTATCAGCCAGCAAAGTTTTTTATCAAGAGTGTCATAGTGATGAAATATCTGATAGCTATGAATATTAAGCATGGAGTATATTGGGACACATTTAAGTTTGATAAATATCCTTATACCTATGGTCCTTTAAAACTTTTCTTAAAGTCTAACACTAATAATAAGCCTTGGGTTGGGTACTGAAGTCTGTCTCTTTAGAATAGATACTAAATTATGTGAAAGTGGTCTGTTTTGGATCATTTGTGTTGTTAAGTATAACATTTCCTAATCCCATTTTGATAAGCCATAGTGAATGAGCAGTCTTTTATTTCATGCATAGATAACTATAATATATTTTACATACTGTCTCTAGAAATAACACAAATCCAGAGCTCAGGATAGTATGGGCAAAGTTCTACTTTAAAGAAGGCTATTACTTCTATGTTGGCCCTCTAGCTGGCTCTTGTTCTGCATTCATTGTTTTTTGTTTTTTCTTTTTAGAATGTTGGCCCTTCTAGTTCTTTCTGCAAATTCCTGTTTCTCATACTAACAGAAAAAAAAATGTAAACCTTTCATTTTCTGGTCTTTTCAAAACAGTTGTTCTATCCTACCTCAGGAAAAAGTCTTTAACTTCTATTCATGACTGCAGACCTTCTATCCTATTTGGTGCTTTGGGATTCACTATTTCTTTCGTGTTTGTTAGATTTTTCATTTTCCTGGGGTGGGAGTGTGAGGCAAGTTGGAAGAGCGAGTTTGAAAGAATGAAATTTAGGAGTCTTGATTTTATAGAGCTGAATTTATAACTCTTTTAAATTCAACTCTTTCTGGGCACCTAGGTGGCTTAGTGGGTTAAAGTCTCTGCCTTCGGCTCAGGTCATGATCCCAGGGTCCTGGGATGGAGCCCCCACATCAGGCTCTCTGCTCAGCAGGGAGCTTGCATCCTCCTCTCTCTGCCTGCCTCTCTGCCTACTTGTGATCTCTGTCTGTCAAATAAATAAATAAAATCTTAAAAAAAATTTCAACTCTTACGGAGTTGAATTTATAAATTAAGCCAAAATTCTAATTTATCTTAATACACACTATAGATCTTACTCTAATTCTGTACATTGCAGTCATTCTAGTAAGTATTAAGTAGCTATAAATTTTTTTCTAGGTTATGATTACTTCTTATTTTTCTGCTAAGCTTCTGAGACTAGATTAACCATCCATCTATTCCCAAATTTCCATAAATTGTTCAATATGCAACTTACCTTTGGATATATAGATAACTAAAATTTTTAATTCTGTCAATTGAATAAAGAAATAAATCAAATAATTAGAAGATTCAAGTGGTATTTAGTCTGAACTCCAAAGTTAGAATTAAAGTCAACATGAAATTTTGTAGCCAAGACACACTTGTAAATTTTATTTAAAAAAAAAATTAAAAGATTATATTTATTTATTTGAGAGAGGGAGAGAACAAGCAGGTTGAAGGGCAGAAGGAAAGGGAGAAGCCCTCAAGGGAGAAGTCCTTGAATAGAGCAGGTAGGCCAACGCTGGGCTCAGTCCCAGGATCCTGGGATCATTACCTGAGCTGAAGGCAGACGCTAAATCGACTTAGCCACCCAGGCATCCCCACACTTACAAATTTTTAAATAATGAGAAATTCAAATATTCAAATAAAAATGAAAAAAAAATTAGTAGTGTTAATTATAACTTGAGTTAGCCTCATACTTAGGAAAAGGTAAATATCAACCTGAAGTTAGAAATCTGCCCTTTAGTCTTTGTTGTATTTCTTTCATTTTAGCAATATAGTATAGGATGCAGTCACATTTCAGGAGTTAAGAGATTTCTTATTGCCAGATTTGGGATAGGTACCTTATCATATATTTTTAAAAAGTCTTGATTATTTACTCAAAAGGAATCATCATGGATCCTACTTAAAAATAGAAATTGGTTTTCCTGTCTTAGCTGCCAAAGGGAAACCTATCAAAATCAATCATGTGACTTCCAGTTCCTGAGCTAAATGAAAAGCTGAAAATTGCTAGAAGATGATACTGCCCATGCTTACTTGCAGAAACAAATTTAGCTTTCTTGTGAGTAAAGACCTTATAGAGAAGAAAAAATGGAAGCAAGCATGTTACCCATGTATCAGAATATGTATCCTGGTAGCTATCTAGACAAGCAACATGTAATAAACAGAATTTAGAGAATCTTTTGCCAAGTATGAAATCCACCCAGAAAATGGAGGTTCAAAGTTTGGAGACAATTTCAAACTTTTTTCTATTCAACTTCATTTACTATTGGCAAAGGAGTCATTTCCTGTTCTTCAGAAGACTCTTTTGAGAAATTTAACTGAAGAATTGAAAGTCTTCTTAGTCATTAAATGGCTCTGACAAGTAACATCTGTGTCTTTTTGGAGTGGCACAATTTAGTGAGTAAACCAGAAACTAAATGAATTTCAAATGACAGACTTGATTCAACAATTATTTTCCCTTTCCATCTTGAATATGATGATGTAAAATGGGCTATGACCACAAGACCAAGACAGATAATGGGTGACTTGATGTGAGGAGGCGGTTTACTTGTAGAGAGTTCTGGGAGTTAATTGGAACCCCCAACGGTTTTACTCTATATAGACCATGAAGTTGCTACTCTAGAGTAAAAGTAAAACCATCCTTAAGAGTATCCAGGAAACATGGCTTTTTGAGTGGGGATAGCAAGGAAAAGTGGAGAGATAATGACAAATCAGTCAGAGGTCAGTCCTCAGGAAGAAACATAGGAGTAAGATGCAGAACTAGAGCTAATTCTACAAATAAGTAATATGAAGGATATTCTTTTATGGCATATCCAGCATGTGATATAGGGGCATTTTGTGAAAGAATACATGGGAGTCATGGAGAGCCGTAGGTACTTTTATGTGTGCTGGACATTAATCCCTTATTCTGTACACAAGGTACTCATAGTTGTAATCATCAAGAGGATAAAAGTTACAGAGGATTCAGACTCTTCATCTCCCACTTGAAGTCCATGATCTTTAAAATCTCTTGCTAAAACAGGACCAACTATTTGGAAAGGAATCAAAGTCAAAAAACAGATTGGTAAACCACTGATTAGAAGCCTTGCTAACTTTCACTGAGCTTCTAAGATAAAGACAGTTTGAGAGGAGAAGGCATTGCTTAATGTCATCCTGAGATGTTCTAAACTTTAAGACCTGTTTGGTCTTGATTTTGTTAAGACTCAGAAGGTAGATGCTTTGCCCAGTCAGAAAAGCTTTATTTGTTTGTTGTTGTTTCTCCTCACGTGTTTTCAAATATAGGAAAATACACTTTGCTGTTTTCACAATTTCATAAGTTTTTCACTTAGGTTTTCTGGTCTCTAGAGAATAGCTATTATTTTTTGCCTGGGTAGCACTATTCTTCTTTTCAAAAAATGGTTGCTCTCTCCTGTTTAATATGATTCTGTTGGGAGTGCCAGTCATATCGTCAAACTCCTTGTGATCACACATATAATACCACCTTCCTGATTACAAGAATGGATGTATGACTTAGATATTTTTCTACTTACTAATGTTGATTGAATCAGAGATAGGCATATGGCCCAAGATACGCTAATCAGTATATTTCTTCAGGAGTCCTTATTTTGGAGCAGAAGAAGGTTCTTGCCCCTTTGGATAATAATGCTTGAAGAGTATGTATTTGTTAGACTATAAATCAGCTGATATTACAAAGACTTCAAGTTAGCATTAACTTATACAAAGTAGAAGTTTATTAGCCTATCATGTAAAAGTCTGATCTGTATAATTAGCTCTCCTCAACTAAGTCATTAGAGGCCCAAGCTCATTCTACATTGTTATCTGAAAGATGACAGCTCTAGCTTTCCCCTTACATTTGCATTATGGCCAGTGGAAAGAGAAAGAATAAGGTGGGGAGGACATTTCCTCCTTTGAAAGGCATATTAAAAGGTGTATATGGCACTGCTGCTCAGATCATATTACCTATAACTTGCACGGCCACACCCATCATCAAGGGAAACTGGTTATAGTATACCATTACATTAATAACTACTTAGTTAAAAATTATATTATTATAAAAGAAGTAGAGTGTGGAAATTTAAGGAAAAATGTCTATTTTTTTGCCAAATAGGCATCAGGGTTTCCTGGAAGCTACTTTTCCTACCTATATGAAGTTTTCCTATAGTTGGTAAGAGTTGTCATATTTGAATCCATTTAAATTTTTGAATATAGTTGTGATACTTCCTATTGTTAGTTAAGTAGACAAATGAATTTATTTGTGTGTGTGTGTGTTTGTTGTGTACATGTATTTTTCCAAATAAATTTAAGTCAAGCTATTATCACTGTGGTCTGAAGAATCCTAACTAGTGCATGCTGCAAAGGGTGAGGGGAAACTGATTCTTAGTCATCAAGAATAAATAAGAAGAGGGCTTTCCAGTACTTCTTGGATGACATAGAATATGTATAAAGTGGAGTCTCATAAAAACAATGATTATTACATATTGAAAAGTGTTTTGGAATATTTGGGTGAAGAAAGATTTAAACTGACCAAAGAATTTAAACTGTCAGAGATAGTTGGTGTTTAATGAAGTCTGAAGATAAGGATAAAGAGTAAAAGGATTAGTAAAACAATAAAATAATTCATTTCTTAAATGCCTAAATGTGGTCAATGAATCACTAAAAAAAAGAACTCTTTAATTTTTTTTTACTTTTCAAGTTTTTTTAAATTTATTTATTTTATTTATTTTATTTTTTTTAAAGATTTTTATTTATTTATTTATTTGACAGAGAGAGATCACAAGTAGGCAGAGAGGCAGGCAGAGAGAGAGAGAGGAGGAAGCAGGCTCCCTGCTGAGCGGAGAGCCCGATGCGGGACTCGATCCCAGGACCCTGAGATCATGACCTGAGCCAAAGGCAGCGGCTTAACCCACTGAGCCTCCCAGGCACCCCTAAATTTATTTTTTATTTATTTTCAGCATAACAGTATTCATTGTTTTTGTACCACACCCAGTGCTCCATGCCATCCGTGACCTCTCTAATACCCACCACCTGGTTCCCCCAACGTCCCCCCCCCCACCACCACTTAAAACCCCTCGGATTGTTTATCAAATAGAACTTCCCTATGACCCTGCCATTGCACTACTGGGTATTTACCCCAAAGATACAGATGTAGTGAAAAGAAGGGCCATCTGTACCCCAATATTTATAGCAGCAATGGCCCCAGTTGCCAAACTGTGGAAAGAACTCTTTAATTTTTGCTTCAACTTTATAGTAGTCAGTATTGCCCTCATCTTATAAATAATCAGGAAGTTTGAATGACTTCTCCAAGATGATAATCTGTGGCTAAATGTGGATTGAATCCCAATATGACTCCCAAGACAGCCAGAGTCTTTGTCAACATCATTAGTGTCATTGCCTTCATCATGGTCATCACCATTCACTGTCCTTTCTCACCCACACCCCCATTTCACAACCACCATTACTTTCCACACCACCACCACTACTATCACCACCACCACCATTACATCAGAAAGTCTCTCAGCCCCACTATCTGAGCACCACCATTTAAATATCCAGTAACAACCCCAGAAAATACCCCTTGATGAGAATATAAAATTTCAGTATTTTTTTAATTCCACACAAAAGGTAACACTAGACATAGAATGGCCAGTGTGATTAATATAGCAAACAAGAACTCTACTCCATATTTTGTGTCATTAGTTAACCTTTATTCTTATATCTCAGAATTTAGTACATATACAGTCCAATAAATTCCCTGGTATGATTAACCCTTGAACAATGAAGGGCTTAGGGGCACTGACCCACACACAGTCAAAAATCCACTTGTAACTTTTGACTCTTCAAAAACTTAATTACTAATAGACTATTGTTGACTGGAAGCCTTGCTGATAACATAAACAGTCAAATAACACATATTTTGTAGGTTATCTATATTATATACTGTATTCTAAGAATAAAGTAAATTAAGGAAGAGAAAATGTTATTAAGACCTTGATTTTCTTTAGCTGTTTTATTAAAAAATATATAAACCTTGTGGTGCCTGGGTGGCTCAGTCAGTTAAGCATTCACTCTTGGTTTCAACTCAGGTTATAATGTCAGGGTCGTGACATGGAGCCCCACATGGGGCTCTGTGCTCAGTGGGGAGTCTGTTTGAGATTCTCTCCATTTTTCTCTGCCCCTCCCTCACCGGCATGCATGCACATGCTCTCTCTCACTCTCTCTCAAATAAATAAATAAATCTTGATATGTATTTACCTAATATATCCTTACTGTCATTCATTCAGTATAGGGAATAGTCTTTAGTGTCAGGCTCTAAACTTGATTTGGGAATGTAATTGTGTTCAAGAAAAAGGGACAACATGTAACTGGGAAAGCAGTTGTAATGATACATGTTAAGTGCAAGAAGAGGGGGAAGTACAAGAGAAAAAATAAGACAAAGCAGAGGCACCTCACAGTTTTAGGGGTGGGATGGGAAGCTATCCTAAAGAAATTGTGAATGGGGGGCGCCTGGGTGGCTCAGTGGTTAAGCTGCTGCCTCCTGCTCAGGTCATGATCTCGGGGTCCTGGGATCCAGCCCCGCATGGGGCTCTCTGCTCAGCAGGGAGCCTGCTTCCTCCTCTCTCTCTGCCTGCCTCTCTGCCTACTTGTGATCTCTCGCTGTCAAATAAATAAATAAAATCTTAAAAAAAAAAAAAAAAAAGGAATTGTGAATGGGACCTAAAGGATGAGTAAGATAATTGGCGGGTGGGTGGGAGGTTGGGGGAACCAGGTGGTGGGTATTATAGAGGGCACGGGTTGCATGGAGCACTGGGTGTGGTGAAAAAATAATGAATACTGTTATGCCGAAAATAAATAAAAAATAAATTAAAAAAAAAAAAAGATATGGCAAGGAAAAGAGGAGAGCAGAGTGTTCCAGAGCAAACTGCATGGACAAGGGCCTAGAAGCCAGAAAGATGAATAGTCATTGTGGTGGTGAATGTGGACATGAGAAGGAAAGGCTGCTAATGTATTAAGTCACGTCAACTATATTAAAAAAGGTGGACTTCATTCTAAGGGCAATTGGAAGAATTTAAAGTGTTGCAAGGCAATCAGGATTTTACTTCAGAACTTTACTTTAGATTGCCGTTTGTAGTGTGGAGAAGAAATTATGGATGTAAAGACTGGAGTCAGGGATTAGCATCATTATTAATTTGTAGTAGTCCAAGGGAAATGAGCATTCTCAAGAATTATCTTACTTGGGATGGGAACAGTTTGCTTTCATCTTTATAAATTCAATGAGAGGGAAAGAAATGCACAAATTCAAGAGATAATTATGAAGTACAATCACCACAACTTATGGTTGATTAAAACAGATATGAAAGGAGGATTTAAAGATAATATCACTTTTTCTGCGTGGTCAACCAGTGCGTGGTCAACCAGTGCCTGGTGGTGTCATTTATTTAAATATTGAAGCAGGAACGTACTGGAGGAAGGAGAATTAACTCAGATTTTTTTTTTTTTATAAAAAAATTATGTGGAAGTAGTTTCATGCTTAATGAAAAACTGCAAAAATGACAGAGTCTCTTAGACCTTTTATTCTCTCTTTGTATATAGATATAGTCAAGTGATAGAGGTATAGATAGTTATAGCTAGCTATTCCTTAACCATTTAAGAGTAAATTGTACACATCACATATTTCTGATACTTCAGTATATATATATTTAAGAAAAGATATATCCCTTTACATATTCACACTGCAGTTTTCCACTTTAGGATTTTACATTGATACAGGATTTTGGTGTACCATCAAATCCAATTTTTTTCAATTGATCCAATAAATTCCTATATAGCGTTTTTTTCCCCTTTAGAACTGGATCTAGTCCAGGATCCGGTATTGCATTTCATTATGTATCTCCTTAGTGTCCTTTCATCTGAAATAATTCCTCAGACTGTCATCATCATTGTTGCCTTTATTTATTTATTTATTTACTTATTCCTAAAGAATATAATATCCTCTCCTCCTTTTTACGATAGAATATTTCCCATTCAGGATTGTCTGACATTTTGTCCTGATTAGATTCAGGTTTAACATCTCAGGTTATAACATCACGTAAACGATGTTGTGTTCTTCCCAGGATATTACATTCAGAGGCAAATGATGTCCACCCACCTCTCATAGTGGATGTTTATTTTGATCACCTCATCAAGGCATTGTCTCATTTTCCCCAAGGATAGTTACTCTTTCCTCTTTGCAATTATAAACACTTTATGATGAGACACTCCAGGACATACAAATAAACATATGCTCTTCATTAAAATTCTCCCCCCCATAATTTATCATCCATTGATGATTTTTGCATGAGCCAATCTTTACTATGCTGCTTACAAAGTGATTTTCCAACTCTAGTGCTCTCTCCACATTTATCAGTTGGCACTGTACACTAAGAAGCCTCCTTTTCCCCCATACATTTGATTTACTTTCTACCTACTATACCTAAGGACCTACATGCTTATTTTTCAATGGTTTATTATTCATTGTCATATTTAATTATTTTGATGCTCAAATTGCCCCATATTTGGCTGGCTTGAGTATTTGCTTTCAGCTATTAGATGTGAATTCTGCTTTTACTGATATTTAATTTAAAGCCTGGACATTTTTTTTACATTTTTTTTTAAGACTTACTTATTTTAGAGAGCAACAGCCCAGGGGGCAGAGGGAAGGGGAGAAGGAGAGAAGCTGACTCCATACCAAGCGTGGAGCTCAAAGAGGGGCTCCAACCATGACCCATGAGATCATGACCTGAGCAGAAATCAAGAGTTGGCTGCTTAACAGACTGAGCCACCCAGGCACCCCTAAAAGGCTGGACATTTTAACCTAGGATATTTTGTGAAGCTGACTTCTACTGATGAATTCAGTTGTGTGCTTATTGAGTTTTAACTGATGTCCAGGAGATTCTTGGACTTACAGATCTAGAAGTTAATAGCATAGTTTAGACCGAAACCATTGTCTTGAGAATTCTCAACTACATTGATTGTTATTGAAATCTTAAAGGTAGATAAGATTGCTGGGTATCTGAATAAGCAGCAGTAAAGAGCATAGATCAAAGATGAGCAATATTAACTAAAACAATAATAATAATAACCAGTTCTGAGTGTATTTTAAAATGACAGAAGCAGTATATATTTACAGTAGCATTTTTTTTTAAGAATCAAATAATGAAACTAGAAGCCTTTAAGAGACTTTTTTACATGTTGCCTCATAAGTGGACACTGTCAAAATTATAATTCTATGTTATTCTTTCTTTCTTCTCCTTATTTGTATTTCACACTGAATGTTATCTTTTAAGATATAGTTGGAAGAAACCTGCTTATAATATTTGTGTTGACCCAAATTGAATCTAAACTTACCTCAAAGAATCCCATGTTAAAATGTTTAGTATTCAAACCAAATATCAACAGCAGCAGAACTCACATCTGAGAGTTGAAAGCAAATACTCCCCGGTCTGTCTGTTAAAATGCTATCTTTTACTGCTCCTTGTGGAATGGCAGAGCTCAGGTGCTCTCTGAATCTACATTTAACGATGTCCAAGAAACACTTGGAATGAGAGGCAATGTGCTTAATGGAAATTTCCTCTTAAGTAGGCTGCATGAAAAAAAAAATCATTAACCTTGGTGATTATAAATTTTGTGCCTGTATTTATTTTCTCAGGGGGAGGAGGAGTGTTATTCCATGTGGGACTGAAAAACATGAGTTTAGGAGAGAGTAAATTCAGGGTACACACATGATAAAGCACTCCTATGGAAAATGAACTGGCTGACAGAGTAAGAAAGGAATCACCAGAACATGTGTTTTTAGTCATGTGACTAAAAAACCCACAAAGTTTTAGAAAAAGAGACAAATTATATTCCTCAGAGGAATTCACAGAATTCTTGGGCTTGTTGTCATTCTTAGATGAGTTGATGGATTGGTGTGGCAGAGGTAATAGTAGATTGAATCAGCATTCCAATTCAAACCTCCCAGAAAGTGAAGGCATGAGTCAATGACAGTTGTCCTTTAATGTGCCTTATAATACTATTATTTAAATTGATTTATAATTACAGTTATCATGGTGAGCATTTCATAATGTCTATAATTATAGAATCACTACGTTGTATACCTGAACCCAGAATATTAAGTGTCAATTATCCTGTAATTAAAAATTAAAAAATGAAGTGTTTTACAATATATTCATAAAAAGAAATTGCATTTCTTAAGCATTCACTATGTGCTTGAAACAGTTCCAAGTGTTTCACATGTATTAAATTATTTAATTTTCTAAAGAATCTTTTAAATTATGCATTATTACCATTTCCATTTTTCAGATGAAAAGACTGAGCTATAGGGAGATTGAGTAGTTTGTCAAAAATTATGCCAGTGTTCAAGTACATGTTACACGATTGAGTTGATTAATTCAGGCTTGTCCAGTGAATTTAACTCTCCAATAAATAGTACTAACATGTTCCACATCCATTTTGAAACACATACTGTCTAATCTGATAGTGCAATAAAAATTCATATTGAATGATCAGTGTATTTTTCTTCATAGTGCTGGAAACAAATGTGGAAACTGTGTCAATTCGTAGAGAGTGACACTATTTATATGTAATGTAAATTTTCCAAGAAAACTAATGAAAATTAACCTTCAAATTAATGAAATAAATCTCATTTCCCTATAGTCCTAGAATAATGTCATTTAACTTTTTAATATATCTTGAAGATATGTCACATTATTTCATAATACTCTAAATTTGATTTTAAAACTTTAATTGAGTAAAAACCTACAATAATAACAAATTTGTTACAAAAATTCATTAAAAATGTCTTTTAAAAAATATCTTTTGGAGAGCTCTGTAATTCCATATGCAGAATATAATACTTAAATTATTCTCAGTATCTACATAGTCTATCATCATTACATCACAGAATCATTCTTAATTTCATTGCTAACACTAATAATATTCACTATTTTGTGGACCTTTTCACAAAGATTCTTGGAGACCAATTGTTGCTATGCATAATGGAATGAATTGCTAAAACATCTGTTGCTACTTTTTAAAAAGTAGTTCATGCACATAAATTGCCTGTCAACCATAGCCTGGGCTCCATCTATTGCACAATGTATGCCATTGGGAAATGGATCTTTTCCAAGAATTAATTTTTAAGGCTTTCAAACATAAGTGACCCTTTTGTATACATTGTATGAAATTTTGAACAAAAGATATCTACTAATACTTTTGCATTCCTTATGAACTTTACATTATGAGCAATGAAACTTCATATCAAACAGGATGGTTTAGTCCATTGTAATCAAAATTTGCTTGACTATATAGTTCATTACCTAGTTGATTTATCTACCTTCCTTAATGTTCATTTTTCTTCAGAAAGAATCATAGCTTATAGAAGAGAAGAAATATTTCATTTTTTATTATCTTAGTTATAATCTCACTCACATAATATTAATTTTGCTTTAGTGATATTTTAAAGAAGATTTTATTTTTGTACTTGAGAGAGAGAGAATGCAAGAGAGAGCATAAACGGGGGGCAGGACAGAGTGAAAGGGAGAAGCAGACTCCCCACTGGGCGGGGAACCAGACTCAGGGCTCTGTTCTGGGACCCTGGAATCACGACCTGAGTGAAAGGAGGACACTTAACTCACTGAACCACCCAGGTGCTTCTCCTACCACATTTTATAATCATTTGTGTTCCTCCCTAGGAAACAACTGATTAAAAGACTAAAAATACATTGAGATATCACCTTACACCAGTTAGAATGGCCAAAATTAACAAAACAGGAAACAACATGTGTTGGAGAGGATGTGGAGAAAGAGGAACCCTCTTACATTGTTGGTGGGAATGCAAGTTGGTGCAGCCTCTTTGGAGAACAGTGTGGAGATTCCTCAAAAAATTAAAAATAGACCTTCCCTATGACCCTGCTATTGCACTCCTGTGTATTTACCCCAAAGATACAGATGTCGTGAAAAAAGGGGCCATCTGTACCCCAATGTTTATAGCAGCAATGGCCACGGTCGCCAAACTATGGAAAGAACCTAGATGCCCTTCAACGGACGAATGGATAAGGAAGATGTGGTCCATATACACTATGAAGTATTATGCCTCCATCAGAAAGGATGAATACCCAACTTTTGTAGCAACATGGACGGGACTGGAAGAGATTATGCTTAGTGAAATAAGTCAAGCAGAGAGAGTCAGTTATCATATTGTTTCACTTATTTGTGGAGCATAACAAATATCATGGAGGACAAGGGGTGTTAGAGAGGAGAAGGGAGTTGGGGTAAATTGGAAGGAGAGGTGAATCACGAGAGACTATGGACTCTGAAAAACAATCTGAGGGGTTTGAAGTGGCGGGGGTTGGGAGGTTGGGGTACCAGGTGGTGGGTATTATAGAGGGCACAGATTGCATGGAGCACTGGGTGTGGTGAAAAAATAATGAATACTGTTTCTCTGAAAATAAATAAATTGAAAAAATTTAAAAAAAGACTAAAAATAAATTCAAAGTTGATATTGTGAGTTTCAGTGTTTCTCTCTGAATCTCATTTATTTTTAGAGCTTTCCTGTCAATAGTTCCTTCCCTCCCTTCCTTCTTTCCTTCCTCTTTCTTCCATTTTTTTCTCTCAAAAAAAAAAAAACAATAAAACTGTGCACAAGCAATAAAATACAAAGAAAAATAAAGTGGAACTCTAGCCAATTAAAAAGTTTCTGCTCAGCAAAAGAAACCATCAACAAAGTAAATAAACAACCTACAGGAAAAGGGGAAAAAGGGGTGCCTGGGTGGCTCAGTGCATTAAGCCTTTGCCTTTGGCTCAGGTCATGATCCCAGGGTCCTGAGATTGAGCCCCGCATCAGGCTCTCTGCTCGGCGGGGAGCCTGCTTCCCCCTCCCCCATGCCTGCCTCTCTGCCTACTGTGATCTTTCTATATCAAATAAATTAAAAAAAGAAAAGAAAAGAAAAAGGGGGAAAATATTTGCAAACCATAAATTTGATCAGGGGTTAATATCCAAAATACATAAAGGGCTCATACAAATCAATAGCAAAATACCCAAAAAACAAAAACCCAGTTAAAAAATCAGCAAAGGTCTCAAACAGGACCTATAATTTTTCTTTTTTTTTGGAAGGTGATTTATGAATGGGCAACAGGTTCTTGAAAAGATGTTGGACATGACTAGTCATTAGGGAAACACAAATCAAAACCACAATAAGATATCACCTCGCTCCTGTTCCAATGGCCATTAACAAAAAGAGAAGAGATAACAAATGCTGGTGTGGATGTGGAGACCTAGGGAACCTCATGCACTGTAGGTAGGATAGCAAATTGGTATAGCCACTGTGGAAAACAGTATGGAGTCTTCTCCATATGATCCTGCAGTTCCACTTTAGGGAATATATCCAAATGAAACCCTAACTCAAAAAGATATCTATACTCCTATGTTGACTATGGCATTATTTACAATAGTCACGACATAGGAACCACCTAGGTGTCCATCGATGGTTGAATGGATAAAGAAATTGTGGTATATATACAATGGGGTATTATTTAACCTTTAAAAAAAGAGGCAATCCTACCATTTGCAACAACAATGCACCTTGAACTCATTATGCTAAATGAAATAAACCATACAGAGAAAAACAAATACTGTATAATCTCACTATGGAATCTTAAAAAAATAAATACATAAAAAACTCAAAGAAAAAGAGATCAGATTTGTAATTAACAGGAGTGGGGGTGGGAAGGGGAAAGAGGAAGATGGTCCAAAGTACTACCTCCAGTTATAAGATAAATAAGTACTAGGGATATAATGTAAAACATGATGACTATAGCTAACACTGCTGTATGACATACGGAAAAGTTGTTATGAGAGTAGATCCCAAGAGTTCTCATCATAAAGGGATTTTTTTTCTTTTCTTATTACTGTATCTCTATGAGATGATGGGTGTTAACTAAACTTATTTCAGTAATCATTTCATAATATATGTAAATGAGCATCATCCTTTACACCTTACACTTATATAGTGATGTATATCAATTATTTCTCAGTAAAACTGGAAATAATTGGATTCTACAGAGAGTAAAAACAAAATGGAAAATAGAAACAAAAACAAAAAACTTTATAGAGATGAGCCATATTTAATTTAATTAATACCCAACAATAGTATTTTAAGTATATCCTAGGTTTTGCTACAAAATGTTAGCATCATCTTAAATGTGTCTTTGCAAACTTTATTCAAGTGTACTTATTAAAAATTCCTGATTATATGATTTTTGCCACAAGGCGCATATACATTTGTTTGTATTGGGGTGGGGAAACTGGACTAAGGCTTTCATTGGTGACCAGATTTCCAAATTCTCCTGTTTTTATTCATCCTTTAGTCTTGGTAGAGTTTAAAAACATTTTTTTTTTTTGATTATACAAATGACACATGAATTTGTATTTTATGAAAAATTATCTGGAGAAGAAAATGTCATTCCCTTTTTAATCTCTGCCAAACTGTTTTAGGGGGGTATGCATACATACACCCTGACACAGATATTTTTCCTTTTTACAAAATGTGGATTACACTATACAAATTGCACTATGAATATGTCAATTCATTAGGTAAGATATTTTTATGTTTTCTTTTTAAAATCAACTTTATACAACAAAATGAATCCATTTACAGTGTACAATTTGATGAGGGTTTTTTTTTTTTTTTTGAGGTTTTATTTATTTATTTGTCAGAGACAGAGAGAGCACAAGCAGGAGGAGCAACAGGCAGAGGAAGAAGCAGATCCTTCAGTGAGCAGGAAGCCCAATGTGGGGCTCCATCACAGGACCCTGGGATCATGACCCAAGCCAAAGACAGATGTTTAACCAACTGAGCTACCCAGGTGTGCCCAATCTGCTGAGTTTTAACAAATGTTTACACCCATGTAACCATCACCACAATCAAGATATGAAATATTTCTATCACCCTACAAAGTTCCTTTGTATTCCTCTGCATTCAATCCCTTTTCCAACCCTGGCCTCATGCAACCACTGCTTTAATTTTTATTTTTCTAGGCTTGTTTTGCCAGATTTTAAATTTCATTTAAATGGAATCATACAGTAAGAGTCTCTTGTATTTGGTGTCTTTTTTTGACACTGGGCATTGATTTTCAGAGTCATTCTTATTGCCTGTGTCAGTACTGCATTCCTTTTTTTGTTGTTGTTGAGTATATTTATATGCATTTGTTTATGTACTTACCTCTGATGGACATTTGGGTATTTCCAGTTTTTTTGCTATTATTAACAAAGCTGCTCTCTCTCTCTCTCTCTCTCTCTCTCTATATATATATATATATATATATATATAATTTTGTTTGTTTGTTTGTTTGGTGGGGACATATAATATCATTTATTTTGGGTAAATACTTAGGAGTAGAATTGTTGTGATATATAGTAGGCACATTTAAATTTTATACAAAACTAACAAGCAGTTCTCCCATGTGATTGTGCTATTTTATATTTCCTCCAGCCTTCCATCTTTTTAATGATATTTTTCAAAGCAGAAGCTGTTAATTTTGGTGCAAATCACTCTATGAATTTTTTTTAATGTTGTGAAGTTATTTTCTTTGCAAAAGAATCTTTGCCTAATCTACGGAATGAAGATTTTGGTTTCTTCTATAAGTTCTATAGTTTTAGCTTTAACTTTTAGACTTAAATTCATTTTAAGTTAATTTCAGTGTATATTGTCAGATAAGGACAGAGCTTCACTTTTTTTTTTCCATAGGAATGTCTAATATTTTGGCTTTTTTTTTTTTTTTTTTTAAGAGAAAGTTGGGGAGGGACAGAGAGAGAATCTTAAGCAGGCTATTGAAATCAAGAGTTGGAGACTTACCAACTAAGCCACCCAGGTGCCTTGATGTTTTTTTGTTTTTGTTTTTAACTTTTTTGCTGAATTTCTGAATTTCTTGATTCCTTTGTTGAAAATCAATTGGCCCAATTATGTGAGTTTATTTCTGGATTCTCTTCAGTTCCATTGATCTCTATGCATATTCTTAAGTCAGCCTGCTCTGTTTTGTTTTGTTTTCTTTTTTTAATTTAATTTTATTTTATTTTTATTAATTTCTTTTCAGCATAAAAGAATTCATTGTTTATGCACCACACCCAGTGCTCCATGCCATACATGCCTTCCATAATACCCACCACATAGCTCCCCCAACCTCCCACCCCCTGCCCCTTCAAAACCCTCAGATTGTTTTTCAGAGTCCATAGTCTCTCATGGTTCATCTCTCCTTCCAATTTCCCTCAACTCCCTTCTCCTCTCCATCTCCCCATGTCCTCCATGCTATTTGTTATGCTCCACAAGTAAGTGAAACCATATGATAATTGACTCTCTCTGCTTGACTTATTTCACTCAGCATAATCTTCTCCAGTCCCATCCATGTTGATATAAAAGTTGGGTATTCATCCTTTCTGATGGAGGCATAATACTCCATAGTATATATGGACCACATCTTCCTTATCCGTTCATTCCTTGAAGGGCATCTTGGTTCTTTCCACAGTTTGGTGACCATGGCCATACTGCTATAAACATTGGGGTACAGATGGCCCTTCTTTTCATTACATCTGTATCTTTGGGATAAATACCCAGTAGTGCAATTGCAGGGTCATAGAGAAGCTCTATTTTTAACTTCTTAAGGAATCTCCACACTGTTCTCCCAAGTGGCTGCACCAACTTGCATTCCCACCAACAGTGTAAGAGGGTTCCCCTTTCTCCACATCCTCTCCAACACACGTTGTTTCCTGTTTTGTTAATTTTGGCCATTCTAACTGGTGTAAGGTGGTATCTCAATGTGGTTTTAATTTGAATCTTCCTGATGGCTAGTGATGATGCACATTTTTTCGTGTGTCTGATAGCCATTTGTCTGTCTTCATTGGAGAAGTATCTGTTTATATCTTCTGCCCATTTTTTGACATGATTATCTGTTTTGTGTGTGTTGAGTTTGAGAAGTTCTTTATAGATCCTGGATATCAGCCTTTTGTCTGTACTGTCATTTGCAAATATCTTCTCCCATTCCATAGGTTGCCTTTATTTTGTTGACTGTTTCCTTTGTTGTGGAGAAAACTTTTGATTGTGATGAAGTCCCAAAAGTTCATTTTCCTTTGCCTTGGAAACATATCTTAAAAGAAGTTGTGACTGATATCAAAGAGGTTAACGTGAAACAGGAATCCATCAGAATCATAGAGGAGAACATAGGCAGCCTGCTCTGTTTTCTTAATAGCAGCTTTGAAATAGCTTGAAGCCTTCAATTTTGGTTTGTTTTTTCGTTTTTTTTTTTTTTTTTGAGAATGTTTTTGCTATCCTAGATTTTTGGTCTTTTCCTATAAATTTTAGAATTGACTTGTCTTCTTTTAAAAAAAAGCCCTAATGGAACTTGGATTTTCTATCACTAGTTTTAAAAAATTTGTTTGTAATGTCTCTTACTGTAGTGTGTGTGTGTGTGTGCGTGTGTGTGCACATGCACACAGGCATGTTTATCCTGCTTTGGATTATTTGTGCTCCTTGGATCCATGATTTATAATTTTCATCAAAATTGATAAGGTGTTGGACATAATTTCTTCAAATATCTTTCCAGGCCACCTCATCCTAGGACATTATTTGAAGATCATTTGATATTCACTCACTTGTCTTGAGGCTTTATTCGTTTTTTCAGACTACCCTATAACTCCTCATCCTTTCATTTAAGTGCTTTCTGTTGAAGTTTATTAATCTTCCTTTTTTCTTGCACTGTCAAAACTGATATTAAGTCTGTCCAGTGAATTTTTTTGTTTCAGGTGTTATACTTTGCCTCTAAAAGTTTTATTTGATTTTTTAAAGATGGTTCCTCTCCTCATATTATTCATATTTTTATTTAAATCCTTGAGCATATTATAATAATTATTTAAAGCCTATTTCTGCTAATTCTACCATTTTTACCACCTTTCAGTCTGATTCCATTGCTGATTTTTTTCTTGTTTAGGTCACATTTTTCTGCTTTTTGGCATTCAGTAAGGTTTGGTTCTGATACTTGTAATTGTGAATGTTATGTTGTTGAGAATCTGGTCTTCAATTCTAGAACATACATTTTGTTCAGGCAGGCAGATAAGTTACTTGCAGACCAACTTGGTTCTTTCAAGTATTTTTACACTTTTTTAGAGAGAGTACACATCAGCCTATGTTCTAGGGTTAGTTCAGCCTTTTCTTCCGGTGTCTGTGGTGAATGTCCTGGTTATTCCACCAGGTCTCCCCACTCTTGCTCACCCACATGTGTATATCTCTCAGCCCTGTGTATCCTGAGTCCTGTGTCTGGCTTCTTTGAGGTTTCATTTTTTCATAACAGCTTTATATTCCACCAAATACTGAGGAAGACCAGTAATTAGACTTCCAAAACTCTTCAGGGTAGCTTTTTCATCTCCCTGCTTCACCTCCCAAATGCAGCCACCTCAGCCTCCCTGCCACTTTGACTTCTGCTTTCATGCAGAATATCACCATGTTCTTTCTACACCAAAACCCAGGAAAGTACTTCTAGGCTCAACACCCCAGGTGTTCCTACTGATTATTTCTGTTGTTTCCTTTTTCTTGAGAATCAGTCCTGTGCTGGCTTCTGGAAGCATTCAGTTCATACATATTTTTTAAATATAATTTCTATTTGTTTCACTGGGAGGACCAGTCTAATACCAGTTACTCCATATTTGCTGTAAGTAGAGTAATAGGCCCATTTTATTTTGGTAAGTTGTGCCAAATTTCACTTCAAAGAGATTATACCATTGATCTATGTGTCTGTTTTTGTGCCAGTACCATACTGTCTTGATGATTACAGCTTTGTAATAGAGCTTAAAGTCTGGAATTTTGATACCACCAGCTTTGGTTTTCTTTTTCAATATTCCTCTGGCTATTTGAGGTCTTTTCTGGTTTTCCATACAAATTTTAGGATTATTTGTTCCATTTCTTTGAAAAATAATTGACGGTATTTTGATAGGGATTGCATTACATGTGTAGATTGCTCTAGGTAACATAGGCATTTTCTCAGTATTTGTTCTTCCAATCTATGAGCATGGAACATTTTTCCATTTCTTTGTGTCTTTCTCAATTT
This sequence comes from Mustela nivalis, assembly GCF_964662115.1. Taxonomy (NCBI): domain Eukaryota; kingdom Metazoa; phylum Chordata; class Mammalia; order Carnivora; family Mustelidae; genus Mustela; species Mustela nivalis. The sequence continues at coordinate 100,588,956 of NC_139023.1, forward strand.
CTTTCATGAGTAATTTATAGTTTTCTGAGTATGATTCTTTGCTCTTTGGTTAGGTTTATTCCTAGGTATCTTATGGTTTTGGGTTCAATTGTAAATGCGGTTGATTCCTTAATTTCTCTTTCTTCTGTCTTGCTGTTGGTGTGTAGAAATGCAACTGATTTCTGTACATTGATTTTATATCCTGACACTTTACTGAATTCCTTTATGAGTTCTAGCAGGTTTTTAGTGGAGTCTTTTGGGTTTTCCACATAAAGTATCATATCATCTGCAAAGAGTGAGAGTTTGATTTCTTTGCCTATTCAAATGCCTTTTATTTCTTTTTGTTGTCTGATTGCCAAGGCAAGAATTTCTATTACTATGTTGAATAGCAGTGGTGATAGCAGACATCCCTGCTGTGTTCCTGACCCTAGCAGAAAAGCTCTCGGTTTTTCCCCATTGAGAATGATATTTGCTGTGGATTTTTCATAGATGGCTTTGATGATATTGAGGTATGTACCATCTATCCCTACACTTTGAAGAGTTTTGATCAGGAAAGGATGCTGTACTTTGCCAAATGCTTTCTTCAGCATCTATTGAGAGTATCATATGGTTCTTATTCTTTCTTTTATTAATATATCACATTGATTGATTTGCAAATGTTGAACCCATTCTTGCAGCCCAAGAATAAATCCCACTTGGATGTGGTGTGTAATTCTTTTAATGTACTGTTGGATGCTATTAGTTAATATTTTGGTGAGAACTTTTGCATTCATGTTCATCAGAGATATTGGTCTGTAATTCTCCTTTTTGATGGGGTCTTTGTCTGGTTTTGGGATCAAAATCAATGGAACAGAATAGAAAGCACAGAAATGGACTCTCAACTCTATGGTCAACTAATCTTTGACAATGCAGGAAAGAATGTCCAAGGAGTGGGAGCCAGTCTCTTCAACAAATGGTGTTGGGAAAACTGGACAGCCACATGCAGAAGAATTAAACTGGACCATTTCCTTACACTACACATGAAAATAGACTCAAAATGGACGAAACCTCAATGTGAGACAGGAATCATTCAAAATCCTTGAGGAAAACACAGGCAGCAACCTCTTCGACCTCAGCTGCAGCAACTTCTTCCTAGAAACATTGCCAAAGACAAGAGAAGCTAGGGTAAAAATGAACTATTGGGGCTTTATCAAGATCAAAAGCTTTTGCACAGCAAAGGAAATAGTGAACAAAGCCAAAAGACAACTGACAGAATGCGAGAAGATATTCGCAAATGCCATATCAGATAAAGGACAAGTATCCAAAATCTATAAAGAATTTACAAACTCAACACCCAAAGAACAAATAATCCAATGAAGGAGTGGGCAGAAGATATGAGCAGACATTTCTGCAAAGAAGACATCTAAATGGGGTTGCTTGGTGGCTCAGTTGCTTAAGCTACTCAGGTCATGATCCCAGGGTCCTGGGATTAAGTTTCATACAGGGCTCCTTGCTCAGTGGGGAGCACGCTTCTCTCTCTCCCTCTGCTGGCCACTCTGCCTGCTTGTGCTCTCTCTCTCTCTCTCTGTCAAATAAATAAATAAAATCTTAAAAAGAAGGAGAAGGAGGAGGAGGTGGAAGAGGAGGAGGAGAAAGCAAAGGAGGAGAAGAAGGCATCCAAATGGCCAATAGACACATGAAAAAAGTACTCCACATCATTTAGTATCAGGGAAATACAAATCAAAACCTCAATAAGATATGATCTCACACCAGTCAAAATGACTAAAATTAACAAGTCAGGAAATGACAGACGTTGGCGAGGATGCAGAGAAAAAGGAACCCGCCTATACTGTTGGTAGGAATGCAAGCTGGTGCAGCCATTCTGGAAAACAGTATGGCAGTTCCCCCAAAATTTGAAAATAGAGCAGCTACCCTATGACTCAGTAACTGCACTACTGGGTATTTACCACAAAGATATAAATGTAGCGATCTGAAGAGGCATGTGCACTCTAATGTTTATAGCAGCAATGTCCACAATAGCAAAGCTATTGAAAGAACCTAGATGTCCATCAAGAGATGAATTGATAAAGAAGATATGGTATACATATACAATGGAATATTATGTAGCCATCAAAAATTGAAATCTTGCCCTTTGCAACAACATGGATGGAACTAGAGGGTATTATGCTAAACAAAATAAGTCAGTCAGAGAAAGACAATTGTCATATGATCTCATTATGAGGAATTTTAAAAACAAGACAAAGGATCATAGGGGAAGGAAGGGAAAAATGAAAGGAAATGTGACTGGGGAGGGAGACAAACCATAAGGGACTTTGTTCTCAGGAAATAAACTGAGGGTTGCTGGAGTGGAGAGGGGTGGGAGGGATAGGGTGGTTGGGTGATGGACATCAGAGAGGGTATGTGCTATGGTGAGTGCTGTGAATTTCGTAAGACTGATGAATCACAGACATGTACCTCTGAAACAAAGAATACGTTATATGTTAATTAAAAAATAATAAGAAAAATAAAATATGGAGGGGGAAAAAAAGAGATTGTAACAAAGACAATTTCCACCAACTCTGTATGAAAATGGGCACTTATTTTTCTATCCATTATCAAAGCTGAGTTTCATTCAATGTTTCAATATTTGTTTACCTGAAAGGTAATACATAGCACTTTGTATTATTTTTATTTATAATTCTTTGAATATGAGTTAGGGTCCATCATTTTTATATATACTATCATCTATTTATATTGATTTTTATTTATGTGCCTGTTTGTGGGCCTTAGTCATTTTCCCATTTATACTGTTCCTTTTTTATTATTTCTTAGCAGAATATCAAAATATTCATTCAACTATTCATTCATTTAATCTTTCAACAGGTATTTATTGCATACCAGCTATGTTCCAGATTCTGTTCTAAGTGCTAGGGATACAGCAGTAAGTTGATTCTGCACTGATGAAGTTTATATTCTAATGAATAATTAGGAGTGGGAGACTTAATACAGCATAAGCACATTTGTGCTACATCCATGTGATCATAAGTAAGTATGGAAAAAAATAGAGCTGGGTACAGGAGACTCAGTACAATGAAAATATATTATTGGTTGGGGGAGGGGTTTCTGTTCTATTTAAGATCTCTAGAGAAAGGTTCTTTGGTAGATGATATTTAAGTGAAGACTTGAATATATAGAGGGAGTAAGCCATGAGGATATATGGAGGAAAAACAGCCAAGTTAAACAAAACCGCTTGAACAAACACCCAGAGATAGTTGTTGCTCAGCATGCTGGAGGACATGTGGCTGAAAGGGAGACAGGAGAGGTGTGGTAGCAGTTGTGGTCAACAAGATCGTTGGGGAAGGAGCCTAGATTATATAAAAATTGGCAGGAAACTAGGAATTCATCATTAATTTATTCATGTAAGTAAGATAGAAGCCATTTGAAGGAAATACAGAGAAGATGGACATAACTCATTTTCATTCATAACAAATCCTTCTAGCAGCTCTGTGGAGAAGATACTGTAAAAGAGCAAAAGGAAAACAGAATAGCATCCATGTGTCTCAATACATTATTGAATAATCCATTATTAATTGTATTGGGTTGCGGTGCTACCTTGATTATATACTAAATTCTCAGATCCATTTGGCTCTTTTGGATTTTCTCCTTTAACTTGTCTGCCGTTGTTAATATTAAACTTCATCTGGCTTTCTAGTAGGTTTTAACTGAGATGATCACACTATCCAGTTAACCAGAACTGTCCCAGTGTACACCTGTTATAGATCAGTTAATACCTGCTAATTACTTTTAGTGTGTCTTTTCCTATCGAGTGTCCTATTTTGGATGATGAGCTACATGTTCATTCTATAACTTCATTACTCTTCTTTCCTTCCTGGTTCTCAAGGTTTTTTTTTATATTTATTAAAAAAAAAAAAAACCTTACGGTTTATTTTCTATCATACCAATAAAAAGTCAAGCTGATATTTTGTTTGGATAAGTTGAATTTTATTTTATTTCTTAAAAGATTTTATTTATTTATTTATTTGACAGAGAGAGGAGAGCAAAAGCAGGAGGAGAGACAGAGGGAGAGGGAGAAGCAGACCCCCTGCTAAGCAGGTACCCAGCCCCCAACCCGCCAATGTGGGACCCCATCTCGGGACCCTGGGATCTTGACCTCAGCCCAAGGCAGATGCTTAACCAACTGAGCCACCCATGTGCCCCGTAAAATCAAATTTTTTTTTTTAATATTTTGTTCTTCCTTTCTTTTTTTTTTTATTTTTATTTTTTATTTTTTATAAACATATATTTTTATCCCCAGGGGTACAGGTCTGTGAATCACCAGGTTTACACACTTCACAGCACTCATAATTATGATTTTTGTCATATTTACCTTTTCCTAACTCCAAAAAGAGTTCTGCATTTTTAAATATTGACATCTTCTATACCCTTCAGTATTTTTTAAGCCTTTTATTATATGGCTTTTGCATAATTTTTAATACTTGACTCTTTTTAATACTTGAGTCATTTCATAACATGTTTTCTGATGGAATTTTTTTAAAAATGAAAAAGTAATGATTATAGGATACTGGTCCTAAATAATCACCATCCAGCTTCAACTACCATAAACATTTTCCTAATTTTCTAGTCATTTTAACATTTTTCTTGTTATTATTATTGAAGTATTTTTTATGGCTGTCTTTTCTAAATAATTGTTCATATACTATTATAAATGGCCATATTTATGAATTGTATTATTGTTTCAAAAATATTTTTTGCTCATGGGATAGTCAAGTATAAATTCTATCAATTGTAAATGATAATTTTGATTTCCTTTTCTCATTATTTATACCAGTTATTAGCATTCTTATCTTACAATAACTGATTTCTTATTAACTGGCATTGATTTCAAAATAGCATTATAATAAATATCCTTATAACATTATTTATGTTTTAAGGAAATATGTTAATAGAAACTTTCATATTTTCCCTTTTTAAGAACTACAAATTATTTTTGCTGAAATTAGGTAGTTACATTTGCCAGCATTTTGATAGGGATTGCTTTTCATAAATATTAACAGTTTTAATACTACACTATATACTTATACTATACCATCTGCTTATTGCACAAATGTTGAAAAATACAATTAGAAGGGGAAAAAATCCCAAAGTTTGCCACTAAATATAAATGTAAATTTTGTTATTTCCCCTTTGTAGTTATTTATGAATTTAAATATTTATATCAAAGTTCTTAATATATGATAATTTGAATCCAGATTTGGTACGCTGAACTTTAAAGGTAAACAGCTTTACAAATGTTAAGAGATCTTCATAAACACCACTTTCAATAAATGAATAATATTTCGTCGGCTCCCTCTATCACTCTGTGATTTGCTATAAGCTCTAGGGCTGTGGGAAAGATTTCATTCAATTGCAGTGTGTGCAGTTAGACAATGAAGCCAAATCACACAAAGCTACTAACTGCTTGAGTAGTCTCTGTGGGCTGGACCTTCTTTAGATCAGATTCTATTCTCTAACTTACAGTTAAACTGCCCACCAATCTCTTACTTTGAGACTTTAAGCCATCTCATTTATTTTCCCTATGAACAATACTGTGTTGAATATTTGTGTCCTGAGATCAAGAATGGATTCTCTTTTTGTAAATGGTCTGTCTCCATATGACTATCAGCCAGGCTCCCCTGGTGGTCTCAGGGCTGATGCATGCAGTAGGCTGTTCCTTGAAGAACTTCTGGTGGTGAACATGTTCCCTTCCCAACCTGGGAAAAGACAGCCCAGAGCTTGAGCTGCCCCGGAACTACAAAAGCTTGACTTTTCCCATCTTTTTCTAATAGGTTCTAAGATCTATCTCTTTGATTAGATATAGTTCGTATTTTCTGACCATTTTTACTTCCAGTATTGATTACTTACCATATGTTCTTTGGGAGTTTGTGGTTTTCGTATTGATTTGTAGAAACAGGCTTTTGAATAGGTATATCAATGGTTGATATACCTATTCATATACATTATCCCTCCAGTTTGTCTTGTTTTACTCCTTGAAAATTATAATAATAAATAAGTTGATAAATCTTTTCCTGCACAGTGAAAAATTCTGCAAAGTTTTGTCTGAAGTTGCTCACTGGTTCTTCAGTAGAGAGTCAGCAGTTTCTCGTGCCAGGCATCTGCAGCCAAATCCTGGCTGTTTCTTATCAGCTTCTGCCCTGGGGGATTTAAGTAACTCCAGAGGTCCCCGCTTCTGGATCGTCCTCTCATTCCTCACCTCTTGCCTGTCATGCTTTATGTTCCACATCTTCTTCTCTATGCTAAGGGTTCACTCGCCGTGAGTATGCAACACTTTCTTCTAATTTTTCCCCTTATGATTCCCAGGTCTTCATGTACATGTACTTTCTGATCAGATAACAAAGGCTGAGTGTTGGGGGTGGCAGGAACAATAAGTTAGCTCACTCACAAACCATTTCCAAACGGCTTCATGTTTGCCTTCCTTTAGTGTATAGCAGTGGTTGTCAAAGTGTGGTTCTGGGAGCAGAGGCAGCAGCTGCTTTTTCTGAAGACTTGTTAGAATTGCAACTTCCCAGGCCACTCCCCGTACCTGCCCAGACTGAACTCTAGGAGTGGGGTCCAGCAATCGGTGTTTTAGTAAGCATTCCAGGTGATTTTGATGCACAATAAGATTTGGGAACCCAAATGCTGTTGAAAATAGAAGAGTAAATATCCACTCCCAGCCTCCCTTGATGCTAAAAGTGACCATATGATGCAGTTCTGGCTAGTGAGAATTAAGTGAACTCAGTTGCTGAGGGTCCTGGGAAGAACTTCTCTGTCTCTAAAACGGAAGGGAGGGAGGGAGGGAAGAAGGAAGGCAGGCAGAGAAGGAGAGAGGGACAGATGCAGGGAGAAAAGATCATCTGTTTTGGAGTGGCCTTTTGCTCTTCTACCTCTTTGCTGTCTAGAACATGTTTGAAATGAAACTAAATTATATCTGAGAAAAGTTTACCGTGTCAAATGCAATGTGATAAGATACAAATTTTATTGTCTTCATACCCGTGATCTCATTTAAATTATTGCTAAAAATGCATGACTTAGTGCTGAGACCTCCTTCCATGTTAAAAAAGATAGTAACATGGGGGTTTTGAGTAGATATTTCTCTTCTATTTGTTCAGGGTAAATCTTCATTGACTTTGGAAAGAAGAATAAACCCAATAAATGTTATATTATTTCAAAAGTATCAACTATACTTCACTTATACAGTCACTTATTCTATATGCCTTCCTCCAAACACTAAATTTTGATAGTCGATGGTTTCTTTGCATCACAGTGAAAGTCCGGGTGGGCTTAAGGAAAAAAAAAAAAAAAAAAAAGTGAAACTTTCAGAATGAACATTTGCTATTGATTATAAGAATGTGTCAGATATGTGTGTGGGGAAGAAGGGAGGGTGAACGGTGGGTAGCTGCATGATCTATTAATAAGAAACAGTTTAATGCAGGAGATCACTAAAGAATGGCTAATTCTGAAGCCAAAACCCACACATTCTTAACTTTCCCCCCAGCTTTCGAACCAGTTTCCACACACTCAGTACAGGAACTGGAACATTATTCTTTGAAAGCAAAGCCAGTGTTTAGAAAATCTGAAGTGGAGCTAACAACACAGCATATAGAAGTCACACAGGATGTTATTTTAAACTGTAATGCAGAAATGTCAGTTCATTTGATATCTTTATTTGTTACATGTGGGCTTGAAGAAAGCATGTTATGTACATTTCTGCTTTACAGATACTCTGTTACAGGGTATATTTAACTGTCAGGGAAGTTTGAGGTCCATCAAGTAGACAGGATCTTTGTTAAACAGCTTTTGGAGTTTGGAGAAAAGAATATATGATGATTTCTCTCACCACCTTCCCTAAAACAATATGTATTTAAAAGTATTCAGGATTCATTGAGAGAGATGTTTGGGTGAATCCATTGAAATAGTTATGCAACTTAATCTTCTAACTCCTATGAGCATTCTCCCTCTCCATTGCACATGATACAAAGGTTTAAACACAACTGGATCTGAAGAAAGAGGTACACCATGTTTAATTGGTTGCACTTGACTAATGCCTGTGCTATCTTACAAACACTACGGTCAAAATATTTCATGTAAACCACATCCTACAGTGACATTTTCCCTTTTTCCTTCATTACCAGTTTTATTTGACTACTTCAAAATGTTAAATTGGATGGTTAATTGATGACCTTCTACTAATTGATTAGCTGGAAAAAGGGAAGAAATGGAATGTGACATTTTATATCAATGACACACGCTTTTATGTTCACAGAAGTCTGAAGATTATACATCTCTGTTTTGTATAAATAAAACAAAGATTAGTGGAAATTTTTTATGTCTCTATATTACAGATAAGCAAAAAATTCTTTTGGTTACAACACCAAAATAAAGCACTCCATGGCAATCTTTTTGGAATTGTTTCCAGAGGAAAATAAAAAGAACAAAGTTATTTTTCTTTAACAAAAACGAAAAAGATAATAAAAAGAGAAAACTGTGGCGTGAGAGAGGACCTTACTTCTATCAGTAGAAAAGTTAAAAAGAAGGTCTGCAAACTGTAGCTATGTATCATAACTGTAGGGAAACTAGAAACTAAATAGTTTAGTAATGGGTCCCCCAAGCGGTGGTGGTGGTCTTGGATCTTGATGGAAGCCCCGGTGTGTGAGAGGCCAGAGAACACTGGAGATAATGTACTATGATGACTCTCCACTCCAATTTCATGGAAAGGAACAGCCTATCATATAGATACTTCCAAAGAGAGATGGGATATTTAAAATATGATATCATTTTTAAGCTTTATTACCTTTAACAAAAGATCTTGATTGAACTATGTCTCTTTTATGATAGTGACTACCAGCAGGAATGAATATTTAGTGTGGAGAGATTCTAGAACTATGCATATTCAAGAAAGTAAAGCATACCTCTTTCCATATAATTGTCTTGATTAAAAACCATGCAAAGCTAAAGATACTGAACAGTCTTTATTAAAAAAAAATTTAACTGTGACAGGAGAGAACGATATTATATTATACTACCACAGGAGCATGCTGCAAAAAACTAGGGTAGGAGTCAGAAACAACTTTGTTAATGACCATTGAATTCTTTGTATGTTTTTTATTTTTTTAACTAACTTAATTTTTAAAGATTTTATTTATTTATTTGACAGAGAAATCACGAGTAGGCAGAGAGGCAGGCAGAGAGAGAGAAGAAAGCAGGTTCCCGATGAGCAGAAAGCCCGATGCGGGGCTCAATCCTAGGACCCTGAGATCATGACCCGAGTGGAAGGCAGAGGCTGTAACCCACTGAGCCACCCAGGCACTCCCCTTTGCACGTTTTTTAAAAATATATTATTTTTAAGTTATCTCTACACCCAACATGGGACTTGAACCCACGACCCTGAGGTCCAGGGTCGTGTACTGACTGAACCAGGCTTCCACATTTTCATTGTTGTTTTACACTTCAATGTTTTTACTTGTATCCAAGCATCATTTATAGTGAAGTGAGTGGTATTTTCTTATGATTTAAATGATAGCAGGTCATACAAATTCACTCTCAGGAATATAATTTTTTTTTTAAGATTTTATTTATTTATTTGACAGACAGAGATCACAAGTAGTCAGAGAGGCAGGCAGAGAGAGAGGAGGAAGCAGGCTCCCTGCTGAGCAGAGAGCCCGATTCGGGGCTCAATCCCACGACCCTGGGATCATGACCTGAGCCAAAGGCAGAGGCTTTAACCCAGTGAGCCACCCAGGCGACCCAGGAATATGTTTTTGATAGTGAATGTATATTTTACCTAAAAGACTAATCAACTCTTGTCTTTAAAATTATTTTATTTATTCATCCACTTATGAATCTGCTAAATATATGTTGAATGACCTGTATCTTCTAAGCACTGTTTAGGCACAGGGCTTAGAACATTCATTTATTAATGTATTTTGATGAGTTTGTTGTCAGTCATTTCCTGGGATTCATGTCTTGATGGGGGATATCAGTTTGTTTAGAAGAAAATAAACAATCATGTGACTTAATTTTTCAATTTTTAGACAGTTTGCGAGTTCCTCATGTTGTCATTATTATTATTTTTAAATTTAGTGATTGATTGTTTTTTATTTAAGTGTCATTGAGACAATGTTACATTAATTTCATGTGTATGATGTACGGATTTGGTAAGTCTCTACATTAAGCTGCGTTCACCACAGGTGTGGCTACCATCTGTCAGAATACATGTTCTTACAGTTCTGTAATCGCTCACTATTGTGAAGAACAAAATACAAATCACCTCAAATTTAGCAGCCCCACTGCAGTAGAACTTTTTTTAAATTTAAATTCAATTAACTAACATATAATGTATTATTTGGTTTGGGGGTACAGGTCTGTGATTCATCGGTCTTATATAATACCCAGTGCTCATGATAACACATACCCTCCCCAATGTCCATCACCCAGTTACCCCAACCCCCATCCCCCAGCAAATCTCAGTTTGTTTCCTGAGATTAAGAGTCTCTTATGGTTTGTCTCCCTCTGTGACTTTATCTTGTTTCATTTTTTCCTCTCTTCCCTTGTGATCCTCTGCCTTGTTTCTTGTCTGTATTAAAACCACTCCCTTCTTTAGATGAGAAATGTCTAGCAGGGATTTAGTTTACTTTGTTTTGAACAAGACTTAAGTTTTCCACCTTCACTGAACATGGGGGTACAGGAGTTAAATTCACGGTCCGAGGTCAATTTAGGAGTACCTGGGTGGCTCAGTGGATTAAGCCTCTGTCTTCGGCTCAAGTCATGGTGGGTCCTGGGATCGAGCCCCACATCGGGTTCTCTGCTCGGTGAGGAGCCTGCTTCCCCTTTTCTCTCTGCCTGCCTCTCTGCTACTTATGATCTCTCTGTCTCTGTCAGATAAGTAAATTAAATCTTTAAAAAAAAAAAAAAGGTCAATTTTAAAAAGCTCAGTTTTTGCATATATGAGTTTGTGACTATAAGCTATATTAACTACTACATACACACTGCAAAGAACTTAGTGTGAAGTACAAATAAGTAAGGTACAAAATCTTCTCTGAATTAGCATCTTATTTATTCATTTATTTTTTTCAGAAGAGAGAAGTTTTGAAATTCTGGTCTTGCTCAAGGCCTCTTTCAGCAACCCAAGAGATTATGGTATCACTGACTACATCTTCAGCTGTTTGTGGATTTTTAAAGCATGGAGATTTTGAGAGAGACAGAGAAACAGAGACATGGAGGGAGAGATGGAGAGAGAGCAATAGAGATAGAAACAGAGGATTTCATGTGTGTGTGTGTGTGTGTGTGTGTGTGTGTGTGTGTGTGTAATTTTAAATCACAAATTTAAATGGTAAACAAAATAAAATACACTCTAGTACATTTGCATATCTTTCATATGAAAACAGGAAAGATCCTGGATAAAAAAATGGAGAACAAAACGGGTGAAAAGAGAATATAGCTTCAGAAAATGTTACCCATTTCAATGTTTCAACTTAGTGTGAAAAGAAAAATGTTCAGGAAGGAAGTGTAAGAATCATCCCAGACTATGTTGGCACTATCATGACATATATGCCCTGTCGAACACTTAAAACGTGGACTCTTGGTGGAGTTGCCATGGTTGATCAGCTGTCCTGCCCATGTACAGCAGTTCAGCGTGCAGATTCCAGCACCAGACTACCTGGATTTTTTATCTCGATGCTACCTAGTATGAACTGTAGAACTTTAGGAAAGTTCATCCATTTTCTGGTCTCTAAATACCCTCATTCCCAAAGTAGACCTGGTAAAATTCTCTGACTTATAGAGCTTCTATGAATTAAAAAAAAAAAAAAAAAGGCATTTGAAACTATCTCTAGTGCCCAATAATCATTAGCTATTACCATTTTTGTTTACACTGTAATTCAAGTATCATCACTCTCTTAAGATCTCTTATTAACTTTGTCTTGTCTTATCCTTAACTTACAATCTCAATGTCTAATTTACCAAAATTATTGAATTCCTTGGGTGTCATCTCTCTCTACTTCTTATCTCTTATTGATGAGTTTATTTATAAATACAAACTTTGTTACTTTCATCTGCTAGGCTTTGAGTTGTAGCATCCCACTTCCTATGGACCAACTCATCCCTATCCTTAAATTCATCCTAGCTTTTGTCCATTAATGGTCATTTAATTCTCTTTATACTACTTTAGACCTTTATGGTTTTTGGACTATTCTAATTTCTGTATTCGTTTCCTTCCTCTTTCAAAGCATTCTGTACAATGTAACCAGACTGCACTTTTCAAGTTATTTTTGTACCAGTTGTTCTTCTAAGCAAATCCTTACAATGGTATCCCTTTGTTCTTAGAATAAAGTGCTAATTCCATGAGATGGCCTGCATGATCTGGCTTCTGCCTACATCTTCTTCCACACTCCCACCACACCCCACCTCTTTTACTTTGTTCCTCCAGTTACCCAGCTCTTCTCAACATCACACTAACAGAGTAAGTCCTTCCCATTCTGTCCTGGTGGTCCCCTTTGCTTGAAATGTCCTTGACTACTCCAACATTTTTTAAAAATCTGATTTGATGCAATCCATCTTATTCCAACTTCAAAATTACTTTATAAGAACTCTTCTGACATCCCAAACTTTTTGATCATTACTTCCTCTTAAAAGTTTCCTGAAATTTTTCTTCCCTCCCTAAGGAATCCTGAAGTTTTCCATGATGGTTATCTAAATAGAAGATTTAATATTTGTTTGTTCAGTGCTTTACTAACTGAACCAGAACTTTAACACAGTCTAAGACTGTGTCTTCTTGTTCACTGTTGTATTTCTAGCACAAATGACTGGCCAGTTGCTTTTGATAATTAAATGAACAAATGCTGTTGCCATTTTGATGGTAGAAGATTCCTTCACCCTTCTCTTTAAGTTATCAAATTTCACAGTTTTGCCCGAGTTTTGACATTAGCCTCAGCTTTTAAACTCTCTGTAACCAGCAGAAAAACTGACTAGGAGTTTTAGTTATTTCAAATCCAGATATGGTGAATCAATTTCCTTGCCCTTCCAGAATTCTCTTATGATAAAATAATGGGATTATGTAATTTTTTAATTGAAATGTACAGTAAATGACTTTGGGTGCACTGTTTGTGGCCGTGTTATAATTTATAATTAATCTTTCTTTGTCTTGATTCTCTCATATTTAAGTGTGAGAATATGTTTGATCCTCTAAAGTCTTTAAAGGCATTCTTGGCTGGGGCGCCTGGGTGGCTCAGTGGGTTAAGCCACTGCCTTCGGCTCAGGTCATGATCTCAGGGTCCTGGGATCGAGTCCCGCATCGGGCTCTCTGCTCGGCAGGGAGCCTGCTTCCTCCTCTCTCTCTCTCTGCCTGCCTCTCTGCCTACTTGTGATCTCTCTCTGTCAAATAAATAAATAAAATCTTTAAAAAAAAAAAAATAAAGGCATTCTTGGGATGTAGTACGTACTCAATAAATGATAGAAGTTCTTTATGATTCTTGTTATTAATATTGGAACCAGATATAGCAGCTCTATGTGATGTCTGTTTCTATATATATTTGTGTGTGTATATATTTATATACATATATACATATACATACATACATACACACGTATATGCAAATATATGTGTGTATGTAAGCATATACATATATACATGCGTACATGTGTGTGTGTGTATGTGTATTTCATACACCTATAAATCAGAATATTTCTTGCCATGATACCCATTGTAAGTAACCAAAGAGCAAACTGCTCCGTGAGAAGGGTCAAGAAGAGTTTGGTATACACTAGGCTTGAAGTATGTGTTTCTTGAAAAAATGAAATTAAGAATGAATTAATAATAGACCGATTATAATACTACAGTACTTCTATTTCTTAGAAATACAGGAAAATGGAAGATGCTAAAGGATTAACTTAGCAAAATTAAGATGTTTTAAAAATCTTATGTATCCATAAGTTGATGGATTGGTTGATGAATTTATTTTTTTATATATTTGAATTTTTAAGTATAATTTCAATGGAATTAAACATTTAAATTAGAAATGATGAAAAGATCTTGATAAAAAGTGATATGAATTCTTTTCATATTGAATTAATTAAAAAAAAACTCTTTAGTACTTCCTAGTTGTGGTAGAGCCCTTCTCAAAAGGTTTTATGCTCTATGCTATCATTTCTGACAACGAACCTTATATAGGACACTTTTTAATATCTTTACAATTTTTTTTTATCTTGGAGGCTAAAAAAAGTATAAGTATCTTTCTATGGCAAATGTCTCAAAAATAATAACAGTAAAATATGTAAAGTTCACATGAGGCAGTTGGCACTCTAGGTCTATCCTGTGGGGTGGCAACTTAAGAGGCAGCTCTACTCCCCACTTCGCTCAAAGAAAACTCAGCTAAGTATCAATAAATATTGCCTTCCTTAATAAAGTCATCTAATCCACAATAATATAGTTCCTGTTTCTCTGAACTGATCTTGTAAGTAATAAGCAATGAAGGGTAAGCCCCTACTTCTTCCATAACTAAGTCAGGAGAGCATACTTTCTTCTATTAGAATTAGTTGGAATGCATGGATGGTCATGTTGGAAAGAGGCTCCGTGGAGTATCTGAGCCCTGGTCACTGACTAGGGCAGTCACAATTGACGTTCCGGAGTCATAGAGTTAGGGTGACAACCTACAAGGCAGTGCTCCCCCATTCATCTTTGCAAGAGCAAAGAGCTAAGAAGTGGAATATCACTTAAGTCAAAAGTCACAATTATTCTTAGGAGGAGTCCCCAGAGCTGTTCCTGGGATAGAAACTGCAGAGTGAAAGGGAAAACTGAGACTAGATATTACCGGTGCCAATTCCATTTATATTCACTACATGTCCCCTCCACCACCAGAAAATGAAAATGTAAAAGCCTATTTGTTAAGCACTATGAGCTGAATGTTTGTGTGTCCCCAAAATTTATATGATGAAACCCTAATCCTCAATGTGATGGTGTTAGGAGGTGGGATCCTTGAGAGCGAATTAGGTTAAGAGGATGGGGACTTCATGAAGATTAGTGCCTTTATTATAAAATGAGGAAGAGACATGAAGTCTCTCTTTCTTTATATGCACATGCCCATGAAAGGCCACATGAGGACATAACCAAGAAGGGGATCTTCATCAAGAACTTGACCACAGTGGCACCCTGATCTCCAACTTCCAGCCTCCAGAATCACGGCAAGTAAATGTTTGTGAGTTACACCATCCAACAGACCAAACTGACTAAAATACTGAGTTTCTGAGATTGACTGCCTCATTCATTCAAACTATCAAGATCATTTTGAGGGTAACTGTATTTCCAATTGATAAGTTTCTTGGGAGCCAAACTGAAACAGCCTCAGTTGGATTAATGAAAATGTTAGACATATAAGCTTAAAGAATATTGAAGAAGTCTGAGTGTACAATGAGGTGGAGAGTGGGAGGTGGTGCAAATGATATTTGTCAGGTTTCTTACTCCTAAATAAGTTCCATTATGGAATTCCAAGTGCCACGGCTGCCCAGCACAATCATCCACAAGAATTTACAAGACAGGAAGCCTCTTACAAAACGCATGGGATTTGGAACTGGTCCTGCCAGCCTTTCAAACCTGCTCCAACACTGAGAATTTATGTTGATTGAAAACAATCTAAGTAAAAATTTAAATAGCAAAGCATGGAAATTGATGGGAGGAGGGCACAGGCATATTATATATGAGTTATCATTTCATAAAATGTTTAAAGAAACCTTCTTAGAAGAGAATGCAGACATAGAAAATGACAAACACTGAATGTTTTAGTAATGAATCTACTTTCCATGGTGAGATTCTTTCTCTTGTGCGAACATACTCACCTTCCTATAAAGTTAAGAATGTACTAATTCCAAACCAACAAATTTCAATTCTATTCCATGAAACTATGGAGTTTGAGCAACAATTTAAAGATGTTCATTGAAATACAATGTGGTCACGGAAGGCATGCTTAAACACCACCTCTCGGGGGGGCTTGATGCTGACAATGAATGTACTTGAGGGAAAGAAAGAAAACTGTCTTCTCTGGTTTGGGGAATTTGGAGTTGTGTTAGGGAAACAGTGACTAATTTATAGCAGGTATTTGGAGAAGAGATGGTCTCTCAAAATAAATGTGTCTTTCCTGTCTTCTTGAGAGAAAACAAGCTGCTTTATGAATTTCCTTGAGATTCTTATAATTAGCAAGAAGAGAAATACTTCCATTATTAATGGGATGCATTATTCCTTCAGGTTGAATAGGCCAAATATTTACACTTGTATAGGTGATACTCGAAGGCTCCACACCATGCTGGATATTGAGCTCTTTGGGTATGATCCATACCCACAGCTTACACACCCTGTATCCAGGATTCTTGGGCTTCCTTAGTCAAAAAACTGATGTCTGACTTGGGTCTTACATGGACTCCAAAAATTAGAAAGGTCAAACACAGTGGGGAGGAGAGCAGGGCATCGAGTTGTCTGTGAGTGCTTGCTATCTTCCTAGGTCTAAAAAGGACAGAATTTACACGTCAAATTTCTTGGTCACCTTGCTTTAGACTATTTAATCTACATTGGGAAGTTCCCCCATTTTTTCTTTCTGCCAACTTCATGAATTTAATCCTGTGCTTTTGTGAAGCTTCTGAAGACAGGTAAGTCAGTCTGAAATTCAAATTTCACCCTCATCTGTAAATTGGATATAGTATCAGTTGCTTGCGGGGATGTGATAAAGATTGAATGACAAAATGTGTATGCAGCCCTTAATGAAGTGCCTGGCATGTAAAACATGAGAGTTTTAAATCCAAGATATAAAAGCCTACATCCATAATCTTTAGATTATTGTCATAACAACACTATCCAAAAAATGATTTTTCCCTTATTTTCTGTTACTTTAATGAGTACTATATATACTTTTCTTCCTATGATCATACAGATTACCTGTAAAAAGATGTTACCTTGAATTTGTTCTGTGATCATATAATATGTTTTCCTAGGCGGTTATAAGTTTAATTAGATTGGGAAATAATTAGTCAACTTCCTTTACTTTATCCTCTGAGACTGTCTTAGGCACACAGTGGGAGAGCATGTGATAAGTCTTTGATTCTGAAAATGAATTTTGAATATTTAAAAGCATACCAGTCATGCTCCTAACCATTTATCAAAAGTGAGACAGCTTATGTAAACAATTTTCACTCTACTAGAAACAAATGTGCAGGCTAAATTTATTTGATTGTATTTGGCAGCCTTAGATCCTTTTGGAAGATAAGGAGGAAAATAATGCTTCATAATGATTGTAAATTCAATTTAAAATTGATTTAAAAGTCTTCCTTTTCGGTTGTTATGACTGTTTAAGAGCTGGCCCTCCTCCTCTAATTACCATGATTTCTGGCCCCTTGTACTCCCCCTTGATTTCTTGCCAAGGAATAGAATGTCCCCGCTGTGATGATCCTTTTTTCATTCTTCCAAACAAGCATGATCTTTTCAGAAATATAGAGCATGAAGTAGGGGCAAGTGACCTTCTGGTTGAACTATACATCTCAGAACTCCCCTCCTCTGGGAAGCCGCCTTCTATACCTTCCCACCCCCAAGTCCCTGTAGAAGTAATTACTCTTAATTGTGATTTTTCTGTGCTATCTCTCATATTGTTAATCTTTCACATCACCATACCATACTGTAACTTCTTACTTTGGACACCTGCCTCCCTTCTGAGACTGGCTACTTGGGGGTAAAGACCGTGCTGTAAACACCTTTGTATTCAGAGCTGCTGTTTGAATTACACATGACAATTACTTATTGAACTGAATTGTTGATTACTTGAATCATTACTATTGTTTTTGGTCAACAGCTTTGGAAAACATGTCTACCTGTCAGTGTCCAAAATAGTGATCAATGATAACTATTCAGCAGAGCCACAATTTTGAAAAAGTTTTCTTTGTAGAATAGTACATTTTCTACCTTTAGAAGCTAGTGTTGTTATCTTTTTTAATCGTTAAACTCTTGGCAATGAATTACATCTGTTTTATGTGCCGTGTTAAGCTCTTGGTGAAAAGTTTCCTGCCTGTTCTGCCTTTTCTGATGAATGTTTTCCTGTTGAGTGTGTTTCAGTTATTTACTTTTCCTGTAATGACACATTCTATCCAACTCTATGGTGCCTCTCCATATATAAATATCCCAGATTTAATTGCCCCTGAGGAACTAGCCTGATACTTTAAAGATTTATTTTCTCTTGGTTGTTCTTCTGATAAATTTAGCAAATACAAAAAGAGTGTTCTTTGGAATATTATTATGTACCATGTTTTGTTTAACCACATTAATTTTTTTGAAAAGATTAAGGTGAGAGTATATAAATAAATAGCTGAATTGTTTATCTCTTCCTTCTTTTCGACTTTTATATTTTAGTTTTTTACTTTATAAACTTTGAATGTAACTGCATTAAAATATTAAGTTTTTCTTATACTCATAACAGAGAGAATAAAGTAAGATTATATTTAGCAAGTATATATATATATATGTATTTATAAGTAATATCAAAATGATTAATAATCGGACCACACATTAATAGTAATAGTCAAATAATTTTCTATATGTGGTTTGGGCAAAAAGGGCAGAAATTAATTTCCCTATCCAGAATTAAATTATATACTGAATCATAGCAAACAAGTGAGATAAGCAAATGTTTTTGAAGTGCTTAAAATTATATTTAAAATAAAATGAGCTCTGGATCCTGTTGTAGTATAGAGTTTAAAGGCATATTAATGTCAATTGTTGTTTTAAGGATGAGGTTAACTTACTTGTCCAGGGTCACATACCTAGTTAGTAGCCAAGTGCCCCTGATTTGTAGGTCAAAATCCCATTATTTCTAGCCATATAAATCAGGAAGACACATTAAACCATGACGGATCAATGTGTTTCCCTTCTTTCCTTATTAACCATGAAAATTATATAATGGACTATATTTTGGTGCCACATTTTAGTAATTTTCAATGCAAGTCCTACTATAAATATGCAAAAAGATACTGCTTAGTGTTTGTTTCCTTCTTTATTCATTAAACACTTTTATTCAGTACCTTCAGCATTCTGCATGATATTAGGAGCTAAGAATACCTATTGGGGGGAGAAACACCCATGCCCTGGGAAGACATGATTTCAGCAGAAGAACCAGCCATGTGAGCATATACTCTGAACTCAAGAAGTCCTTTTAATATTTGATGAAGAATACTTTTGAGCAAGGACAGATACATTCTTAGTGTTGTCCATGTTAAAGAAGACCAGCTTTTAGAGGACATAACTGGATGTAGCTGAAACTAGGAGAGAGATCAGTGAACCTCTTTTGCCCAGTCCCGAGCGACTCTTTCCCTGAGATTGTTGCTTTTACAACCACCTCTCAGTCACCTCCAGGAGGTTCTGTGTTCTGGCTGCTCATCAAGACTTGCTGTTTGTTAAGCTCCTGTATGATTGCAGCTCAATCAAGGTCTCTTCTGTTTCTGTGGCCTATCACCTTCCTCCAGTGAATTACGAATTATTATTATAATTCATAATAATTCATAATAAATCAATTATTATAATTCATTATAATTAATAATAAATGAATTATTATTCATTCCTTAAACCTCAGTTTAAAGGTCGTCTCTGCTTGGAAGCATTTCTTGGCCCTCCAAAAGCTATTATGCAGCCATGTGAAATGCTCTATCTTGTTGAAGTGATCACTATTATAAGTTTTTGAAATATCTACTTTGTTTTCTTGCAATTCTGCTTTTTACTAATTAAATAACAATAACTTCTAATATTTTTTCATCCTATAAAAGATATGTGGCATTCATTATTAAAAAGATGTCTTCTTCCTCAGAAATTGAATTGCTGTCATTTAAACAGATAGTGGGTTGTTTCTTACAGAGATTAATTGCATACTTACCTCCATGTGGAATGAAAGGTTGGTAAGAGTTTACTTTAGTGGTTTCTTAATTTTCTGACTTGTCCTTAGAGGGATGAATCGATTTCTATCTCTCAGTGTGGCCTCTGAAAACATTGATCTTTGGGCCACTGGAGAGATCAAGCAAACCAAAGACTGCATGGTATGTGCTTTAAGGAATAAAAAAAATGTGAAACTACTTCAATCAATATATTTCTCAAAAATGTATCTATCTTTAAACACAAAAACAATCCTTTTATGTTCAAATTGAAGACCCCATTTTCGTTATTAATAAAACGTTGTCATAAATAGCTTTATAAGTTTAACATACTAAGCAGTATAGGGACTCTAACCAGTTATAAAAAGTATTACGTGGTCTATTTTACATGGTTTATATGATTGATTCCTCAATACGTCATTTGGCTCTTTCATCTTCTGAACTTATATCGTTTACTCAATTGCCTCATCAGTACTGATTTTAGTAGAGATTATTTCAATATGTCACACTTGAGAAAAAAATATCAGATCTTGGAGAGCTTGAATTTTTTGCTTTAGTTTCCTCCAAAATTGTTTTGTATATTAGGTCATAAAGATTTCCTAAACCTAAATCAGACACGTTCAGTTTTGTATGGTTATAATTTCTTTGCTTTAGATAAATATTATCTGTAGTAATATGAATATGTTTTAAATTATTTTATGATGTCTTGAGAAATTATGCCCATTGTAACATCAGAAACAATTTCAAATTTTTCTATTGATCTAATGGGTTAGTCGTTTATGTTTTCCCATTTCCCTTTTTCCCCTTTCCCCCCTGTCCTGAGCTTTCCAGTAAAACCAACATCTCTAAACAATTATCAGAGTGAATGTAATCTCTGGTTTGTTTCTAAAATCTTTATCTAGTTCTGCATATATTTATACTACATACCAATGAATGCAAAACAGGTAATACTCTTGTAAGACATAATGGGCTGCATAATTTTAAACATGTGTAATCAGTCTTCTAAGATACTTGTTTTAGTTTATTCTTAATACAAACCAAAGTCCTCTGTATGGAACACAAATCATTCAATAATACTCTTGAAGTATGAATTTATGATTTAAATCATTATGATTTATTTCTTAATGCTATCTCTTATGATTTTATCCTGTTTCTCTAGTAAGAAAGAAAGTGTAAGTATTCCTGTAGTCGTCACAATAGTTTTTATATTACCTTTTTGCCAGAGAAAAACTGATCATCGCCTTCCTGCTCACATCCTTTCTGAAAAGTACCTGTTCCCACTCAAAGCTTCCACTATGGGGAATGTCAAACTTAGGTAGCTCTTTTGTACCAGGTGACCCTGCCCCTGAAGGGATCCAAACAGATTCTTTGGCCAGGAATTTAGAATTTAGAATGATTGAACTGAGTGAATCATCCAGCTAAGAAAAACTGAGTCCCAAGATCACAGAGAGATGTGAATGAAAGTTAGTTAAAAAAAAAAAAAAAAAAAAAAAAAAAAGTTGGTTTTTCAGAAAGAAGCAGTTATGAAGCATGAAGCAGAAGCTCCACACTAGGCAAGAATAAGGAGACAGCTCCAAGAAAAGCAAAAGGAGTGGTCTAGGTCTCAGCTCTAGGGTTGGGTGGTCTGGGCAAGCTGAAGTGGCTTTGTGGCTTAGCCCCAGATGCTGGCGACACTGCCTGTTGTGCTCTTACTATCAAATTTCTTTCCCTACCTGCTTCAGATTTTCCGTGCAAGCTTGAGTAAATTTTTTAATTGCAACCTGATAATCCTGAGAACTACTTAAGAATCATAAGGTATTTATAAGTTTAATAATACCTGAGGGGTATTACAAGTCAAAAGAGAAAAAGAGATTCTTTTACAGTTCCATTTCATGTAAAATTACCAGAACCAAAGTATATGAATAATAAAATATATGCATGTCTGACCATGCTGCTTATGATTTTATCCTGTAAGAAACTTTCAATCTTCAGGTGTATTTCCGTATTAGAAAACCATAAGCACTTTTTCTCTACATGATATCCTATCATGCAAAATGATCATGTCAGATGTTCTCTAATAAATTCTCAAACATCTTCTTGTCCCCAGTCAGATCCGAACTCTGGCATGTTAAGCCTGAACTTAGTGGAAAGTATGCTTATTTGTCTCTAGACTGGGATTTTTCCAAATTATGTTCTTATTTATTCTAAATTCAGTATATGTACTTTTATGTATTAGGAATCTGCTGATGGTAAGTGAAAAATTAAAAAAAAAAACAACCTCGAAATGGCTAGACAAAAAGAGAAATTTATTGGCTCTCATAAATAGGATTCCCTAATCTAGACTTCAAGTCTGGCTCAAACAATAAACAGTAATCTTTCTCCCTTGTCTCTTGACTTCACTTTCCCCTTTAGAGCTTTCTTTCTAATGTAGGTATTCCCCTCTCTTACATCTTGCCAGTTAATAAATCTTGGCAGAAGGAGAATTTCTTGTTCTTAATGTTTCTAGCAAACATCTGACCATACTACTAAGAAGCAACTTCTGTGACCAGGGATAGAATGCTCTGAGTAACTAGGTCTGGGTCCCATGTCTGCCAATGAGGTCACATGAAGAAAGATTGGGGCAGTGGGGGAAGGGAGTTTCCCTAAAGATAACCAACATGCTTTTACAGATGGTTCTGGAAGCCATAAGCAAAGATATCCCCTAAATCTACCCGTGCTTCATCCATTTCTGTCTTTATTCTGACTTCACTTGCCTACTTCAGTTATTATTGTTTTGTTGTTAATTACGTTTTGTTGACCTGTAAGTTCTTGGGCACTGATAATCATTGTTTTTCAAATGGGATCATCAATTCAAAAATCATTCATCTAGCGATAGTCTTAAGACCTGACACCTTTTATGTGAGATGATTCAGAGTGCCTGACGATTTTTCTCTTTACTCCAAATATTCCCTCCCACTACCTAACACAGAAATGTATATTTTTGGGGCACCTGGGTGGCTCAGTGGGTTAAGCCGCTGCCTTTGGCTCAGGTCATGATCTCAGGGTCCTGGGATCGAGTCCCGCATCAGCCTCTCTGCTCAGCAGGGAGACTGCTCTCTCTCTCTCTCTCTCTCTCTCTCTCTCTCTGCCTGCCTCTCCTTCTACTTGTGATCTCTATCTGTCAAATAAATAAAATCTTTAAATAAAAAAAAAATGTATATTTTTGGATCCCAGGGGTCTTGGAATTTTCCAGTTATATTTAAACACAGATATCCCCTTAGAGCAGTAGTACCTTAAACTATTCAGAGTTGGTGCTCTAGCAGGGATTAGTTGATGGCTAGTGATAAAACAGTTTTCTGAGGGGCAATGTCAAAGGGAGATAGAATATTAGATGATTTTTGTTGGCACAGCATCAAAGATTTACTTGGTCTAACTTCACAATTTTACTTACGGTTATTCCAGCTCTAAACTGTCTTTTATACTTCTGCAACTCCAATGACAAAACACAGATAAATTATAATGGATATAAGAGGAGAGAAAAAAATGACAAAAGGATTTCTTATTCACGGGTGTTGAAAAAATAAAGGTATTTCAAATAGCAACCCACATGGAAAATAAGAGATGATAGCTATCCATCAGCATTTGGGGAGTAAGACTCGGTGTCAAAGAGAGTTAATGTTATTATCTTTATAAGTTTTTCTGGGTAAGGAAAGTTCACTTCAATAACAGATGCTGCAATCAAAAATATTATTAAATTCAAGTATAAAACAATGTTTTATTGAATTGATGACAATTTAATTAAATCTTTTGACATTTAGTACCTTCTTTTTTTTTAAGATTTTATTTATTTTATTTATTTGTTAAAGAGAGAGCAAGCACAGGCAGGCAGAGTGGCAGGCAGAGGCAAAGGGAGAAGCAGGCTCCCCACTGAGCAAGGAGCCCACTGTGGGACTCGATCCCAGGATGTTGGGATCATGACCTGAGCCGAAGGCAGCCGATTAACCAACTGAGCCACCCAGGTGTCCCACATTTAGTACCTTCTAAGTGTAAGAATTGATCTAGGTGTTTGGGAAACACTGATCCACAAAATAGACTAAAATCCTCACCCTCACTGAGCTTACATGTTTGTAGGGGACATCAACGATAATCCACATACTATATAAGTAAAATACATAGAATAATAGAACCTTATGAATGCCATAGGAAAATAAAATACAGAAAAAGTTAACAGAGACAAGGAGGACTCTGTGGTGCAATTTTAAGTAGAGTATACTTGACTGGGAAGATGACATTTGGGCAAAGACTTGAAACCACTGAGGTCATGAGACATATGGTTGTTGGCAGGGCACAGAGATCAGCCAGTGAGACGTTTCCAGGTGAGAATGGGTCTTAAGGGCTGAGCAACAACAATGACATTGGTGTGTTGAGATGAATGAACAAGGGGAGAGTAGCAGAAATGAGAACACAGAGGATATCGTTATATATTTTCAACCAAAATGCTTTAGTACAAATTGGTTATATCTGCTGAAGTTCTAAAAGTTTAGCTATTCTATTTTTTAGAAATGTATTTTGCTCTGTAAGTAGGATTAAGTTAACAAGGTCTGAGCTGTAGTCTACTTTGTTGGATGCTATATTTACCCATTTTACTGATAAATCTAAATTTATTTGAATTTAGAATCTCATAAATAAATGTAAATTATTTTCTAAATTGGTGTCTGCCACATATTAGAGGAGTGTTTTTACAAATACGTTTTCCTGATAGGACCTTAGGATATGAAGTTACAGCCTGTGACCATATGAAGCCACAGACTGGGTGATGATGAAAAGGACATAGCTATGCTAAAAAATAAGCCTGAAAGTGGGTAACTGCAAACAATCCCCCTTCAGGTTTTCCAAGAAGGAAAACCTGCAGACCTTCCTCAAGTGGAATTTGTTGGAAACAATGCTCAAGTGAAATCCAAAGATGGAATCCAGTTTGGGCGTTTCTGCTGATGTTCTGGGCAACTGAGAATGGGTTATTGATATGAATCTTCAATAAATGAAAAGGTTTGATTGCATCATCGTGAAGTAACTTAGTAGCTAATAAAATTTATTAGATTTCAGTGTTATTCAGTGCGCTTGCCAAGTGGCAATTGTAATTATACGTATGATCATTTATTTTGTAAACATTTGTCAACATCAAACCCTGTGGATGGAGCTAAGGTATTTTTGGGAAAAAATTACAAAAACAGAAAATCAGAGTCCCTACTCTTGATAATGATAATATATTTTAGATTTTCTGTCCTTAGTATTTATTCCCAGTCCTGCTTCTGCCACTAAGTGAAACAATTTATGGCTTCTTTCTTCCAGGGAATGTGAATGCTTAGAGAATAGCAATTCATTTAGCGTCATCTTAAGCAAACACAAGAAAGCAGTCTATGAAAGGAAATAAAATATTACATTCTGAAAATGGGTCTTATGCTTTTACTTATCTTTTTTAGTGGTAACATTGAGACTTGATATAATTTTTTTAATTATTTTTTAATTTTTTAAAGTATTTTTTATTTTTTATTTGACAGACAGAGATCACACTCAGGCAGAGAGGCAGGCAGAGAGAGAGGGGGAAGTAGGCTCTCTGCTGAGCAGAGAGCCCGACACGGGGCTCTATCCCAGGACCCTGGGATCATGACCCAAGCCGAAGGCAGGGGCTTTAACCCACTGAGCCAATCAGGTGCCCTGTTGATTGAATTTTTTTAAATGATTAAATTTTACTAATTACTTTTAAAATCAGATTTTTTTTCCCTTTAGGCAATGAGTTCTTGTTTTCTTGTTTAGTGCTTCCTGGATACTAATATTTTTAAACTTATTTTTTCTACTTTCTCATGTAATAGTTGAATATATATTTACATTTACATACATGAAAGAAAAATGCAAGTAAACTGTACAAAAATTAAATGTTATTTGAATATATATAATTTAAAAATCTACCATTCACCAACCCTTTTCCTGCATTCACTCCTATTTCTCTGCCTATGATAAGCCAGCATTAGGAGCTTAAATTTTATTTAAATATTCAGTTTATGTACATATGTAGTTATACTACATGGTTATACTACATTTTCCTGCATTATGCTTTTCTCACTTAACTGTATAACTTGGAGATATTTGCATCTTATAACTACTGCTTTATCTTTATTGCTCCATATATACCTCTTTATAGATTTACTTGCCTATTCATCCATCCATCTATCCATCCAAACATTTCTAACATGATCTAATGTTTCCTCTCTCCATCATTCATCTCCATCTCTTTCTGCTTATCTGCATCAAATCTATCTCACTAAGGATTGACTTTCTTTCCTTCCTGTCCACAGGACAGAAAACACTACCAATAGATTCTCAGTGTGCATCTTCTATCAAGAACATGGGTAGAGTTAGACTGTGATTTCTAGTGCTGATTCCAAGTTTCACAGGGAAGGAAGGGGCTCTAGGGCCTTACTGGGTCAGATGTAACACCAAATCCATCTACTGTAGTCTGGGACAGTCTGAGACAGATGGTGTTTTAGCAACATGACCACCGGAGACCTTGCCCTGCAGCTAAGAGAGCTGTGAATGATGGGTGATTTTCAGAGAAAGGGGGTCTTTGAGAAAGAGGTGGGGGGTCTGGGCATCCAATTGAGTAAATTCCCATTTATATGTAAACTTCCTCTTAAAAAATTCAGTTCAGCTTTAATACCAATAGCATTACTTTGGGCATTTGTGTAGAAATGATCTTCATATACAACTATTTCTGGGACATCCTCCTTTATTTTTCTCCAGGTTCTGGACCTGCATTACCATTATCTGTTTCACACTATAAAATGCATGGCCTTGGGATCTGAGTCAATAAAAGTACATTATCCACCCCCCCCCCAAAAAAATATAAGTCAGGGCATACTGTCTGAAATGTTACTATTGAAACAAAAGGGTAGAATTTCAAATGCCACCTGAAAAAAGTCAAAACATATTTATGCTTGGTCTATCTCCTAGTAAGAAATATATATGGATAGTGACACTGAAGCCAGCTTATTGCAGAAGAGTTTCAAAGAGGTTAATTCCTCAAGAGATCTTTAGGACACTACAGACCGAATGTTTTATTGTTTTCAACTCTTTTCAAGACTTTAGATGAATATGAAATGTTATAATCAGTATTCATGAAGACACTTTGCTTCAAAGGCCAACTGTTGGTATAATTGGAGGTTTTGCCTTAAAATTGCTATTGTTATAGGTGTTGTTGTTACTTTTATTTATAGACATTTTCAAAGGTATAAAAATGAGAAGGGTATAATAAATCCTCATATACACATCACCCAGCTTCAATAATTACCAACTCGCGACCACTCGGATTTAACTTATACCCCAACATAGTCACCCCTCCCCCAGATTGTTTTGTAGCAAATCCCACACCTAAAGCCATCTCATCCTTTAAGTAGTCCAGTAGATATCCTTGAAAGACAAGAATTCTCTAAGAAAACTCATTCACAGGACCCATGATTGCACCTTAAAAATTAACAATTTCGAAATTTATCAAATTTTGTCATGTAAGTTTTTCGATTTGCTTGCTTAAATAAGATTCAAATATGATCCATGCGTTATAATCATTAATGTGTCTTCATGGTCTTTTTACTGGGTTTCTTCCTCCATCACCTTTCTTTACTTGCATTTTGTTGTCTTTGTCACTGTTTATAGAAACTGAGTCACTTATTCTGTAGTTTTGTACATGATAAGGATTTTACTGATTTTATCTCCTTGGTGCTTTTTAACATGTTCCACCATTTCCTGTATATTTGAAAATCCTTACTTTGATCTGGAGGCTTGATCAGATTCAGGTTTGATTTTTTGGCCAGACAACTTGAGAAGGGGTAATATGTACTTTCATTAAGCAGCACATTTGTTTGGTTGTCTCAATTTATGTAACATTATCAAACACTGATGATGATAGCCTAGATTTCATAATTCTTAGGGATTACCAAAAGGTGATATTCTATCATTTATCTTTCATATATTAACACCTATATGGAGATAATTTCTTGACAATTTATTTGGTTTTCCTGAGGTATAGTAAGAATAGGAAAGACAGAATAAATGCTTATTTTTTCTCTTTTATCATTTTTCAAAATAATGGCCTGGTTACTTTGCATCATCCAGAGGTAACCAATGATTTTTTTATGATTTTTTCATAGCGTTATGAATTGATGGACCTTAATCTATTTTATGTTTCAATATATTACAGTTAATTTCCTTATTGGTGCACATTTATCCAGTGGAGACTCTTTTGTCTCCTAAATTTTTTGGATATCCCAATCTTTTATAATTTCCTTGTTACCTGATTTTTCAAGCTGATAAGGCCAACTTCATGTATTTACTATTTTAGAATGGCAATTAGTCTTTTCTGCAAAGAGTCCTGGATCTTTTTAGTAGGAAGTTAATAGTGATACTGCAAATTCAAATTCCATTGTCTAAGAGTTTATTTATACTTAATCTCACGGATCTTACATCTGTTTCTCCTTCCTCCAATATCAAAAAGCCTGGTCCCCTGCCATGCAAAAGTAATTACAGTCCTATAGAAGCCACAGCACAGTCTCAGGATAATGATATCAACCCTAACACTAAGAATCTGGTTATCAAAAATAATAAATAATTATTCATAGTTATGTAAAATATTTGTATGGTTACTTAGCCAACTTTATGAAATAAGACTAGGTTATATTCATGGTCCCCGTCACCCTATTCCTATTCTCTACTTTGTTTTTGTGGTGATTTGTCTATTTTTTAAGAATCTTAAGCAAAGACTTAGAGATGCAATTGCAGATATATATTTATATCCTACCCTTTCTTAGTTAAATGATAGCACAGTTTTCTATCTTGCTTTTTTTCACCTAATGATATATCTTTGGGATCACTCCATAGTAATATGAAGATATTTTTAAATTCCTTTTTATAGATACATAGAACTCCATTGTGGGTATGCCCTGAATTTGTTCAATCAGGGCCTCGCTGATGGATATTCGATTCTTTCTACACCCTAGATATTAATAGTGCCATAATAAATACCCCTCTGTCTATGTCTTTTCTTGTTTTCACTAGCATACCTTTGGAATAGATTCCCAAAAGTGGGATTAATCACTAAGTCAAAGGTAACATGTGTGTGTAATTTTGCTAGACTGCCAAATTTCCCTCTCTACAGAATAATGCCATTTGTATTCTCATCAACAATGTGTGATGGTGCCTCTTTTCTGACAGCCTTGTTGTAGAGATATTGTCAAACATCTGGGTTTTTGCTCTCTGAGAGATAAGAAATAATATATTGGCATACTTTTAATTTGGATTTCTTTTATTACACATAAACATTTTTTCCATATTTTTAAGAGCCATTTAATTTTATCTCTAAACTCTCTTTTATCTCTAGGCTATTTTCTTTATAGAGTTATTAGACTTTTTTCTTTTCCATTTTTACAAATTCTTTATATATTGGAGATAGTCACCATTTGCCTCTGATGTGAAATATAAATCTTTTTTTTCCTGTTTATTATTAATCTTCTGGCTTTGTTTATAGTGATTTTTTAAAAAAGATTTTATTTATTTATTTGACAGACAGATTATAAGTAGGCAGAGAGGCAGACAGAGAGAGAGGGGGAAGCAGGCAGGAGCGAGGACGCTGAGCAGAGAGCCCGATGCGGGGCTTGATCCCAGGACCCCGAGATCATAACCCGAGCGAAGGCAAAGGCTTAACCCTCTGAGCCACCTAGGTGCCCCTATAGTGATTTTTGCCATGGGAAAAAAAGCATCTTAATGAACTCAAATTTTCCAATCTTTCTATTAGTCCTTGATTTTAAATAAGAAGAGTATTTCCCCAGTTATGGGAAGGAGGAGTTCATCTATACATGTTTTTAATCTCCTGCATTGTTCTATTTACTTATTTTTACAATTAAATTTTGGATCCATTTAGAATTTTATGTCAGAATGTGAAGAATAAATCCAGTTTTACTTCTTTTTCAGATGCCTGTCTGTTTAAACCAACCATTAAAAAGTCAATTTTTGGGACGCCTGGGTGGCTCAGTTGGTTGGACAAATGCTTTCGGCTCAGGTCATGATCCTGGAGTCCTAGGATCGAGTCCCGCATCAGGCTCCCAGCTCCACGGGGAGTCTGCTTCTCCCTCTGACCTTCTCCTCGCTCATGCTCTCTCTCACTGTCTCTCTCTCAAATAAATAAATAAAATCTTAAAAAAAAAAGTCAATTTTTTAGACCCAATTTTTAGATTTGGGGTGCTGCTTTTATCATATACTATGATAAATAGTCCTTATGCAGTTGAGTATACTGCTGAATTTTCTGTTGTGTCACCTGGTCTGTATGTCTGTTTATGTACCAATAACAAATTAATGCCTGTTTTAGAGGATTTAATTTATTGTAGGTTTATCTTCATGTCTCCAACTACTACTTTTTTTTTCAGAGTTTTACTGACCATTCTTGTTTACTGTCCTAAAAGATTTTTGATTCAATCTAATGCATTTTTAAATTAATTTTCCCAATTTCAGGGGAAATGAAACATGATAGATTTTTATGGAGATTATATTGAATTTATTTATTAATTCAGGTATAACTGATATAATTTTGAGTCTTCTAAGAATATTATCTAAATTTTCATTTGGTTCAGTATAGTTTTTCTGAATCTTTCAGGAGTAGTTTTAGTTGTTTTCACTTAGATTTTGCACATTTCAGGCGAAGATCATACCTAAGAATTGCATTGTTTGTTTTTGACAATTGGCAAGGCGTCTTCTTTTCCAGTATAACTTCTAACCGCTTTTTTATTAATTATAAGGACTAGTGATTATTGGATATTAAGATTAACAACTGCTTCTTTAGTAAATTTTGTTTCAGAGATTTTCCAGATAAATACTTGCGTTATCTGCAAATGGAAATTGTTTAACTTTTTAAATTCTTATAGGTATAATTGATTTGTTGCTCAATTGAATGACTATCAGCAATGACACAGTGCTCAACAACTGGAGGTTTTAGTCACTCCTGTCTTATTTTTGACTTTCTTATTGAAGAATCAAATGATTGATTCTCCATTAAGTAAAGAGATCTATATATCTATATATCTATACTTTTGTGATATATATGGAAATATATATAAATATAATATAAATTACATAATGTAAAATATATAATTTTACATATGTGTGTATATATGTGTGTACATATGTGTGTATACATATACATATATATGTGTATATATTTATATATAAAATTCCTATTCTATTAGGTAATTTTTAACGTGAATGATATTGATTGAGTGTTGAGTGTTGCTAAATGCTTTTTCTGCACCAGTGGAGATGATCATATTATTTTTCTCCTTAGTTTTATTATACTGATAGAGCATATTAATGGATTTCCTAAACTTTCATTTCTGAATAACCCCATTTAGTCAAAGTGTATTGTTTAAATGGACAACTGGATTTTATTTACTACTACTTTAAGATTTCTTTACACCAATTTTCACAAGGAGATTCATCTGTTATATCTCTCTCTCCTCCCAACTCTCCGTTATATAACTTGTTACTGCATATAGCCATTATATAATACTGTCTCTCTCTGAAGACCATCATGTGGTCTGAATTTCATAGATAATTGCATATTTAGTACCAGTCCTTATTTCAATGTCTCCCTAATCATTGAAGTCGTCTAAATCTTATTTTCCAGTAATTTTCTAAGGGAGAGCTTATGTAATAATATGCTCTGACTTTTGGGAATCACAAAATATTTTGTCTGGAAACTTTGTACATGAAGATTAATTCATCTGGATTCAACATCCTTGGTTCAGATTTCTTTCTTTGACTATCTTAAATATTTTACCTAATTGTATCTTCAAATAAATCAGCATTGTTGAAATTGACATGAACTTTTTCCTCCTGCCAAAGGATATTTTTTTTTCAAGTTCAGTGATTTAGAACATGTTATTGTGTTATCCATTCTGGGTTGATTTTCTTCTGTGTAATTTTATGACCTATATTTTAAAATCTTCTTGTTTTTGCTCATTTTATTTTAGAACATTTTATTAAGTTATTTTATTTAGCAGATTTGTTGTTTTTGTTTTTGTTCCATTGCTTGGGGTTCTTATTTCAGGAAAGCTGTTATAAGCTTGTTGGATCTTCTTTTCCTATCTTCTATATTTATCATTTTTCTTGAATTCTTTTTATCCATTTCCTTTTTTATTAATTTATTGACTGTCTCTTTTTTTCATTTGCTATTTCTCCAAAAGCATTAAATGTTGCTCTTTTGTTCTTTCTAATTCAATGTTGTTTCTGAAATAATTTTTCTTGTTACAATTTTTTTCAGATCTTTATTTTCTTGAAACATATATTAGAGTTTTTATTATTCTTATATAAGATGTTCTTTCATAGATTCAATTTTTAAAATTTCCTTTAACATGTTTTAGAAGATTAGGTTACTGTTTTATGTGTTCATTGGAAATTGTTTTTTGGTTTGCTTATAGTGATGCTATTCTAGTCCTTATTCTCTTCTTTTCATATATTAAATTTACTTAGGACTGGACACAGTCTTTTTTTATTGCCCATTTTTAAGTCAAATAAGTTTTCTTTGCTGTTCAAGAGAGGAATGAGCCAGAATAACTTTTCCAGCTGCATTGGTCTAGCACTCCCCTTCTATTGTGTTTTTAAAGAGGTTTTAAAAATAACTTCATATCTACTACTTCCTTTTGCTCATTTTAATCTAGACTTTCTCTTTTTGTCCAATTGTTACTGGCCTTCTCAATTTGGATTTTATTTCCCTAAGTTTGTTTGTTTTGTTTTGTTTTTCCCCACTAAGGAACTTCGTTTTTTTTATTTCAAGCCTGCAGAACCCTTTCCCTCCTGGTTACATCTACTGTTCTCAGATTGGCTGTGTTCTTTCCAATGAGGACCTGATAGAGACTTCGGGATTCTCTGTTTTTAGAGCCCCATTTCTTTCCTCAATTTCATTTTTCATGGAAATCGATATTATGTGGACCATGTAACAACGAGTGATTTTGCTCACTCACATAATTGCCTGATTTTATTCTAGATGTCATCTGTGGGATTTGTTGTTCTTGTGGTTTTGGTGGTCATTGTGTTTGTTTGTTTGATTTTGTTATCCTAAATGCCTTTTCTTTTTTTCCTGGTTTTATATAGCAGGAGTTTGAAAAACACACCACAATGTACTCCTAGACTCTACCTTCAAATTTTTACCTATAGGCTTTTTGAATAACACTAACCCTTGTGTGGGGGCCCCTTTATTTGATGTTTATTGCAAGCAGTAGAACATGGGACAAAGTGAGGACAGAGTGAATGAGGAGGGAGGCAGCTTGTTGAAGTAGCATTGTAAAGAGCCAGGGAAAAAAGATGCAAATATTGTGTTGGTGGTGGGCAGTCACAAAAGCTAAAAGAAGGTCTTGGGGTTTTGTTGCATTTTTTTTTTTTCAAGTAGCCAAAGACAGTTTGAAAATAAAGTGGTAGTAAGATTAAATTGTGTGGTTCATTTCTAACGCATTCTGCACAGTCATTAGACCATTTTCAACATTGTTTATCTGCTTTTGTTTGAGTTGTTAGGAAGAATTTTTACAGGAGACTTTAGTGCCACATGGGCAACCACTGCACTGACCTTGCTAAAGAAAGATGGCTCCTTGTGTGTAAGCTGGGTAAGGAAAATCTTTCTTAAAAAAAAAAAAAAAAAGATCTTTTTAAATCTAGGATTCAGAAGTATTAAAACATCTTCAAGAGAAAAACAGACGAATTATTTCATCAGGACTCTCCCTTCCATTAACCCTGGCATAGGAAAGGTCTAAATACTTTTCTCCAAAAAAGTTACTTTGTAATGATCTCCAATTCTTCATCTTTCTTACTACGGATAATTGTGCATTACTGCCCTCTGCTGCATTAACTTGGACCTCTCCTAGTCTTTGTAGACTGATAATAACTGTGTAGGATCATTGATTTTTTTTGTTGTTGTTGTTAAGTCCATTTCTAACAGTTGATAGGAATTCATCTCTTGTCAGAGAATATGCATCCCTGATATGTATAGATTTACCTAGAGGCATTACTTAGAGTGGTTTCCTTAGAGGCATTTTCATATTAAATGGCCATGGAAAAAGAAAAGCAGATGACCACGTATACTATATTCAGAAACTGCTTTACAAATGAGTGGCAGATAGTATACAAATTAACTTATAATTAACAGTCTTAGACTGTATCTACTCTTGACTAAAGAGAATGAAATATGGCAGATTTTAATAGGCATAACTTCTGATCAGAACTTACAAGTGTGGGCTTTTTAAATGAACCACCTTGTGGAATTATGCAAACATGTAGAGGGAAAATCAGACCATTCTTTGAATTTGAAATAGTACTTACGAGGTTAGAATTTTATCTTGGCTTTTCATGTTAGAAAGGGCCCCAGTGCCAGCTCTGGTGTTAAGTGGAGGAAAGAAATATATTCAGTATTGTAGAACAAAAGGATAGTTTTCAAAATTTGAATAATTCTATTAAATGTTAAGATCATACATATAGATATAGAATACATTTTGATACTTAAAAGGCCCATTGATAAGAGACTTGAGAATTTCATTTTCTTATTAATTGCAATAGAACACTGGCATTGGAGAACAATGCTAACCCAATTTTAGAACATAGAAACAGTTGTTATGTTCTCCATCTTATTTGATCTTAGATATATACAAATCTGCACATATATTCTTGACACTGACAATAAAAATAGCATTTTATGGATTTCAGAAAGAACAACAACAAAACCGGAACTAAATCTGAGCTTATTCTCAGATTTCTTGATAATTTAAAAACTAAGTGGTCAAAGTGCACATATATTAAAATATGATTTCAAGAGCAGTTTCAATGAAATTAGATATTCCCTTTGCTTCCACATATTTAGCACTGCCTTGAATTAATTAAAGGTACTGTGATTCCAACTGGCTATTAATTTACTGAGTAAATGGAACAAATCAAATTAAATAAATGGACAAATTAAGTTAGTAACAGAACAACTTGCTGATTGCTAGATCATTCTATTTTTGATTGCCACTTCCTTTTTCTTTGATCTACAATGATTTCATTTTCGTATCATATACTCCTGTATTTTATTGTTTCCATCTTTCATTAACAAAGTGCTGTTTTTAAATGTAACAATGACCTTATCTTCTTGGCAAATAGCTTGTATTCTTTGTGTTCTTTATCAGGGCCCCAGTGGAATCTTTGACAAGCATATTCAAACCCAGTCAGCTGGGTTCATATTCAGCCATAATTCACACACAGAAGCACGGTGAGGAACTCAATATCATTAACACAGGCCAGAGGTAAAACGTAATAGGACAAATTTAAATAACATTTTTAAATGGACGTATGACACATCTCCCACATTAAGTTTAGGAACTTTGGTAGAGTTCCAGAAATTTTACTCCTTCCCCAAATGTCCAAATGTTTTAATATGCACTATGTTTATAAATCCATCTGTTAGGGGCTGAATTATGTTCTGCCCACAAATTCGTATGTTGAAACCCTAACCCCCAGTACCTCAGAATGTGATTGCATTTGGAGATAAGGTCTTTAAAAAGGTGATTAGGTTAAAATGAGGTTTTTAGGGTAGGCCGTAATGCAATATGACTTGTGTCCTTTTAAGAAGAGAAAATTTGGCCAAATACAGAAAGGGACAGCCATGTGAGGACACAGGGCAATGGTGGTCATCTGCAAGCCCAGAAGAGTGGCCTGAGAAGAAACCAAACCTACCAAAACTTTGATCTTGGACTTCACGCTTCCAGAACGATGAGAAAATAAATTTCTGTTGTTTTAGCCACCCAGTTTGTGGTATTTTGTTATAGTAGCAGACTAAGAACAAATTAAGACACCATCTTTAGAGCAGAGAGCCTTTTCTGGTTCTCTGTTAAATGAACACCCAGTTTCCATGAGGCTTTACTACATTGGACAAAGATGTAATATACGTACCCATCTACTTCTATTCTTGATGTTATTTGTAGTCATGTACCAAGTTAAGCTCCTGCAGAGGAATCAGTGTTAAGTTCTGTTGCAGTGATGGAATTTTCTCCTTTTTCAGGTGTGCTCCACATTGTTGCCATAACTGGGCATTACATCTAAAATGAGAGCCAGTTACTCTTTGTTCAGTATTGTTTTAATATTGGACACTGTTTTAAAGGCATGAACTAAAGGACCCAAATAAGAGATAACACATGTAGGGTGCCTGGGTGGCTTAGTGGGTTAAACCTCTGCCTTTGGTTCAGGTCCTGATCTCAGGGTCCCGGGATTGAGCTCTACATTGGGCTCAATCTCGGGACCCTGGAGGGGGGAGCCTGCTTCCCTTCCTCTCTCTCTGCCTGCCTCTCTGACTACTTGTGATCTCTGTCAAATAAATAAATAAAAATCTTTATTTTTTAAAAAAAGAGCTAATACATGCAATGCATGTAGAGTACTTCACAAGCTGGCACATAGTAAGCATTTAATATATTGTGCTTATTATTGTTGTTTTATTACTTCTATATAGTCCAAGTCAGATACCTATAAAATTCCTTAAGGTAGCTGTAGTTTAATATCTTAACTTTTCATACCTTGGATTGTTTGTGGGCATTGCAGCCTATTCCTACAGTATAAAAAAGTAGGATCTACTGGAAATTGATCATCAAAAATAAACTAAACACAATTTACATTCCCTGTTACCAAGCCCTAGTTATGCTTCAAACACAGATTTTTAAATTGCCACTTGGGAACCTATTTTCTTATTTTTTGCAAATAGTTATAACATTATTTTTTAGTCTATGCCATAATTTATTTTCTTTTTTTTTTTTTTTTTTTTTTTTTTTTTTTTAAAGATTTTTTATTTATTTATTGACAGAGAGAAATCACAAGTAGATGGAGAGGCAGGCAGAGAGAGAGAGAGGGAAGCAGGCTCCCTGCTGAGCAGAGAGCCCGACGCGGGACTCGATCCCAGAACCCTGAGATCATGACCTGAGCCGAAGGCAGCGGCTTAACCCACTGAGCCACCCAGGCGCCCCATAATTTATTTTCTAATCAAAGTTTTTCCTTGGTCATTAGTCATAGGTTCAGAAAACTGACGGGAAAAAACACACTGTACCATGACTGGATTAGCTACCCTGCCTTTCTATTTTTTAAGACTCTCTGCTTCAAGTGACCAAATCATTTCTGACTGGATAAATTGCCAGACTTTCAATAGTTTCTCCATTTGACTAATGTTTGTTTTAGAAATAATCTGTAATAATAACAGGGTAGAAATCAATCCATCGTGTTGTTGGCAGGTTGCGGGCTCATAGAACATTTTGCCTAACTCACTGTGATTAAAACCAACCAATCAACCAATACATTCCTCCCCCAAATAGATACAACAATAGAAACAGATATTTAAAAAGTCACGCTTCTGGAGCCCTTTCTATTAAAAAAAAAAAAATACAGCAGCTTTAACTTCTCTAGAACTCTTGAGACCTAAGAAGCAGAGTTTGGAAGCCCCTGGTCCAGATTATTGAGAAGTTGTTTTCTTGCTCACCAAGATGATATTTCTACAATGAACCTCTCTTAAGAGTTAAACATGTTTTCCTTTCACAGCCAAGTGTAGTAGTTTCCAAAGATGAATCTTGAAACAGCCTGCCAGAGTTCAGCAGTGGGAGTAAATGGACCACCAGGAAGGATTCGCAGTATCTAGAACAAGCAGAAATTTGCACATTGCAAAAGGAAAGGCTTCATGTTCAACATTTGGAGAATGTTTCTAATTTCCATTTCACCAAAGGCCTCTCACATGCACAAGAACCAGTAGAGTTTAATCCACTTGAGTTTTTGACTATGATATTTGCTCACTTTTTATTAGCTGGGCTCAGCTGCTAGGGGGAATCTGTTCAATAATTCTCATTGGAGTGGCAGATAACATATTGAGAAAATGATTTATATGTTGAGGATCAAGACCCAAGCCATTAACTAAGGAATTATGTTTCTGGTTCACTGTGAAATCCCTTAAACCATATCACTTGTATGTGTTTGTGTCAAGTATAGCTAGCACCTAAACTGTGAGTGATGCATTTTTTTCCTCATTAGCTGGTCTTGTTGTCCATGAAATCAAGGAAGAAAAGAGTTAGTAGCTGAAAATATGGCAGGGATCAAATAGGAAATGCAAATTTTTCTATCTGGTATGGAAATGAGTCCTATCAAGAAACACAAAAAATGTTCACAATACCAGTGCTAACTTACATTTACTGAAGGTTTATTAAAATGTAAGTGACAGCAACATATGGTACTATTATTTTATAGGCAGAGTGAGAAATATGAAATTCTCATGTGATAAGATCCAAAGAGTTGAGCATTACTAGAATAGAGAACCAGGTGGCCTTGTTTACTACAGAGAGAGGAAACCCACATAACCATATTTTTCAAAATCTTGTAACATCCAACAAGAAGAAGGTCTGTCGTGTCTATTCTGTGTGGACAAGATGATTTGGTGTTCTAAAGGAGCTACTAAAATATACTCTCCCTTCCCAAATTTGCCATAATACCATATTTCCGTTCTTACCAACCTAAAATGACCACACTAGTGTCATTTCTTTGGGTTCAACCATAAATGTAAGAATATTGTCTCTTTGTACACTCTAAAAGTGTACATGCAACTTATAAGGAAAGGAAAAACTCTGGGGGACATCTCTAATTTCTTTTATTTCCACAGTCACATGAATTCAATCTAATGCAGAAGTTCCTGATACCCTTTGAGAGACGGAGGTTGGCAGAATTCAGTAGCAGATGAGAACAGAGGAAGGCTCCTGAGAAAGGCAAGAGGCAGATTTCAGTGAGGCAAGGCCTTGACCATGGACCACAAGCCTCTCCATAGCCAAGGCCCTGACTTAGCACCTTTGCATCTTCAGGACCATAAACTTAATACATATGAAATGAACGGATGAACAACTGCTAAACAGACTTATGTAGGAAGTGCTTACCAATTAAGGGAGAGAGAGAATGGGGTAGAAAACAAAAATAAAGGAATTATGTGTATGCCCTTAGCTCACCTTGAGGCTAAGTAGTCAGAAGGGAACCAGGACCCAGAAACAACTACTAAGATACTTGTGGTTTTTTTTGATGGAACCAAGCTGACTGGAGGAGCAAAGAAGGAAAATATGGCCAAAGGAAAAAGTGTTCATAGAGGTACTTTCTTCTGAATAAGAAAACCCTATCCTTACTTCTGTACAGTGTTGCTTTTATATGTTTACTCCCTAATGAAGTTATTGCAAAATGCATAAAAGTATGTTTTTCCAAGTACAATATAAAGTTTGTATCTTCATACTTATAAAAACATACATGAGAACACACATGTGTGGCTATGACAATAATCCAAAGTATTATGTTTATTTACAGTTAGTTGATTTTGTGTATGCATATCTATTTATCTACATGTAGGTTATGTGTGTCTGTTTCTGTTATACAGTTTTACAGAGGACATTTGGATCATGACTGCAATTAGTTTTTACCTCTTTTTCTGGTATAATCATGTATGTGGTAGCATTTGATTCCATAGTGTGATTTAGTTTTACATATGGGGGAAAATATTTGTGCACATAAAAGTGAACTTTGATTTTCAACTCTGGTTTGTAAAAAATTGCTTTTGGAGCTTGTAAGGTGTTGGGTAAGCCTCTGAGATAATCTCAAAGCCTTCAAAAGCTGAAGGCTTTTGTGAGAGTAAAGAAGCTGAGCTTGATATCATTTTTCTTTTCAGCAGAGCATTGACAAGAGTTAGGTATGACTATATGGGATCCTGCTTTGGTTGGAAGTAAGGAAAGAGGGAACTGATGGAAATAGGCAAAGTATCTTCAGATTTTCTCTTGGTTCATTTGTTCCTTCTTTAGCTGATGGTGGATATTTACAACCTTCAAATGGGTGTAGAGTGACTTCTTCCCTACATATTTAGTTGTCTTTTGAATTTTCCTTTTGCTCTAAAATACTCTTGAAAAATTCCTAACTAATAGTCTTCTAACTTAATTTTCTCCTTTACTCAAATGTTTTCCAACTGGAATATCCCAGGAAAAGAAAATACCCTCTTTAAGGTGTAAACAGTGAATCACGAGTACTTATTAATAGTTTTCTTGCCTTCCATTAGTGCCTGAAATGGTTCCTTTGTCCTTACAAATCCACTCCTAGGGATATTTTTAAAAAGTGGGATAAAAAATCAATGTGGAAATCTCTAACCCAAGAAAGCACAAAAGCAAGTCAAAGATAAGGAAAGATTCTAGAGGGTTCATTAAATTTTAATGCCCTTTTGCTTGTGGTGTTTAAATAAATAAATAAATAAATAAATAAATTTGAAACTGAAGCATTCCATGTCAGACAGACTTACAGATCAGGGCAGGAAATATGCAAAGTGGGTCCTGTCTGGGAGAACCCAGCCATAAATTCACACTTTAGAACTCAGCCCTTTTTTGGGTAAAAGAGTCACTATCGTTCTCACGTAGAGACAATATGTCCAATGTATTCTCCTGTACATGCTCGTGTGCAATCTGCGTCAGGTATGAAAACTGAGGAACCCGGCTCTGAAGATCAGGTCCATCTATAAGGCGGTTCAGGAGATCAGCTTCGTTCTCCAGCTGTTAGCTACCAACTTGTGGCACTGTCTCAATTTCTCTGCGCACAGGCGTTAGATCATGAAAAGGATAAATGCAACAATTCCCCAACAACCCTTCCCGTTGCAGTAGAAACACTGGCGCTTAACCACCAAACCGCTCCAAACCGGAGCCCTGTGCTTGCTTGGGACAGCTTATATCCTGCCAGTGCTTCCGCACCCCGGCGGGCCGCTGCCACTGGCGCCCCCAAGCGCTGCGCGCCAGCGCGTCCCAGTCCCTCTCTGCACCTCTTTCCACCTTCTCAGAGGCAAATCGGACCTGAGGAGCCTAGGGGGCTGGCAGGGAAGGCTTCCCGGGAAATTCTCAGAGGCTAAGAGGCAGGGAGCTGAGGAAGGCAGGACCTCCACGGCTTCCTTGCCTCCCATCATTCCCGTTTGGGATTTCCTCTAGCGCAGTAAAGATGCCCGGTAAAGCTTTGAGACTGAAATCCTCCGACACTACTCAAGGCACCCCATTTCTCCCAACCCCGCGGAGACGTAAACGTACGCTGCGTCTGTGTGGTGGGATCGTGAATTTGCGGGGTACAAAAGGTGGAGACTAGAAAATTCCAAACGTCTCCCGGGTGAGCGTAAGTACATCGTTCCCTTTTTTTCTGGTCCTCTTCTCCCCGGTGCCAAAGTCCCCGTCCACGTCAGTTGGGCACCCCCTGGCACAACATAGCGCAGCCTCACATACACACTGGGAGGCACAGACTAAAACCCAGCTT
Source organism: Mustela nivalis (assembly GCF_964662115.1). NCBI lineage: Eukaryota > Metazoa > Chordata > Mammalia > Carnivora > Mustelidae > Mustela > Mustela nivalis. Next base: position 100,630,203 of record NC_139023.1, read on the forward strand.
GGGCCCTTGCGCGTACAGACCGCATGCTCTGTACGCCCAGATGCTCACTTCTCCAAACCTTCCATGGGGCTTTTCTAGTGCTCCTCTAGGAGTCAAGTACCGGGGATGGGTTGGGAAACCTAAAGAAGGGCGCTGGCGGTTCCCAAGGGCGGTGGCAACCTGCCCCTCTCCACTTCCACTTTTGCCCTCCGTCTGTTTCCAAAGGTCTTTCCACCCGCCAGAGCTGTTGTCAGGAATTAGGAGGCCTCACGTTCCCCTGGGAATGAATCCCATTTTCTCAGTTGTTGTGGAGAGCAGAAGGGTGTGGGAGGGGGGCAAAAAGGAGAGGCAGGAGGGGGAGCCGCAGGGAGAAGCAGAGGAGTGGGGCGGGAACGTGGGGGGGGGGTGAGAGAAACGTTTTCACTCTTTGTCACTCTTGAATTGGGGGCGGAGAAAAAAAAAAAAAAAAAACCACTGTGGGAAGCTATAAAAAGCAAAGGGGGCGGCGGTGAGAGAGCAAACGGAGAGAGCGAGACCGCGCGGCGCGCACGACCGCTCCCAGGGCATTGCTGCGCCTCTGCCTGCGGTAGGCGGCCGGGTGTGAATCCGGGAGCGACACTTCGTCGAGACTGTGCCAGCGCGCGTGGGAGACCTCGGCTCTCCTCAGACCTCGACAGTCCGGTCTGGGGCGTTCTTGACCCCCCCCCCCCCCAATAGCGCCCGCTATTATTGTGTCCTGCAAAGGTTGAGACTAAAGGGTCGGGAAGGAAAAGAGGAGAGAAAAGCAACTGAGGCTGAAGGAACTGGTGTGACCCTCCAGAGCCAATTAAGAGAACCGGACGGCGGAGATCCGGCGGGAACACCGTGGTGCGGGGCAAGGAGCAACTGAAGCAGTGCGGTCTGTGGGGCTGGGTCTTCTTGCACCTCGGGTCACGCCTCCTTGGCGAGAAGGCGCCTCGCCTTTGATTGCTTCCAGTTCCTGCAGAACTTCCTGCCCTGGTGGAGAAGCGGGTCTTGCTTGGGTCGCTCTCGCTCCTGGTCAGAGGCGTGAGACTGAATTCACACAGTGCTGGGCCCCCGAAGCCGAGTGGGGTCGGGGGAACAGAGCCTGCGAGCCCCCGCACCCCGAGTGAGGGGCCCCGGTGTTGGGGTCCTCTTTTCCCTTGCACCCGCACCACTCCGGGCTCTGTGCCTCCCCGGGGACCCCTCGCCGGGAAATGGCCGCGCTGATGCGGGGCAAGGACTCGTCCCGCTGTCTGCTCCTACTGGCCGCGGTGCTGATGGTGGAGAGCTCACAGCTCGGCAGCTCGCGGGCCAAACTCAACTCCATCAAGTCCTCTCTGGGCGGGGAGACGCCTGCCCAGGCCGCCAATCGATCAGCGGGCACATACCAAGGACTGGCTTTCGGCGGCAGTAAGAAGGGCAAAAACCTGGGGCAGGTAGGAAAACATTCCAAATACACTCTACAGCCAACAGCGGTAGGCACCAGCGCTCTGGAGCCTTTGCACCCCTCAACCTTTCAAGTGCGCCCCCCACGTGTGGGCGCGCACCACAGCTGGGGAGGGGTTCCCAGAAGCAGATCTTCGTGGGTGCGGGTGGCTAGTGACGGCTGGTGCTGGGGGGGCGTGGAGCGGGCGGGTTGGGGTTCTCCCACCTCTGTCAGGGGAGTTGGGCAGGTACAAGATCCAGATCCAGTGTGTACCGGTGGGGAATGGTCCTTCTCCAAATGATCACGGCAATGCTGACGATAATGTTAATAGCAGTTAACACACAGCAAAGATTCTGTGCCAGGCACCATTCTAAGCGCTTACCTTTATTTAATTTTCCCGACCCTATGAGCTAGTCGCTGTTACTTTCCCCCTTCTGCCAATGAAAAAAAATTGAGTTACGGAGTGATTAAGAGATTTACCCAAAGCGCACAAGCTAATGCTAAGTGGCAGAATGGACTTCCAATCCGAACAGTCAGGGGCCAAATCTTGGTCTCTCAACCGTTACATTTCACAATCTAGAGGGAGAATTTACCCCCTTTCAGGTTCTGTTCCCCTCCCAACCACTTTCTTCCTTCAAAGAAGTGAGGTCACAGGCAGAAAACTTGAATAGACTCTCCATCTCTCACTTCTTTCTCTAGCCTCATAAATAAATCATTCAGGTGGGAGCTATCTGACGAAGGGACAGTGACAGCATCTTAACGCGGGCGACCGTGTGCCTGTGATATAGCAAGGTGGACCCCGGATGCATTTTTGCAAAAGGGAGTCTCTCTGTCACACAGATAGATACATTGACAGTTGCTTGCAAAATGTTACACAAACATATACACACCGTATAACGAGCGTGCACCCTCCGCATTGCTGTGGTCGGAGCGCAATGGCCAAGAGAGGGGGGCCTTGTGGGCACTGGGAACCAGGACAGCTCCCCCTTTCTGCTCCTTTTGTAGGAAGCCAAAAGTGAAAGCTCCTTTGCCAAACAGCATTCGCCCCTCTCAGCACAACTGTCACCGCGTGAAGTGGCTCATTGCCCCAGGGAGCCCGGGTTTCTCTGTTTTATCAGAGGAGCTTGCTGCAGCCCCCATGCGAGCTCTCGGTGTCTGCCATTGCTCCTGCCTCTATCACAGACGGCAGGTGAGGGATGAGAGCAAGGGCCAGTCCTGGATGGACAGGGAGGGAAAAGTTGCCCAGCGCTTGGTCCCCTACTGCCCTCTCACGGGGACAATTTTGCTAGTTTTGCAGTTCCAGAATGCTTTGAAATGGTTTTGAAATTCTTTGGCTTAGGCTTTGAAATGGCAACCATTTCAGCTATCTTTTCAAAGAAATACAAAGTCTACAATCACAAGATTTTTTTTTAAGACCTTAAGGGAAATAAACTATATATACACATACTTACTACAAGCATACATATCCTTTGCACATTATCACACATGTGCACCTACCTCCACATTCATGTGACCATTTTCATTCCCTTTTACTCTTCTCTCCTAAACACCCTGATACTTTCGATAGTGATGGACATAACGTTCTCTTAGATATCTATTGTCATGAGATGAGGCAAAGGTTGGAAAGAAAGGATGCTGTCAATCCAAATCATAAGCCTTTTCTCCAATGCTACTACTGACTTCAAATTTCATCTTATCAGTTGTTGAAGAGGGCTAGGTGTTTATTTAGTTCAGCCAAGGACAGAGAGATGGACCTTTTGAGGTTCCTTTCGATTCTCATCCATGTACATTTGTGAGATTCTATAAAAGGCTTTCTGCTTCTGTCACCACTGGGCCCCAACACTTGATGTTCCTGAATCAAATTATCAGTTATGTCAAAACTGTCATTAGCCGTGGGGTTACATGGACTAAACTGAAGATTGCCGCCCACAATCTAGCTTATGCCTTATGTTTTGATATGTCTCTTTTGCTCTCTCCAAATATCTGCTCCTTAAAGAGGTTGCAACTCTATTTGCATGTCTTCAGATGGAAAAATTTATTTGTTTTACAAATGAGTTTAGTCTTCTCTTCCTTCCTTCCTTCCTTTCTCTTTCTCTCTTTCTTTCCATCTTTCAAGTTAAAATTCTTGTATACTCTCCATAACCTAGCAGTTTCCTGGAATATATATCATTATATTTCCTTAATTATATATCCTTGAGATTTGATGGCGGGTTTGTGAGAAAATGGTAATTTATGAGAGATAGTGGTAACATAAAACACTGAATTGAATTGAAGTAAAATAGATGGAAAATAGGATTATCTTTTGTTATTTTCTGGCTTCTGGAGTGCTTAGTGGGTGATCTGTAATATATATTATTATGAAGAAACAAACAGAAAAAAATCTATCTTCTTTGAAGTAGAAAGAGGAATTTTTTGAATATTTATGTGTCTCTTTACATTCTTTATTCTACTAGCTATGTGGTTTCTGAGATTCTTAGGACTCTAATTTTCAAGTAATGGAATGGAAGTTAGAAAGTCTATTCAAACAGGAAGATGCCACATCCTTTTTTGGAGAAAAAACAAAACAAAACAAAACCTAGAATTGAATTGTAGCTGAGCTGAGTTTTTATCCATCAGAAATAGAAAAATATGATAGATTGAGAAGATCGGAAATAAAGTATCAGCTGATCAAACCAGCTAATTATGTAGTGTCATCCTGAGGCCTGATCATTTAATTTTTCTCCTCCTCTCCATTCTTGATTACTGATGCTGAAAGATATGTGTTTCAGAGATACAGGATACAGGAACAGGAAACTGTAGGATGCAAATTCAAGGAGGCACTTTAGAAACTTAGTCTTTGGTTTTCTTTTCCTTAAGTGAAAATTGAATAATTATCTATTTTTTCTGACTTACTTTCAGAATAGATAATTAAAATAAAGATTTTATTGTGATTGCAGAATAAATTATTGAAGGGATTTAATAATTCATTAATCTACAAAAGTGAAAATGAGACAAAATGGGCCCCAATGTTTTCTTGATTCAGTGTAGTCTGTTTTCATATGAAGTAAACATTCTAAGGAATATAGGATATAGGCATTAGGAATTAGGAATATTGAATATAGAATTTATAGAATATATTCCTATATAGAATATAGGAATTCAATTTGTTCAGAAGGCAAGGTGGATTATTTGTAAGTCACTCCTGGAAAAGATGGCTTTGAATTTCAAGAAAGATTTAGAGAGCCTAGAAAGGCAATGGATTGCTCTCCAGAGGTGTTACAGTTCTCATTTTTAGGTTTGCTTTCAAAGACAGTTTTAAGTTATAATGGAAAATGACATAGAAAATTGAATATGACAGTATTCAGGTGATTGATACAGAAAGAGCAAAAATGATTTTGCTGAATTATTCACACATATGTTTTAATTTGACTTTCTTTTTCAGCCATTGCTTACAGGTTTTAAAGGATAGTGTATATATGTATAGGTATATGGGATAAATTAAGTTGTGGACTGTAACTAATGTATATACACGTCAATATATTTCAGTTTTTAAAGAGATTATTGAAAATGATCTAAATTAAAAAGAATTTTAAATAAAACCTTCAATATATGGATACATGAATTCTGAATAAGTACACTGTTGCTCAACATCACCCCTGGAGTTTGAGGTAATCAAATTTTATCGGCCACCGTTAAGAACAAATTAAAAAGCAAACAATTTAAAAACTCAGTTTATCTTTGCAGTTCACTTTCTTATTTTTTGGTAAGTGGAAATACCTTTTGGATTTGTGTTTGAAAGTACTTTTTTAGTCTTCTTTACTTTTTGCTTTGCCTTTTTGAGATAAGCATATTACTTTGAATGTAATGCTATAGGATTTTAAAATATTTATAAAAGTTTTGAATAGAACAGTGGAAAATAATTGTTTTAAATGTAAATAAAGCCTTCTGGCATGTGTCTCTAAAAAGAAACTGAAAACTGCTTTGAAAAAAATTTAGATTCCATGATTTTCTCATATAACTTGGACATTTGGATAGGTTTGGATGAAGTTGTGTTGTGAAAAAAGAATGCTTGAAATGCATCGGAACAGAAGCTTGAGAGAGTCTGTTAGAAAGCACTAATATTTGTGTATTGCCTTTTCTTTAATAAAAGTGCCACATCTACTTGTATGCGTAAACACTTATGAAATCAACTATATGTAAACTAGATAGTCTATTTTCTGTAGGTGATCACTTCGCTTTTGAAATTATCCGTGACTTTTTTTTTTTTTAAACCCCAGCCCAACTTTCTCCTGTTAGAGAGTAAATATACACAATTTCCTCCGGACATCAACTGACGCTAAGTATAATCGGGAATGCAAATCATTTTCAAAATTTAAAGTTTCCAAAATAGAAAGATTTTGAAACAATCCACAGCAAGATTCCTCTTCCTTCACTGTGAATAATAGAGAAATATTGATCGTTGGTATAAGTGGAAGGTGACCCCGTGAATAGCAAGAAAAGTATTTTAACGATAGTTTTTGAGCATCCATCATTTTATTTTTGTGCTAGAGGAGAGAGAGCAAGGGACAAGTTTACTTAAACTCACTCCAGCTGTGACTTTGACCCTACCAGAATCTTCTTTAGTACTCCCCGCTAAAGCAAACTCCTCCCAAGATGTTTCAGATCTTATAGTTTTTAAAGTAGAGAAAACAATGTAATAGAAAGGGAATTGATATATTCTGTTCTAGGAGAATATTGCCACTTCCTCTTCTTTTCCCTGCACAACCAATTTGAGTGGATATTAAAATAACCTGTTAAATTACAGAGGTCTTTTATAATACTCAATGTATTTACATTTTAGACTCACTCTTTTCTGGCTATTCATACTTTGATATTGATGTAACATCAAAATGAATTATAATCTTATTTCTACCTGTGATTCCCTGGTAGTCTAGTTACTTGTACTCATCCGTAAAGGAGATAAAACTGCTCCTAGTTTTTTGGAAGGATGCAAAAGGAAACAAAATTAATAATAGCTAATGGATTGATTTTTGCATTGTGTAGGATTGCTTTAAGATAGCACAGAAAGATTAAATAGGAAATGAATAATGAAAATTTAGTATTATCATGTAAGGTAAGCAGAGGTTAATTTTCTCTTCTTCCTCTGTCCAGTCGTGCCAGGAACTAGAGAACAGCAACATATTTTTCTCTAATTATTGTCTTTTTTTTTTTTTTTTCAGGACAAATAAGTCATTCTCCCAAATGAAGAGAGAGGTCAACTAATATAAAATACGGGAGATTTTTTTGATAGGAACATCTGTCCACAGGAAGAAAAGTCACCACCCAAATATTTTAAGTAGTAGTTTCCCAACGAGTCTCTCATGCTAGCGACTTTGGGTCACTGCCCACTTCTTTGGGTTCAAACCAATGACTTGAATGGTACCAACCTCTAATCAAATGTCCTTAGGGAGAGCTCATCCCATAAATCCTTATAAACTGAATCAGAGAAAACTTCAAGGCAGAGGGATTTCAATAGCATATCTAATATGATGTATTTTTTTTTAATTTTTTATTTTTTATAAACATATGTTTTTATCCCCAGGGGTACAGGTCTGTGAATCACCAGGTTTAAATGATGTATTTTAACTCAATTAATTAGCTTATGTAGGCACTAAAAAATAGAATTATTATTTTGATACTGATTCTACAACCACTGAATCTGTATAACAGATTATATTTATGAGATCTTAATACTAGTCTAGATTTATCTATGTGCTCCAAATAATAAATGTAGAAATGAAATCAGAAAAAAACATAAAAGTAGTAAGTTTTTAAAAGCCCATTACTTCTCTCACCTCCACAAATAAAAGGGACAAATGTGCATCAGATATCCTTTTAAATATATTACAGTGCTAAATTAATTGATTCCATATATATATTATAATTTGGTATAGAGAATAGTTACATATATCATAATCAAAATGAATTTTAACTATCCCACCCTGTCTAAAACAAACAAATATATAAAATCAATGAGTGAATAAGTACAGTAAGTGGCAAAACAAGCCAAAGCATCACAATTAGTAGGACTGATTTCTTAAAATGGTAGATCTATCCAAACATTTCCTAAAAGATGTTAATTCTCCATGTTATGCTTTATCATTCCAAATAAGAAGGTTCTTTTTTCTAGGAACTGAAGGAAGTGAGTGAGCATTGCTCCAGATGTTTCATTTTAATTAACTCTTTTGAACCTCTTAACAGCCCTTCAAGGAGCAAGTCCTATTATCATCCTTATTTTAAAAATAATGAAATATTTTATAAAGGATAAAACAATGATTTTCCTGAGGCACAGAGAGGTTATGCAGTTTGTTTAAGCCACACAGCATTAAAAAGAGAAAGACAAAACACACTCCCCAGTATCCATCTTCCTGCATCTGAGTGCCACCTGGTACCCACTGACAACAGGTAGAGGCCCTCTCAGGGACTTCTCTGAGTTGGTTTGGCTGGCATCACTCATAGTCTGCTCAGATAGGGAAAAATTATCTAGGTTGAGAGCCTACTATTGCTGTGGCATCTTTCTTACTTTTGACTCCTCCTAGCTGCCTTTCAGAGAGTGAGAGGAGCTGTAGCAGCACCACAGCACTGTAGTTTCCAAATAGGTTCTAACTTTTGACCCACTGACCAATTTAATGTGTTTGAAAAAGGCACTTCGCAATGAATTTTGGAACACTGAAAAGAAATAAAATGGAAAAAAAAAAAGAAAAAGAAAAAGGCACTTCAATCTCTGGTTCTTTTTTTAATATGTAAAGTAGGATACAATAACAATAGCAACCATAAAAGTAATAACACTTATGTGACTGAGCCAGAGGGAGAGGAAAGTACACTTATTTACTGTGCTAATGTCATTATTACTACTACCATTACAGAAATAGGTAAGCCAAGGGCTCAGGCACGAAAGAGAAAGTGGCTGTACAGTCTTCCCTGCCCTCCCAACAAATTGGGCAGGGCTAACTAAATAAATGCATGTGATGTCATAAGGGAAACAAATGAACTCAATTACACCAAGGCCTGGAATTTAAAATAAAACAAGACAAAATAAATAAACACAAAAGTATGTTATCACGTTTCTTGTATCAAATGTGAACATAGGGATGGCGAGTCAGTGCTGTCTATTACGAAGTAAGCAAAATAGCATGTAATTGAGTAATTGGTGAAATTACACAGAAGCCAGGGTACAGCAGACATTAAAATACAATCGCAGTAAGTGAAGGTCCTAACCGGCATGGCAATATTTAACCACAGGAACCAAAATAATTGAACAACATGTTAGAGTCTGCTGCCAACAGCATTAATTTGATATTCTCCAAAGTAAGATAGCCTCTGCAAAGGCAGGTTTCTCGACACTTTCTGCACAGTCTGGAACCCAGAGAGCTTGCTGAGAATTTGGAAGGTTTACAAGCCTCTTTGAGTGTCGGCTGTCCTACCAGGAGGACTCAGAAATTTGGAGCTCATTATTCCCATTCCATTCCTTTCACTTTCTTTGTTTTATTTGAGCTATTTCTTTCATGATGCACGTCATTTGGAAATAACTTCACAATGTTAAATGAAGAGTGAAAGTCATCTCATTGAAGTATGTGATCAATTTCTTTTAATGTATCTGGAATGAGCTGTTTGCCAGTAGGTGTTTCTATTTGATAATGAGCTAGAAGACTACATTCAAATGGGAGGATGGGTGGGGGAATTGTCATTTAAAACTAACTGAAATGACAGCTCACATTCAAATAATGGTCTTCACTTGCTCATTCTAGCTTCACTTCATCTTAACCCTTTGAAACTTGGCTCAGCAGGCATTGGGTTAATTTATGTCTGGAAATCCAAGGTCTTCTTTCCAAAAATCATCCTCTGTACTCTGTAGTCTTTCCTTCATACTTTATTTATCCCCTTACTTCTGTGGCTACATAGTTCCATGTTCCTTTTTGGGTTGTTCCTCTTTCCCTCTCTTTCTTTTTTCCTTCCTTCTTTTCTTTCTCTCTCCTTCCTTTCTTTCTCCTCCCTTCCTTCCTTCTTTCACTGATCCCTCCTCAAACTTCTGCCCATAAATGTGGACATTTCCTCAAGTCCCTTCCTTAGTCCTCTTCTTTTTCTGCTCCACTCTCTGTCCTTGGCTGATACGATTTCCTTCTTTGGAGCCATCTGTCACATAGGCAGAAATCTACCCTTCATTGGAACTCCTGAGCCCCCTTACCTGTTCACCAGTTTGGGAAGTCTTTCCAGAAAGAAACAAAAATATAAAAAAAATACATTTTATGTCTAACTTTGAATTGTCAGGAGTCAGACAACCAAGTCTTCATGATTTCTCAGACTATCAATAAAACCTGGTAAAAAGTACCCTAGGTTAGTCTAATGAAGGCCATAAGAATCAAGTCTCATTGCCCAAATTCTTCTCATGCCCTGGTAGGTTCATCACTCACTGGTGATGAAAGAAAGCTGTGTAGATTCCCATGAACCCCCTACATATTTGAGTGCTTGGGATTTAAATAGCCTCCACATTTTTTCTCTATGATAGACCTGTTTGTTAAAACAACTCATGTCTGATTAGAATGTGCACAAATCTAGAATTTATACTTATTAAACATTACATATTATACTATGTACATGCACATTTTAAACAATATATAATGTTTATTTTTGTAGCTTGAACTACTGACCACAGAGTATTATTATGCTATTTGCTATTTTAGAAATAATTGTTAATTTTCAGTGTGGGAAAACCTCCTTAACATTTACTTTCAATCTGACCGACTTAAACGTGTTTTGATAACTATGTAAGAGGATTCTTCAAATGTACTTATTCATTATTATTGAAGATGGAGAACTTTTTATGGAAAGAACCAAGAGAAGCTTTATCATAAAGTATATCAAGACTTTGTACCACAGACTAAAGTGGGCATAGTTGAAGCTGACAGATACAGTAGAAATCACCTATTTTAACTCATTTTGTGTATGAGGGAACCACACCAGAAGATGTTTCTTGATCTGCCCCAATGTACTACAGTCAGTGCCTGTGACAAAAGAATTTCTCCTGGAACTTTGATTATTTGACTTCTAACACAAGTCTTCCAAATAATCAAAAACAATGTTCTCTGTTAAATCTGTAATAGCAAAGCTCTGCAGAAGAATTAAATTCAGTTGTTTCAAAGCTAATGGGAGATAAATTATATAGAGAGCTCTTTTTCAGCTCTGAATTTTATATGTCAAAATGTATTGTCAAAGAATACAATGTCACGATGACAACTGTGTCAGTAGGATTTAAACAAAATTAATGAAGGAGAGTGGCTTTGCATGTATTGTCCTTGCTCATTTTTTCAGTCATGATACTTAGTGACATGATTAGCAAAAAACCTGGCTGGAGAGAGTCTGTGCAGGAACAGCAGGAACACACAAAAGAAGGGGAGAAAATAATGGTGGGCTCTGGGAACACAGATTGCTTGACCTTTGTCCAAGCATCATCTAGGATAGAGGTTAATGGCTTTAAAATTTTTCTGACGGCAGTGCACAAAAAGAGACACACTTTATGTTGTGATCCAGCACACACACACACACACACACACCTGAAACAAAAGCTTCGAACAAATATTCTTATGATGGATAAAGCAGTGAGACATTTTTAAAATTTTAGCCCTTCTCTTCCGTTCTATGCTAGTCTTCTGTTCTCTTTTCTTCTCTCTCTCTTTCTCTCTAAAATGCTGGTCATGACTCATTGAACTGATTGATCAAAACCTGTGGTTTAAATACCTCTGCCTCATTTGATACTCACCTTGCAGAGAACTCAGGGTACTCTGCTTGGAGATCAGCAGTACTTTACCGTCAGCCCCAGTAAGGGGAGGTAGAAAGCAGAGCAGGTAGGTTTTCATGGACAGAAGTATGCAGTGTCTCAGACCTCTCCAACTTTCTATTCTGCAACATTGTGTCAGCCTCTGACACAATGGCCTATATGTGGGGGACCTCTCCACCTGAGACCTCCTTAACCTCTGCCTCTCTCTACTTCTAAGAATAGGTGACCAATAACAATGCTGCATGCTGTACTTGGATATTTCAGACATGTTTACTCAGAATCTGTTATCCTACATTAGTATTGTTCTTTTTTGGGTGTTTTCCATGTGCACCATCATACTTTATTTCTGAGAAAATGCAGTTGAAGAAGCTTACAATGCCTCTGTGGGATAGAAGGTGCACCTCAAAGAGCATAGGATATAGATTCGGAAGACTTGCTTAGCTTATCTTTTTATATACTTGCCCTTGAAGAAATCACCTGATACCTTTAAACCTTAGTTATCTCATCAGTAAAATGTTAGTTCCCAGTAATAATACTGTATTTTCCTTGGTTTTTGCAAAATATAAAATATTGCTTATTAATATCATTAGAGATTATTTTATAAAAAACAAAATTAAAACCTTCCACTCTGAGTTTATGAAGGACAAACATGAATTAGTTAAAATCGACCCAAGAATGAGCTCATTGAATTGGATTTTGTGATTCTGGAGTCATAAATTCAGTTTGTGTCTTGATAGATTTTTTTTTTGTAAGTAGGAAGTTAAAAGTGGAAGGGTTTTGTTTTTGTTGTTGTTGTTTCGTGTGTGTGTGGTTTTTTTTCTATTTGTTTTCATTTTCTTGGATTTATTTAAAAACTTCAGTGCCAGCGGTAATACTTTCACCTTTCTGATTAAAACTTAGTTTTTATTTCTGTTTTTGTTTTATTCTTGCATGCTATAAACTGCTCTCTTGTTTGCTGTTAGAATATCCTGTCCATGGGGTACTTGGGTAGCTCAGTGGCTAAACCTCCGCTTTGGTTCAGGTCATGAACCAGGGTCCTAGAATCGAGCCCTGTATCCGGCTCTCTGCTCAGGGGGGAGCCTGGTTCCCCTCTCCCTCTGCCTGCCTCTCTGCCTACTTGTGATCTCTTTCTGTCTATCAAATAAATAAAATCTTAAAAAACAAACAAACAAACAAACAAACAAAGAATATCCTGTCCATGATACTCAAGGAGAGCTCCATACCTTTTTTTTTTTTTTTTTTCCCTATCATGTCAGAGATGTGTTACTAGTTATATGTTCTACCTTGGAAAGGCTTGATAAGGGTCTTAAAAGTAGAAGTAAGAACATTTTTAAAGCTTTGAAATTAAACTTGAGGGTCATATTTTGGACACATTATAGGTTATGGGATTTAGAATGGATAAAGTGCAGGGAAATAGCCAACTGAGTCAAGTTGTATGGATGTGAATCACATGGACTGTGACAGAGGAAAAACATTTTGTCAAAAATCTTCAAACAGGAAAGTGGGTATTTTCCGAACTGTTGGAAACATATTGTATTGCTAAGGAGGCATTTCCTAGTGAACAATGTAATAACTCTGATCATTCATAGTTACAAGTGTTGGAATCTCACCCAGCCATTTGTCTAAGCTAAAAATAGTCTAGGTTTCCGGATTTCTATCCCTGCTCTAAAGCAATTATTCTCTAATTTATAGGATTCTACTTCTTCCATAATATTGAACTCTTTTGCTGCTTTATTATCATCTAATATTCATTGTTTTGACTCAGACCATAACCATTTCCTGACGGACTATTACAATATTATAATAGTTTTGTACTTCTCTAAACTCTCCTCTATACTACTTCTAAGGTGAGCTTTTTTTTTTTAAGATTTTATTTATTTATTTGACAGACAGAGATCACAAGTAGGCAGAGTGGCAGGCAGAGAGAGAGAGGTGGAAGGAGGCTCCCTGCTGAGCACAGAGCCCCATGATGCGGGGCTCTCTTCCAGGACCCTGGGATCACGACCTGAGCCAAAGGCAGAGGCTTTAACCTACTGAGCCACCCAGGCGCCCCAGAAGTCCAAACTTCTTGACATGGCATACAGTGTCATCAATTACTTGTTTCTCTCTACTTTGTCCCTGAGGTCACATAATTGTTGAGTGGAAGAGCTGGGATTTATACTCAAGCAGTATTTCTTATGTCTGTCTGCTCAATCACTGTGTCATGCTGCCGCTTCATATAAATTGGAAGCCAAAGAAATCAGCTAGAGAATTTTTATTGGTACATTTCAGAATTCAGATGTGACTAAATTCTTTAGATCTGTCAACTTGCTAATTCCTTACTTACTTCTTAGGTGTATTAGAAGCTATAATTATAGTAAACAAACATTCATTTGACATAGATGCCATGTTGGGTCCTTGGAATAGGTAGCCATACAAACAAAAGCAGTCTTCTTGTGGAATCCAGTTGGAATTTTAAGATTGAAAGAGGTATCCAGAAATGATCCAGTTCATTCCTTTATTTCCAATACAGTGTGAAAGTTGGACAACCTGCTGTGTTTTCCTTTTTATAAAGATTTCTGAGAATGAACACTTACATTGCATTGCTTAGTTATCTGATTATCTTAACCTTAATTATGTTAAAAATGGGAACATCCTGAGTTCTGTTTTAAGTGAAGCATGAATAAAACAAACCTGGATATCAATTTCTATGTAGGATCCCTTCCTTACTAAGGGAAAATGTAATCAAATAATTTTAGTCATTCTTCATAGATTATACTCTGTTTCCCTGATGAACAGTCAGGCTGACCTGGAAGAGTAAGACCATCTCTATAAACAGTGAAGAAAAAAGTCTGGTCATGCTGGACTTTATGGTGATAATGTAAAGAGGTGTGTCTGCTTTTTATTTTCTAAATATTTTGCAAGGAATTAAATTTAGATTTTTTTTTTTTCTTTGTAAATGCCTCACTATTCCCTGAGGAGGTCTGATCCTAATTTTATCACTTATAAAGTACTAAAGAAACATTAGTGGGAAGAGGCAGGCTTAGGAGGAATTAGAAGAATGGCAAGAAATAACAAAGTTGCACTAGTAGGAGGGTAGGAGTCTGGTGACCTAAAAATAGAATTGCAGAGAGGGTGAGTTCAGTAAAGTAGACAAGATCTTACCTCAGGTAGGGAAGAGAGATGGAATGTGTGCTAAAATACATCAAACGAAGAAACTTGTTAAAGATACAAGTTTAAAATGATGTCATAGATTTTTTTAAACAACCACACTGAAATATTATTTTTCCAAATTAGTCTCTGCAGAAAACTCATTCTTTTGATATTGCCACTTAGATTTTTCTGTTGGAACTAACTTCAGAAATAGTTTACATGTTTATTTTAAGTCATAACTTTATGACCACAAACAATGTTATTCATATTGATTAACATACCACATTTAAAATACTTGGCTCTGAATGGCTTTACGTTATTTCCATAAACCAAAAACCCCACAGAAGGTAAGGATGTCAAAGAAATGTGGTGTAGTTTCTGAAAGCAATTCCAAAAAGTTTCAAAGACATTCTGAGTCATGGAATCAGTATTGTGGTTTCAATTGTAAACCCTTCAATGTTGATTGCTTTAAGGTGGAAAACCATCAATTGGGTTTATAGTCTTAAAAAAAAAATATATATATATATATATATATATATATATATATATATATATATATATATATATAATATTATCCTGTAATTAGGTCTTTTTTATTAGAAGAACCTGGTCAGAATTTATGTAATATGGTTACTATTTCTCATAGGATCATGGTGTTCAGGAAGCATTTAATGAGTGCAAGCTAGCAGTATGTTCCCCACCCAAAACCCACTCTTTTCCTGAAAGAAGAGGCAGTAACAAATCAAACCCATGGCAATTCCCTAGAGTCTGTCTGGCGATACACATTACTTTATATGCCACTTAGTTAAATCATGTACACTGAAGTCAGAAAAACAAAGAGGTCTGTCAAAAGTTATTTTTTAATGCAAACATTCTATTAAAATTTCAGAGATAAACTGCTTAACTTCAGTGAAAATGTTCTTGCAACAATTCAAATTAATACAATGCTTCCAAAATGTTCTTTGGAAATCCTTATAAATTTATTGCTTGCTTATTTGCCCTGCTGCTATCTTCCCAACACTTTTCAGAGAAAAAATTTTCTTTTTAACAAGAAAAATCTTCTTGAACTTAGATTCCAGTGAGGTCCTGGACACACCAGCTGCAACACATTGTAACTGAATTTTAGTCTCTATTGGTTCTTATTGTTAAAAGCACAAGTGACCAGCACTCAGGTCTTATGCCACTGACATCCCAGTGATTGATTACAAATTGAATTGGAGTGTGTGAAAAATAAAAGTTTTCAACACAAAATAGCAACTATATTTGATGTCTCGAGACTTAAAAAAATTAGGTTAGACTAAAACCCATAATTCTGGTTTTAATAAACGTCAGTAAAGAAGAATGTAGCCCAACCTCACTAGTAATTTTGTTGTTGTTGTTATTGTTGTTGTTTTTAACTCC
This sequence comes from Mustela nivalis, assembly GCF_964662115.1. Lineage (NCBI taxonomy): Eukaryota > Metazoa > Chordata > Mammalia > Carnivora > Mustelidae > Mustela > Mustela nivalis. The sequence continues at coordinate 100,645,937 of NC_139023.1, forward strand.
ACTTCTGGGAGAGTCGGAGACTAACTGGAGAGAATGTTCTGATTGTAGGGACCAAGATGTTCTGAATTTTCAAGGGCCATTTAAAATATCTTAGGGAATCAAGGCAGGGTGACCAAAACAATGAACAAATTATTGGTTTTGGATGCATTATCAGATTTAGAACTCTCAGGCTTAATGATGAGCTCATTGCAACCATCATAAGGGGATTTAGTATAAGGATTTGAAAGAGTGGTGATCTGCAGCTAAACAGCATGAAAAGGAAGAGTATGATTCAGAGCTACTTATGACTCATTCACAAAATCAAGCAGGAAAAATAAGCTGACCTTTCAATCATCATCATTGCTTCTTCATGAATAATGCAGTCTGACATTAAGTGTAGTATCACTATACTTCTCCAGTGTACTCTCTTTTTTTTTTAATTTTTCTTTTCTTTTTCTTTTTTTTTTTTAAACATATAACATATTATTAGCCCCAGGAGTACAGGTCTGTGAATCACCAGGTTACACACTTCACAGCACTCACCATATCTCTAGTGTACTCTTAACAAAATCCTCCAGCCAGCATTAGTGAAGTCAGATCGCTGAGCAATACATGATATCTTGCTTCTAGAAAATAGAGGCACTAATATTTGTTGAGAACCTACTTCATGCCAAGAACTTCATATTATCTCACTTAATCTTCTCAATGCCTTATAAGCTTCTGTCATGAGCAGAGCACTCAGTAAATGTTTGTGAAAGACAGGCAAGAAAAAGATGCTGGAAAAGTGAACAGTTACATTATGAGCAAGCTCAGCATATGGTGTCTCTGGTCCTGAGATGGTTTAGCTTAAAATTCAGAGTTATTTGGGGGCACCTGGGTGGCTCAGTGGGTTAAAGCCTCTACCTTCAGCTCAGGTAATGATTCCAGGGTCCTGGGATCAAGCCCCACATGAGGGTCCCTCATCAGCAGAGAGCCTGCTTCTCTCTCTCCCTCTGTCTTCCACTCTGCCTACTTGTGTTCTCTAAAAAAAATTTCAGAGTTATTTGATTACAGTTTTAATGTAGAATGGTTTTGCCTTGCTGAATTAGTAGGGAGAACACTTATTTTTTTTTTTTTTTTTGTAATGAATGACATTAAGATGGCTATCGGGTTATCAGGCCATTGTATACATGGTCAAAAAGTACATGAAAGATGCTCAACATCATTAATCATCAGGGAGGTGCAAATCCAAACCACAGGGAGATATCACCTTATACCTGTTAGGATAGTTATTATTTTTAAAAGGCAAGAAATAACAAGTATACATGAGAATGTAGAGAAAAGGGAATACTTGCGCACTTTTGGTGGGAATGTAAATTGATGCAACCATTATGGAAAACAGTGTGGAGGTTCCTCAAAAAATTAAAAATTGAACTATCATATAATTCAGCAATTTCACTTCTGGTATTTATCCAAAGAAAACAAAAACACTAACTCAAGAAGACATATGCACCTCTACGTTCGTGGCAGCATTATTTACAATAGCCAAGATATGGAAACAACCTAAGTGTCCACTAATGGATGAATGCATAAAGAAATTGTTTATAGAAATGGGTACTATATAAAATTCCACATAAAACAGAATATTATTCAGCCATAAATAGAACATTTGGATATAATGGAATATTATTCAGCCATAAAAAGAATAGAATCCTGTCATTTGTGACAACATGGATAGACCTCAAGGGCATTATGCTAAGTGAAATAAGTCAGAGAAATACAAATACTGTATGATGTCTCTTACACATGGAATCTAAAAAAGAAAGAAACCAGCAAACATACAAACAAACAAAAACCAAGCTTGTAGCTGTGGAGAACAGATTGGTGATTACTGGGGGGCAGGGTAGGAGAATTAAAAAAGAACTGGAGATACATAATCCAATCACTGAGGCTAGAAACTGGCACAACTCCATATGCAATTAGTTTAGCAAGTTTATCTGATTATTTTTTTATTTGCTTAATTTCTTATACAAGATATTTTTTAATTATGCAGAAACAGATTAGCATGTTTTACTAAAACAGGCCTTACATGAACCAAGAAAGAAAAATGATCAGTGGCATGAAATCTAAATTGAAAATAATTTCTCAAGTCGGTCTAATTATTGGTTTAATTAATATTATGAGTTGTTGATTCCTGTGCCTGAAAATTAAGGTGAATACTCTGATCTTGGTCAAATTAGAAGCTATCAAATGGGTTTTGTGAAATCTTTGTTATAGTTACTGCATTTTTAGGATGATACTGCAAATTTATTTGTCACTATGTTATATCTATTTTATATATTTTATAACTATATTTTGAAATCTAAGTTTCCTTTCCATTTTCCCATCAGTCTTAAGAAATAGTGAATGAGTTTATTTTCCCCATATTGAGATTTTATTTTGTTTTGTTTTTAGGAGCTTGACAACTTCATAGAACTGTGCCTGTAAACTCTAGAAACATTATCAAAGTGCTTATCTTCTCATCTCTGAAGAATAAACCCAAATTTCCATAATCTTTAAGAGGAGGAGATTATAAATATCTATTAAGGAAAAAAATAAACTTTTTAAATACCTGATCATTACTAATGGTTGGCAATGGTAATAGATTGCTAAACAAGTATTTAATATAGATAGTTTGAGGGAAATCCAGTCCCCCAAATTGCAAAGAAGTGTTAATTTATACACTTTTAAATGTTAGATTTATTGGGATGGGGAAGCAAAGGCAATTAATACTAATTGTTTAATAGATTCTGGATTGTTCACCCTGTTTTCTCTGTCCAGATTTTCATTAACAATCAGAAAGTCAAGGTGTGGGCCAAATATCTTCTTATGTTTCAGAAAGACTCAGGAAGAGAGCTATTTCCTTGTTGGTCTGATTGTTGCAAACCCAGGGATAAGAACATAGAGCATTTTTGGAATGTGCACATGCTTAGCACCTGGAATTTTCTGAGATTTACAGTCATACTTCATCAGTCACCAGAATGAAAAGCCAAATGCCGATCTGAAGGAGAACTTCTGAGCAATTCTTCTGGAGCTAGCCATATACCCAACTTGTCATCCCTCAGACATAAGCCTTTAATCCCCTCTTCCTAAAATTGTTTATTTTAAAATGTGAGAAAGGCTAAGGATGTCACAGTCGAGCTGTGAGCTTCCTCTTTAAAGAATCCCATCCTTCAAACCCATCTTCGGCAAAGGAACTGGCATTCCATGTGCTGAGCAGATGGCGTCCTGCTGCACTGCCCAGCCCACATGTGCAGCTGGGCCTATCTGGCACACAGGTGTCCTGATTTGGACTTTCTTGAAATTCTGACACCACACTTTCCTCTAGGGAGCAGTACGACTTGGCTATGCTATTTTCTAGTGACAACAGATATACTGGCCTAACAGGAACAGCTCTGACTAAGGTGATAACACAACCCTCTAACTCATATTTAGCTGGGGTTCAGGGCGTGGGGTTTGTCCTAAGAGTTTGAGCCAACTTTTTGGTTTTGATTTCCTCTTTTATATTGTGTTTTGTCATTCATGCCTCCTCCCTTCACCTCTTCGAATTTTGGGTACTTCTCAGAAGGGTGGGAAAGTCCCGTGAAGGGGGAAATGCTGTTGTAATAAACAAACAAAGCTAAACATTCTACATCAAATGGTTGGCTTTCCTAATCACTGGCAAATATCTGGCAACCACATTCCAATGTTAAGTAATCTTCAGGGTTTAAAAATGAGAAAAGCCAGACAAATTCATTAAACTTTTCATAGCATTTGACAAAAACTACTGTGAAAGTAAAAGGCAATTTCAAAACTGTAAGCAACAAAGAAGAAATTTAGTTGATATTCCTTCTGCATAATCTCTTACATAGTTATTTCGGTCTCTCCAAAACTCTTTGTCAGTGCAGAGCCCAGATGTTTTGAAGTTTGTTTGTTTATTTGTTTTAAAGAAAGTATAATATTTAAGAACTTTCCCATTTCTTTCCATCTTAGTAACAGCTGCCCCTAACAACTGCTTATAATGAATATGGCTAGGTAGGAAAAACATTAGGGGAAATAATGAAGGAAGTTAGATGGTATCACATTTTCAAGCTTTAGATTGTGTTCTTGTGTTCTCTTTTACAAAATATAATTTTGAAAATTATTATGTCTTGTTTGTGAAAAGCTATTCATTTTTACTCAAGTGTGCCCTACATAACGAATTGGCTCTGCCTTTAGATAAGCAGACATAATTACTCACCTCAAGGAGGAACTACAATTTGTTACACAGAAGTGATTTTATACCACTGTGTTAAGATAATTCAACCATTCCCATTGATAATATAATATGGAAGAAATATTCTGATTTCCAAGAAGTGAAGATTTATCCTATAAGAATGACTTGATATTGATTCTAGACTGCATTACAATGTAGATTATGAAATTCAGTATTTAGTGGAATAGATATACCAAAGAAATAACACAGTTTACTTAGGATAAATCATGACAAACTAGTTTTTTAATTTCTTGAACAAGGGAACTGGTTCGGTCTCAGTATGACATCTAATCCTTACCATTTACAGTCATTTCCTTCACAATTTTATGGCATTAAATACCAATATATGCCAATGACTCCCATATTTGTATCTCTAGGCAAAACCTCTCTTGAGCTTCAGAATAATATATCCAAGCTAATATTTCCATTAACACATATTTCATACTGACCATGTCAAAATCCCATATTTTCCTTTTTTTTTAATCTGTTGCACTCATGGATTCCTCATTTTAGTTGATGGTCATTTTCTTTTTCTAATGGCTCAACCAAAGGCCTGGATTCCTCTGTAATTTATCTCTTTCCCTCATTCATCAGGAAATCACCTTTGTATCTTCAAAATATATCCATAGATCAACAGGCATCTCAACAAAGGTATGAGTTAATAGTAGCTCATAGGAAAGACTTAGGAATTTCAGTTTGGCTGAATAAGATACACATGGAGCAGAGCAGAACTTCCAAGAAAAATAACATCATACATACAAATGGGGGAAATATATTTAGTTTATATTCTAGGAGGTGTTTTATCTGTATAAATTCAAAACTTTAAAAAATTTGGAAATCAATTCAGTTATCAAGTCTGCCTTTGCCAGTACAGGAAAAATTACTGAAGTGGCATTCATTAGCCATACTCTATAAAAAACAACAACAACAACACTTTGTAAATCCTGTTCTTTGTTAGTAAGACAGGATTCTTCAATAATTTTTTTACAGTGACTAGATAACTAAAACCCATATATCATCTATATTTTCTTGACATTTTCCAATTTTTTTTGTTTGTTTAGTTTTTCTCTATGTTATGATACTCATATAGTTAGCAGTAGACACTAAACACACAGGAGAATGATTTCTTGGATTGGCTATGATGTTCTCTAGCAGTCTTATACTGAGATGTGACTTAGTTTCCCAAACTCAGACTTTCAAATCACTTTGCTTTAATTTGACTCTCTGGGAAGACAAACCTTAAGTATTCTTTAGGGAAAGGAGAAATGATACCGCACAAGAGGTGTTATGATATTGTTATCATACCATTTATCATAGTCCCAATTTTTATCATAAAAATCAAATTTTTCTCCTTTATTCTGTCATAATACCAATATGATTTATCTGTCATGTTGGTGCAAAGACATTGGAGGGAAATTGTATTTCATTTCAGTAACTATAAGTATCCTCTTCTGTCTAAAATTTAGGTTATTCTGTAATCTCCTTTACAGGACTTAGTATCTGTGTCTCAAGAGAGATGAAAAATACAAAATTAACATTATGATATTGACAAATCAACCAATGAAACAGACACTAGAGGCTAGATATAGATTGGAACATCAACTACTAAGAGGTAGAGGGACCATTTTAAAACTATGCTGGGAAAATTGGGTATTTATATGGGAAAAACATGATATTGTAATACTATCTTACTTCATGTAAAAATCAATTCCAAATGGGTTAGTGTTTATAAATAAAAAGAAAAAATATATAAAAATGTTTAGAAGAAAATACAGTAAATATCTTCAAAGTAAGAAGAGATTTTTTTTTTAAAGAAATGCACTAACCAAAAGGAAAAAAAAAAAGAAAAATTTGACTGTATTAAAAGTAAGAACACTGGTCTACCCAGTAACACCATAAACAAAGTAGAAAACAGACCACTGGCTAGAAGATGTCTAAGCATATGCAGCCAGCACAAATCTTATATGAGGAAGGAAGGAGTGGTGTCTGGAATATTCAACAAATCCCTATAAATCAACAAAGAATTGAAAGAGAGGTAAACTATATTGGAAGTTAAATTAAAAAGAAAAGAAAAGAAAAGGAAGTTAAAAAATCGAATAAAAATAGGAAAAACACATGAACAGGCAATTGGCACAAGCATAATAAAATGGCCAAGAAATATTTGACTAGACCTCAATCTTATTAATAACAAAGAGAATTCAAATTAAGATATTGACCTTCCATTTCATACATATTGGATGATCAAAAATTAAGACCTTAATAATACAAAATATGCAGAAATACATACAGAACTTTATTACATGGTTCATGGGGAGTGTAATTACTACAACTACTTGGCAATATCTTGTAATTCTGAACATTCATACATGCTATGACTTAGCAACTCCACTCCTAAGAATATAACCCAGAAAAATGTTTTTTTTTAATGTGCACCGGAAGATATGTATAAAAAGGATGAAGCAGCATTGCTTATATTATTAAAAAAAAAAGTCAATTATCCAGTTTTTCAACAAGAGAATGGATATATAAATCATGGTAGATTAATATTGTGGAGTGTTATAAAACTGTGAAAATAAATAAATGAACTATATGTGAGAAGTGAGCATGAATGAAGCTTTGATATATAACAGTGACAGAAAAATCAATATGAATAATTTGAGAATAGTGCTCATTTTGGGGGGAGTCAGGTAATTGGTATATAGAAGCTATACTAAATAGAGGCGAGATATTGATATTGTTCTAGCTCTTGGGTTGAAAGATGGGTTCACAGTTGTGTTTGATAAATTACAAATACTTAAATATATTTTGCATGTGTCAAATATATTTTAAAATATTTAAAAATAAAAAAATAAAAAGTAATATAAAAGAAAAATGAGAATCTTAGTATAATTTAAGGATTTCTATTCTGGTGGGATATCTGCAGATGAAATTCAAGAGGGGGGTAGACATCTTTGAACATGTCCTCTGAAAAATATTGTCACTTTAAAAGTAACTTTTAGAGGTCATTTTTTGGCAACACTATGAAAAACAGTACTAGAGAAAGTTGTCTAAGAGTAGAACTTTGACCTTAGAGAATATAGATAAAGATTTTATGAATTTCTTTCTCAACTAATGATGAACCCCTTTCCCACTGTCATATCCCTACCTTCTGGAATATTCTCCTGATATATAAACCTGGATATCTCCCTGCTTACTCATTGTCTTTGAAAACATCAAGGTTTTGGATATTTTCCACCTAACCCAGAAAAGTAGAGACTTTTTTTTTTTAAGAGAAGTACTTATGGCTTTAATAAACACCCCTTTCTGCTAAAATGTATCTCTACCTTATTGCTTAACATCCTAGGATAGTGAATAGAGATGAAATTACTTATAATGAATGAGGAGAATAATGAATTTTAAAGTTTCAACACTGAAACTAACATAAATATTGGATGATGTTTATTTTAATCACCTTTACAAAAAGTTGTTGGTGAATGATTCTACTTGGAGTGTTATTAACTTGTTCCTTGCATACCTTTCTTGTAAAATAGGTTGTAATTCTTTTTTAAAAAATTTTATTATTTTTTCAATGTTCCAAGATTCATTGTTTATGCACCACACCAGTGCTCCATGCAATACGTGCCCTCCTTAATACCCACCACCGGGCTTACCCATTCCCCCACCCTCTCCCCTCCCAAACCCTCAGTTTGTTGCTCAGAGTCCACAGTCTTGCATGTTTTATCTCCCCTTCCAATTTACCCCAATTCAGTTTTCCTTTCCTTTTCCTAATGTCCTCCATGTTACTCCTTATGTTCCATAAGTAAGTGAAATAATTGTTAAGCTGCAGTAAAACAGGTTAAAATCACTTTAAAGTCTGTGTAAACTTTCCCCTCAGCACTGTTATATGCATTGGTATGAGATCTTTCAGTGGTTTGGTTTTGATGAATTCTGCATATTGGAAAGTGTAGCTTAAATAATTTTTATTATTTATTTATTTATGTATTTATTTATTCATTTTTTAAATATTTTATTTCTTTATTTGACAGACGGAAATCACAAGTAGGCAGAGAGGCAGTCAGAGAGGAAGGGAAGCAGGCTCCCCGCTGAACAGAGAACTCAATTCAGGGCTCCCCTGGGATCATGACCTGAGCTGAAGGCAGAGGCTTTAACCCACTAATCCACCCAGGTGCCCCAATTTTTGTTATTTAAATGGTAAGTTATATTTAGTTAGCAACTTTCTGTTCTAAAGATGATGGGGGTGCTATAACTGTTTTCTTTAAGAGCAAAATAGGAAGTAAAATAATTCTTCTATTTTATTGACATAAAAAAATTGCTTTATGCTAGTGGTTCTCCAAGTTTGGTCCATGGATTCCTGGGTATGTTCCAAGACCCTTCAAGAAATCTAGAGATCAAAACTTTTTTCATAATAACATTAAGATGTTATTTTCCTTTCTTCACTATGATGATAATTGTTATTGATGGTGCAAAAAAAAAAATGGTGGGTAAAATTGCTGTTACTTTGGCATGAATCATGGTAGCAGCACCAAACTGTACTCGGTGCTATTATGTTCTGCATCAATAGGCTTATAATAAAATTATACACACATATGTATGTTTGTCCTTTCCCTTAAAAATGCCCTTGATGAAGCAGTGAAAATTAATTCATTTTATTACATCTTGATCCTTGAAAAGCCATCTTTTAAATATTCTGTGTGATGAAATAGGAAGTATGCATAAAGTACTTTTGCTACTGAATGCCACAGTATGACTGTAATATATGAGTTGCAAGTTGAACTAGCTGCTTTTTTTTTTTTTTTTTGGAACGTCTTTTTTTTTTACCTGAAAGAATGACTGAAAAATAAGCTGTGGTTATTCAGATTTAGCAAGTATTTGGCAAATACTTTCTTAAAATTGAGCAAAGTAAACCTGTTACTTCAAGAAAAATAGTTCATGACATTTGTTGCCATGATAACATTAGAGCTTTCAAGGTCTGCATAACTGTACTAACATTTTCTTTCTTTCTTTTCTTTTCTTTTTTTTTTTTTTTTAAGATTTTACTTATTTATTTGACAGAGAGAGAGAGAGATCACAAGCAGGCAGAGAGGCAAGCAGAGAGGGGGAAGCAGGCTCCCTGCTGAGCAGAGAGCTCAATGTGGGGCTCTATCCCCGGACCCTGAGATCATTATCTGAGCTGAAGGGAGAGGGCTAACCCACTGAGCCACCCAGGCACCCTAACCAACATTTTCTAAGTGATCAATGGATAACGTTGCAAAAATCATAATGCAAAGTAGATCAAAGAGTTTTAATGTGTTAAAGTATGAAAGGTTCATTGACATGGCTTCAGATTCCATACTGCAACTAACCTTTTTAGAAACTACCATCTGTCAAGTTCTGGTGTAGTAATCAAGGAAGAGTCACAATCATATGAAAAAGCTATTAAAATACTCCTCTTCTTTCAAACTACATATCTATGAGAAGCCAGGTCTTTTAAAATCTATTTCAACCAAAACAACATATCATAAGAAATTAGCTGCAGAAGCAGATAAGAGAATCCAGCTGTCTTCTACTCAGATGTTAGATTTTAAAAAATGTAAAATGATGCCATGCTTCTCACTATATTTTTCTTCTGTGTTTAAAAATAGTTATTTTTCATAAACTATATTATTTGTAAGTGAATTAATAAATATTTTAAAAAATTAACTTCTAATATGGTCATTATGGATAGATAGAACAAACATAAACAAAAGCTTTTTGAAAACCTCAATAGTTTTTAAGACACCAATAGGGTCCTGAAACTCAAAATTTTGAGAACAACTTATGCAAATTCTCAGTCTTTCTTCTCCAGTGGTTAGCAGCAAAGTAAAGAGAAAATTTACAGGAGTATCAGAACTTAAAGGAGAACCAGGAAGGCAACTTGATCTATTCTCTTTAATTTAACATTCTAGTTTCTGAGACTTAATGCCTCTACTTAGGTTGAATCCCACATTTATTCTCTTAAACAAAATTTATTTAAAAATTTCTATGGCATAAGTATTGTCCTAGAACTAGAAATACAGAAAAGAAAAACACAAACATCTGTGAACTCCTCTAAAAAGTATGTGTAAACTTCAATATCGGATTTAGCTTAAACTGATACAAGTGAAAGATTAAATTAAATATTTGATTTAGCTTAAATTAATAACACTGAAAGATTGTGTGAAAACATTGATATATACTTGGTAGATTATTTCATGTTAAAAACTAGGAGTAGAAGTATTACTTATCATTTTTTGTTGCCCACCCACTCTTATGTTTTGCTATGTGTTAATAAAGATTAACCTATAGTTCTGAAGGGACTTCAGAACTTGTTAGACATTTTATAGTTTTAGGTTGATGGGGTTTTAACCAAGAATCATGGCTGTACTCTCTCAGAGCTCATACACACTGAGTATAGACATCATTAAGTTACCCCTTTCCTATCCTTGTAGGAAGACAGCCTACTTGTAGTTAAATCATTGAAATGGAAGGGAAAAACACACAGGTTTGTTTTGTTTTGTTTTGTTTTGTTTTGTTTTGTTTTGTTTGAGTGAAAAAAGCAGCTCATTTAAGTCTATAAAATGATGGTAAACTTCACAGATGGCAAAATGCTTTGGGATCCTTAGGGGAAAATAAATCCTTTTGAAGTATAAACTTGAGGAATTGAGGAACCGTCACCTGGGGCCAAATTCTTATTCCCTGTAATTCGAGAAGAGTTCCCACAGAATTACAGAGATTTAGACTGGTTAGCAAGTACTCATTTAAAGAAAAATATCTGTTAGCCAAGGAGCCTACAACTGTTTTTTTGCATAACAAAATGCCTTATTCTACTTTGATACTGATTCAAGAATGTCCCTTCCAATACTATGTCAAAGTGAGGGCTTACGTATTTTATTAAAGTGACTTACTTAAAAAATATTGCTGTCCGTTTGCCCTCCCCCAGCTGCAAGTTCCCTGTTGAAGCATGATTTCATAAATTTATTCTGAAACAAAATTTTATTTTTCCTTTGCTCTATCCCTTCCAGCTGCAAACTGCTACCTGGCTTTTTGAGATAATTAATACATATGTTTAAAAATAATAAGAACTCTTCTTCACCCCTCTACTCTCCCAACTGCACATTTCTAGCCCTTTTGTGGTTGTTTTCAGCTTTTTATTTGTTGTAATATTTCATAAATACAGAACAAGTTCAGATTCTGCAGTACCTCTTTCTAAGCCCACATATTGTCCTGACTCTCTGTGGTTCTGAATCTTGCCAGTGGAGAGTAGATGCCCAGGTTCTTCCTCAGCTGCAACATTACTTTTAAATTCCACTATTTTTTATTTAATTTTTTGAGGTTTTCTGTCCTCAAAACATTACTAAATGAGCATTAGCCACGAAGGGCCCGTTATAATACCCTATTTTGAAATTATGGAGAAATTTTTGTTTGTGCTTGAAGACAATGGACATCCTAACTTTTGAACTAATCCTTTGGTACACAATTCATAATTCCTTCATATTAAAATGTAAATATATGAAAGCATTTCAGTTATTGAGAAGACACACTTGGTTCTACTTTGGTAACACTTGATGTATATGTTTGTTTCACTTGTTAAATTTGCAAACAGATTCTTTATTGCTGGTCAGCTTATGAAAAGACATTATAAATAATCAGATGTTCTTGATCATAGAATAATGGATTGATATTTTTTTTATATAGTCTGGTTTTGATTGTATTTATTGGTCATCTTTTAAGTGTCTTGAGCATTTCTGCTTAGTAAAATATCTAGTCTAGGAAATCCTTCTATGTTATTACTATAGTTGGCCATTGAAAAACACAGGTTTCAACTACGTGGCTCCACTTATAGGTGGATTTTTTTTTTTTTTAGATATTATTTATTTGAGAGAGAGAGACAGTGAGAGAGAGCATGAGAGGGGAGAAGGTCTGAGGGAGAAGCAGACTCCCCATGGAGCCAGCGGCCCGATGCAGGACTCCAGGACCACGGTACCCGCTAAAGGCAGCCACCCAACCAACAGAGCCACCCAGGAGCCCTTATATGTGGATTTTTAATAATAAATACAGTAGGGGAACCTGGGTGGCTCAGTGAGTTAAGCCTCTGCCTTTGGCTCAGGTCATGATTCCAGAATTCTGGGCTCGAGCCCCGCATCGGGCTTCCTGCTTAGCGGAGAGGCTGTTTCTCCCTTTCTCTCTGCCTGCCTCTCTGCCTACTTGTGCTTTCATTCTCTCTCTCTCTCTAACTCTCTGTCAAATAAATAAATACAATCTTTAAAAAAATAAATGCAGTAAAGTACTGTAAATATATTTTCTATTCCTTATGCTTGTCTAACATACTCTTTTCTGTAGCTTACTTTATCATAAGAGTACAGTTATAATACATATAATGTACAAAATATGTGTTAAATGACTATTTTCTCAGTAAGGCTTCTGGTCAACAGTTAAGTTAGTTGTTAAGTAGTATTAGCAGTTAAGTTTTGGAGGAGTCAAAAGTTATAGGTAGATTTCTGACTGTGCAGGTGTTGGCACCCCAACCTCCATGACGTTCAAGGGCCAATTGAACTATTATTTTTATTTGACTTATAATTTTCTCAGACTAGTAAGCCCTAAACACTTGGAAATAAATTGAAGCCTAATTAGACATTAAATAAATCATTCAAATACTGGAGAAGGTTCAGTCTGTGTGTGTGTGTGTGTGTGTGTGTGTGTATAAGGTATTGTGTGTATGAAACATTAAAGGAGCTTTGACTTTCTCCCTTTGTTTTTCCACTTTGTGGCTGGAGTGAGCTTTCCAAACTACAAATTTGATGTTGCCTCTCCCCTTTAAGATAAAGTTCTCATGGGACCCAGGTCTATGATTTACAGGAGCACTTATCTTTACCTAGTACATAGTGCTGTTTCTTTTTCCTATTCCATGTTTTAGTTGGATAATTAATTCAACCTGCCTGCCTTACTGAACTTCTTAAGACAAGACAATGTTGTTAAGTTCCAATAGCAGCCTGTATTTTTTCTTAACTATAACTGTTGCTCTTCTGAATATGTTGGGTCAATATTATTCTTAACTGCTCATTCCCATCTAGACCAAAAGATTCTATCTTTTCCACCCTTGTACATCCAGGGTCTAGCACAAGAACAGACACAAAGTGGATGTGTAGCAAATATTACTTGAATAAGTGAGTACATGTTGAATTATAAATTCTTTGAAGTCCCTCTCAGTCATATGCAGCATGATTCTACATTGTTTTTTATGGAGTCCATTTCGTGTTTAATGGTGGTGATTAGAGAATAGTTATTTCCTTTTGACCCCGTTTTATCAGAGGCTGAAACATGGATAAGGACATAATTAGAGGAGTGCTTTGGAGTTGAATCAGAAAGGTGCAACCATAAAAGGAAAAGAACAAGAGATGATATGGGGGTCTAGTTTGGGAAGTTTCTCACTTTGAAACCTTCTGTTTCCAAGGAATTAACAAACCTGTATAGTGACATGCAGTTGCCTCCTGTTGTTTCCCTCAATTCTTAACAATACCAAGTATGCCCTTGTATGTCCACACTTGACACATGGCATGACTTCCATCCACTTACACACCAGTTCCTAAACTTCACTACATACTAGAATCAGCAGATGCCCAGGCTCCCCTTCAGACCAATTAAATCAAATCTGGTGTAAAATCCAAACATTCTTAGTTTTTAAACCTCTTCAATCAATTTCAATGTGCTGCCAATTTGAGATCCACTGCACTTGAAGATGACAATAGACGTGTTAATTTGGAATCATGGTAAACTCCATGAGCATGTTCAAGGAAAGGCATTGTTGGATTAGAAAACCACCTCTAGTGGTGAACTATAGCACCATCACATGAAGGTATTTGATTTCTTACAAAACATTTCTTTTTTGTTTTGGTATAATTTAAAATTATGTTTATTTTAAAATTCTAATGGAACTGCAAATGAAATCAGTCTAAGTACATTTAGTAGTGCTGAAATAAATGACTACTTTGGCAAGGAAAGGCAATATATATGAAAAAATAATCTGCTTCCTTACTGCCACCTTCCTTAAATCCATGCTGAAAAAAAACCCTCAAATTTTGGAGATTATATAAAGAGGAAATAGAATCTCCATTACTCTGGAGTCTGCTAACCCAGAGGGGATATTGAAGGTCCAATACAGGAGCTTCAATTTAAGGACAAACTTAAAAATCCATGCAACTATCCTATTTTTAGAAATGAATTCAAGATTATTGCACTGGGGAAAAAATCATTAACCTTAAAAAAGCAAAGTTATTCTGATAGTCATTGCTATAGGAAAGCACACCTATTTATTTTATCCATTAGCTCTGAACATATGAGTGAAGCTTTATTTTAAAGAATTTTTTTCACTTTACAACATTTAAAACACTGTCCCTTTACAGTCTATCAATGTTTGATATATTTGTCCTGCTAACAGTTATTTCCCTTCAATTTCTCCTTTAAAATAATTACAATGAAGAAGGTTAAGATTTCATTTCAATTCACTCTTAAAATACCGTACTTCTCAATCAAACTTCAGAACAATATTCTTGCCAAAAGGTTCTTATTTAACAGATACATGTTTCTTTGATTTTCATTTGGCTTTGCTTTGTACAAAAGCAGAACACAAGGCAGAGATTGTCGCCTGCCCTTTCACTTCTCTCTCTGGGGTCAGACTGACAGGTACACAGTATGGGTGTGGGGGAGGGGATAAGCAGAGAGTAAAAAGAGAAGTGGAAACTACTTGTACCCAATTCAGCCATCAAATGAATTATATAGAATGTAATACTTGACTAATACTGTACACTTAACATGATCTGGGAGTCACTAAAGATTTTAGCCAGATCCCGAAATTTGGTTCAGATAAACAAACCTTCTTGGTTACCAAGAAACTGTGGAAAGTATTCTTTTTCCCACAACCAGGTGCTGCTAAGCATGGAAAGAGGCTCTGAAACCAGGGACAACTTCCTGCTGGGGTTTAGTTAGGTATATTGAAAAATAGGCTGCTTTGAAATTACTGAGATGTTGAAATTTCTCCTTCTGAATCATGCAGTAACACACTACCCACATCACCGAAGTTATGTATTCAAACATGATTATCATTAATAACAGAAGAAAACTGCTTGTTTTTTTTTTTTTCAAATCATTTTAATGGGAGCCCTTAAACCATTACCTTCTAGCCCTTTAATTTTTATTTCCGACATTTATCTTCTAGCTCAATAGGGACATTCTAGTTCTTTGATTACCGCCATAGCGATTTAGTTTTTATTTCCAACATTTTCTTAAGTGTTGGAATTGCTCTTTGAAGCCACACTGGGTTTTTTTTTTTTTTTTTAAACACAGAAGAGTGCTATTTATTTTAAATTCCCATTGCCACTGTGACTCTAGTTTCTGTATCGTTGTGCTGTCTTAAAACAGCAGACTAAGGTCTGTGCTGAGGAGTTTCTTCAGGCATTCGAGTATGCTGCCAGATTTGGGAGTCACTGCTCTAGAAACAAAAGTGTTTCTTAAATGAGATGGAAAAAGTTCTTCCTGTAAGGAATCTACCTTAATCAGTGGAAGAAGACACTTCATAGAATTCCACCGATAATGTATGATCATTACTATAATTTGTTTAACAAGGAGCTATGCGTCCATTAGAAACTAAACCCAAAATTAAATAAAAACCTCTGCATTTTATCTCCCCACTTATAAAAATCTTTGAAAATACCCTCTGTCTATTTAATTGCAAGTTCAAAATAATAATGCAAATGGGATGCTTGGGGTGTCCAGGCAAGTTAAGAGCAGATGCATACCAAATACTATATAAGGAAGAAAGAATGAAATGATAGAGCATCACCAAAATATCTAAACATATTTTGGGAGAACTGTATTAGAGGCCTTGAGATGGAAGAAACAGATTTTCTAGGTTTTTCTGCTGTTTCACATTTTTAAATTTTCTATTTATTATTTTTATTTTCTCCTACTGCCATAATAAATGACCACAAACTTAGTGGCTTAAATCAACGTATTAATTTTCTTACAGATCGGGAATTTTGGCATCAGTCTCGTTGTGCTAAAATCGAGGTGTCAATAGGGCTGAGTTCCTTTCTAAAGCTCTGGGGAGAATTCATTTCCTGGACTTTCCTGGTTTCTGTAGACTGCCCTTGTTCCTTGACTCCTGGGACCCCTTTCTTCCATCTTCAATGCCAGTAACAGAAGGTCTTCTTTTCATATTCCATATCTCTGACCGTTCTTCCTTAGTAACAAACTTCTCCAAGTTTTATAGTCTTTCCAACTCTAGCCTGGAAAGCTCTTCCAGTTTTAAAGGCCTATGTGATTGGATTGGGCCTGCCCAGATATTCTAGTATAATCTTCCCATCCCAGATTCCTTAATGTCTGCAAAGCTCCTTCTGTCATGTGAGGTAATGTATTCACAAATTCCAGGGATTAGGTTGTAGACACAGTTATGGGCCTTAATTCTGCTTACTACAGCATGCATGATCTTTAGGCAGTAATTTGTATACCACATCTTCTATAATTTTATTGAGTTATAAGAATTATAACAGGGATTTATATTATATTACTTATAATATAAATTAATTATGATGTGTAATATAAATTATATTTATATTATAATATTAAGAATTATAAGAATTACATAGGGAAGTAAATTTAAGAACTTTATTAGAAGTGTATTTTGTCAACAGCAGATGACTTGTGGCTAGTGGTCAGATAGATGTTAATAGATTCTTAATTGGGGCTTTGGTCTAAATCACCCTTGAAAATTTCTTAGGATGACATTATTATGAATCCTAAGCTAGGTCTATCAATAATAATCTATATTAATAATCAATATCTAATCAGTAATAACCTATATAATAGATAGTAATTATAACCTATTATATAGGTTATTACTTATAACTCAGTAATAACCTATATAATATATATTATATAGACCTAGCTTAGGATTCATAATATTAAAGATATATATGTTTTATATATATATATATTTATACATATTTTATTTTACATATTTATTATATTTATTACATATTTATATTTATTATATAAAATATGTTATATATTTATAATGTATATATTTTATATATATTTATAACATATATTATAATATATAATATATTATAAATTTATATTTATTATATGAAATATGTATAAATTATAAATATAAAATATGTATATTTTATATTTATAATTTATATATATATATGTGTGTGTGTGTGTGTGTGTGTGTGCTTTTCTTTCACTATTGGAATAGATCACCAGCACTGTGCTCTGCCTAAACACTAGGTAGTTAGTAGATGAAAACTGTATGTTTCTAAACATTTGAATTACAGTGAAGTGAGACACTGTAATATTAAAACTCAGAGGCATGTTGGAACTGAGTGAGTAATTCAATAGCCTATTCATACACCCAATCCTTTACTCACTCTGATCATATGGTCTGGAGTGCTGGACTTAATTTAAATTTTTCTCTCTCTTGCATTCTATTTTATAGATTCTTGCTCTCTCTCTCTCAATACACACAGTAATTATATAACTCATATGTAAATATGAGTTATATTGAACCATGTTGCTTCATCAACTTGAATTTTGACCATCGCTAATAAGGAAAAAGATAAGTAAAACAAATAGGAAGTATGAATTCCGTCCCCATGAGTTTTTCCCCCATCCCATAGTTCAGTTTGGAATGCAAGACTTTTACAACTTCTAGAGCTATGTTTCTCAAATTATTATGTGCATACAAATTACCTGGGGATCTTATTAGAATGCAGACCCTTATTCAGCAGATCTGGGATAGAGCCTAAAATTTTTTATTTCAACAAGAAGGTGATGTGTTGATGATGGACCCAGTTTGAGATATATTAGTTGTACCTTGCTAATGATGTGTTGTTGCTACAGTAACCCAACTCTGTAGTAAAGGAAGCTGCAGGTACAGGCACTTGGTGTTTGTGCTTGGCTGAGGAACGAGAGGAGCAAAACTACCACCTATGGAATTATGACTGAATGCCTCTAAGTCAGAACCCCACCGAGGCAAAACTGTAGGGCAGTGTCACCAAGCCTTGTATAGCCCTTGGCTCAATGATAATGAAGGCTGATGGGATTGCTTGCTGAGATAAGATCAATCCCAAAGCCTCTCCAGTTGGTCAAGGGCACATGGGTGATTTGGTGTCAGGGTGAGGGACTGAAGCATGAGCACTTCTGTTCAGACTGGAATGATGGCAAATGATGCTTGAGCAGAATGAAGCCAGAGGAAAGTCTGGTGGAGGTCTAGAGCAAGTCTTATGCAGATCCCTCACCTGACCAAGATAAAGGGGAGAAAGACTGAGTCATCAAGCAGCTGGTTTCATTCAAAGTTTTCCTCAGGATAGCAGGTACCGTGGAGAACTCCCTATGAAAAGGAAGGCAGAGATCTACAACCAAGGACTGCTAAAATTGCCAAAAACCATGAGAAGCTATGGGAGAGGCAAGAAGCAAATTCTCCATTATCACCTTTGGAAGGAACCGACTCTGCTACCACCTTTAAGTAACAAGATTTTGGTGGACTTAAGCTATGAGGGATCTTACCTTCAATTCATCCATAATCCTATAGTAGATGTGTGAATTATATACTACTAATCATTTGAAGAATATGATAACTTATCTGACCTATACTAAGCATTTAATAGATGCTATCTAATTTAATCCTTATAATGGTGCCCAGAGATTGACATTACCTCATTTTAAAGAAAATGAAACAAAAGGTGAGAAAATCCAATGATTTGTCCAAGATCACACAATTTCTAAGTGGCACAGCTGAATTCAAATACATCTGTGCTCTTCTAGGATCTGGAATTTTAATCACTGTGCTATAGAAAACATTTCAACAGGGAGTCAACCCAGAACCCCAACTCTTTTGAGTATATTTGATATTTGAGTATTAGAATGAGATTGATTTTTAATCTTTATACCATTTTTAGGACATAACAGCTTCGCTGTTGGCTCAACATTTGTTCAATGACTAGTGGTTTTCCCTTCCTTTTTCTTTCTTTCTTCTTTTCTTCTTTTTCTTTTTGGCAGTAGAAATCATTTAGCCAGCAAAGCAGAAGCATGTGAAGCCCTCCAGCAGATAAACATTTTCCATTCACAGTTTGAAGGGAATAAAAAAGCCAAATAAAAGAACCCAAATGGCAAACACTGTAAAGCCATTCCTTCATAAAAATAAATTTTTGGTGAAGAAGTCTTTCATTTGGAAATTAGATCCAGCTTCTGCTTATGGAAAAAGCAAGTAAAAGGCAGGGAGAACCAGTACGTCTGCTAACTGTATAGCCACACAGTGATACTTAGAGTTTCAGAATGTAAAAATGTAGACTTAAGAGATTTGAACAATTTATTTGCATATCTATGCACTGTGAAATCAGCCATTGCAAAGAAACAGTGTCCTGTAGCTAGTTCAGAATGATATAATTCAGGACAGATTTTTTTTTCTCTCTCTCCAACACATGGTTTTGAAATCGAAGATTTATTTTCTTTGAAGGAAGATGGAAAAGTCATTATGGACCAAGTGCAAAAAATTAAGCTCCGAGTAAGATTTTCATGGCACGTAACATTTCACTTCCTGCTTATCTTTGATTGGATGGGCATATTTCTTGTTAGCAAAGACCAGTAGGTTTTCTGGATCTGAGGTCTGTGGTAGTACAGTGACAGTAATAGAACGATAAGACTTTCTTATTCCAAAGGACAATGATTTTTGTCTGTTGTCAATTAGAAATTGTATTTTTCCTAATTATTCTAGAAATTGTCTTTATGTATTGTTATATACCTTACCTTATGGAAGACAAGTAGATTTTCATCCTTTAAGTTAAAAAAAAAACATAGTTCATTCTTTTGTACACATAGGAATGACAAGGCACTGAATGGTGGCAAGCCATGTTCTCTGCCCTCTAGGACCCTAAAACCTGCAAATAGTCGGGGTTAAGAGAAATGGAAAAGAAAACGAATGCACTATTCTTTACCAAGCATAAGACACCTGCCAGATTTTTGGCTAAAAGCTTTAGATATATTATTTAATCCTCACAGCAATCAGTACTAATTGATTTAAACGCCAGTTCATTGCCTCAAAAGGCAATTTCCTCAATTTAGTCTCGCAAATATAAATATCATCATGTAAGAGTTAAAATGTTTATTTAGAAGATTCTTGGAAGATGAAAGCCTTTAGGATTACTAAGATCTATTAGTTTCCTAGGACTGCTGAACCAAAGTACCACAAACTGGGTGACTTGTAACAATACATATTTCCTAGTATGTCTGGAGGGAAGAAGTCTGAAATCAAGGTGTTGGCAGAACAATGTTCCCTGCAAAGGCTCTAAGGACCTCTTCTTAGCTTCTGATAGTTGTTGGCAATTCTTGGCATTCTTTAGTTTTGTAAGTACCTTTGCATGTTGTTCAGGTTTGGGGATGGAGAGTTAAAATGACCACTGGTCTCACTGAGGCTTTATGTTTCTAAGCTGAGAGTACGTTTTTATTTTTACTTCTTTGTTTGTTTTGTTTTTAGCAGAGCAAAGAGTCCTATCTATATGATACAGGACAAGTAAAGAGAAATCAATCCACAGAGCAGTCATACCTGCTTTTTCCTCCCAGGAAGCTTCAAGTCTACCATCTTAGAACAGGTTGCAGTTGCTACAGGTCAGGTAGTTGGGGGACTAAGAGTAACTACTTACATCAACTCACAGATTTTATAGGTGGTGAGATCTAACCTTCCTAGTTGTGTCACCATGGACAGGAGACTTAATTCAAATTTCAATTTCAATCCATTTAAAGGGCGTGGCATCACTCCTGGTACATAATAGGCCATAGAAGTTTGTTCTCTTTGTCCTTTGGCTTCCATAGGTATGCTGTATCTCAAAGGGGTCACAATGCAGGATATCTGATACTGGAGGTCTCTCTTAGCATATAGAAAGAGGAAAGAGGTAAAATGAACTGCAATTGGCATATAATACAAATGAAAGATCCTGAATTGTTACCGAATAACAAATCAATGGATGCGGGTTCAAGGAGCTTTTCTGCTCCTTGGGTTGAAGCTTCAGTTATGAGCAATGTTTTGGGTGCTAAAAGTGGTGGAATGTCCAGTGCTACACAACTGGTGGTGCAGATTTTACAAATATTGAAAGCCCATAATCATTTGTCCAATGTTGTAAACAAAATTCTTTATTCTAATTGAAACAAGTGTTATATCTTTAACGAATTAAACAGAAACACTGTGATTTAATCTCTGGTCATTAGCATCAATCCAAACCTTTTAAACTAGTTTTGCAGTTTATAACACTAGCAAAGAAAAATCCATAATAAAAGCAAGTTTCCCATTCAAGTCGAAGACTATTCTTCTTAAAAGAAGAAATCTCTAACAATGTAACTTTATTTATAAAACTGCACATTGTTTGAAGTATTTTAGGCTGTTGATCTTTAGATTTCTATTTTATCACCCCTTTACACACTTTCCTTTTCTCCAGTTACATATGCTCTTTTTTTTTTTTTTTTAAAGATTTTATTTATTTATTTGACAGAGAGTGATCACAAGTAGGCAGAGAGGCAGGCAGAGAGAGAGAGAGGAGGAAGCAGGCTCACTGCTGAGCAGAGAGCCTGATGCGGGCCTCGATCCCAGGACCCTGAGATCATGACCTGAGCTGAAAGCAGCGGCTTAACCCACTGAGCCACCCAGGCGCCCATCCAGTTACATATGCTCTTATCACTGCTTCATGTATTTCTTTTTACATTATGTATTCCATCATCACACTTATTCATTTTCTTGGTGATAAGGCTTCAAAACATTCCCCTTCCGTTCACAAGCACCATTTTTTTCTACCATAATTATTCAAAGAGTTGAAACTTTACCAACTGAAAATGCTCCAGTTTATACTTAAATTTCCATGACATATCTGTCTATAGAATATTAAAGTTAAAAAAATACAAAAATACAAAAATTTGAACTTAGGTTTTTTAATTAGCTCTTTGTCTTTCATGCAGTCATATCCTTTCTAGCTAAAGGAATGAAGATGGAACCAGAAAAAGAAGTCCCCTTAAAAAAGATATATGGATATATATGTATGCTCATACCCACCTACACTCCACATGCTCCCACATGCATTTAAATACTTTTCATGAAGTAGGGTCCCATCAAAAGCATTCTTAAACCCTATAATCTGCAGTGACCCAGGTCTTGTGTGAGGTGATTCATATACTTCAGTGGTTATTCTTGTAGCAAATTTAGAAGGTAGGAATAGGGTTATCATCAAGAAAATAAAGTAATTTGCCTAACAACACAAAAACTAAGCACTGAAGTCCATATATTAATTCAAGACACTCTGATTCCAGAGAGTCCTTGTAGCTTCCTTGTAGCCAGTTCTGCCTTTTATTTTCCCTAGAGAAACTTGAAATGGTTGACTCTAAGGAGTTACTTTACTTGCATATTGGTTAAATCAATGATCTCCATTTTCAGTGCTTCATTTGTTCCTCTGAAAGTTTTTCACATAGTATTCAGGAAGATATTTTTACCAGTTGCAAAGTCACATGCTTATAATAGGATCAATGTATGTCACAACAAAATTACTTGGGATTTCATTGTCTCAAACATAAGCTTTTTAATATGGTCCTCAAAATGAATGACTAATGCTTTCTGTAATTTGCATAAATAAACTGATTTCTTTTTCTAAACAGGAAATAGGGTAATTTTTCTGATTAGCTATTATTATTCAATATGGCTCATCTTTTAAAATTAATTAAATAAAAGCAATCAATCAATTAATTTTTATTAACATGTAATGTTAATTATATATTTATTTATATAATTATATATTTATATAATTTATATTTATATTAATATAATTATATATTTATAAACATATATAAATATATATATCATATATATATTTATATATGTTAATATATTATATCATATATTTATATATAAATTATATATTTTATTAACATATAATGTTAGCCCCAGGGGTACAGGTCTGTGAATTGCCAGGTTTACACAATTCCTAGCACTCACCACAATACGGCTCAACTTAAGAAAAGTTGACAACAAATTTGTTGTTAGGAAGTAGTACAGATATTTTATAGAACTGTTCCTTTCATGGGAGAATCCATTGATTATTATTATTATAATTTAAAAAATTAAAATTCTATCATAGTTATTATCTTAAAATCATTACCATAATTTTAAAAATTATCGTAATTTCAAAATCATTACTCTTTTTTGACTAGAGCTACTGAATTAAATGAGATTTACTGTAAACTGCTGCTGACATCCACTCCAGAGATTGCTTTTGGAAGACACACTGACTGATTGTCCTTACTGAAGTAAAAAAAGGGATGAAAATATACCTTTATGCCCTTGCATACCCAAAGTAATTATAACAATTTGGCAGAAAAATATGGATATACTTTAGGTACTCTTCTTCCAGAAGGAATTTAAGCAAAATAACTTGTTTGGTGGCCAGATGGAGGGCTACCACATTGTGAGATTGAAACAGAATGGACTAGAAAAACCCAGTACATTCAAAATAGATTAGAAAATATGATTCATTTTATTTTGTGGGAAAACAGGATGTCTTGACAACTGAGAAGAAAAGAAAGCTTTCCCTGGCTTGGATATTTCACCATGCCAGTTGTTTGCATTTTCCTGCCTCACCTGTTTAAATGTTCACAAAAATGGTGTTTCATATGCCGAAGGAGCTCCATAGCATTCTTGTTCTTGAACAGTCCTGACAGCCTTTAAGACTGTAATTCTAGAAACAGAAGCCTGGTATTAAGTATCTGCACATGTTCTCCATTATTTCCTCCAGAAGAAAACAATAGCTGGGTAAGATTATGCTCTAATGAAATCCATTTTCACTAAATAGGTACCTTTAGTCAGATGTAATTTGGTAAACCATAAAAAAGGAAAAAGAAGAAACTATTTAAAATGAGAAGGGGAAGTATAATGCTTATTAAAAAGTGTCGGAGTAACTGATTATGCATGCATGCATAATTGCATACCTGAATATTCATTTCAATACACCTGAGTCTTAGAGATGTTTTCAGAAGAAAAATCGGTGTTTAAGCTACCTGGACCTTTATCAAGGATGCTTTGGTTCGTTGACCTAATGAGTTACCAACTTCCAAAAACTTTTTTTGAATGAAATTACAAGAAAGGTTTTTCATTGGCATGGTAAAGGAAAAAATTGAACTCTAAGGAAATTAATAAATACAACTCAAGTGTTTCTAGACAGCTCACTGGCCTCAGATAACCTTGTTGATACCCTCAATAATTTCCTATATTTCAGGAGGAATTGAATCTATTCACTTGAAATATTTCACTTGAAGGTCAAATAGAACTTATAAAGAGAAAGTCTGTTTGTTATTCTGGATCTTCAGACTCATGGCTGGTAAAAAAAAAATCTGAAAACCATTTTACAGGATGAACAAATAATTGAAACTTTTTTAATATGGAAGGAATGTTTAGCAATATTTTTAGTATTGCCATGGGATGATTGTTTATTCATTCATTCATTCATTCATCACTCATTCAACCATTTATTTAACAAACATTTCTTTTTTTTTTTAAGATTTTATTTAATTACTTGACAAAGAGAGATCACAAGTAGGCAGAGAGGCAGACAGAGAGAGAGGAAGGGAAGCAGGGTCCCTGCTGAGCAGAGAGCCTAATGCAGGGCTCAATCCCAGGACCCTGGGATCATGACATGAGCTGAAGGCAGAGGCTTAACACACTGAGCCACCCAGGGGCCCCAAACAAACATTTCTTGAGAGCCTACTGTGTGTTACGGCTGTGCTAGAGGCTGAGGAGATAGAGCTCTTGTGTTATAGCTAGTATGATGAGGATTGTTATTTTGTAACTGGAAGAAAGAACTGAGAATAATGGGGAGGCATTACAGAGATTCAAACTTGCATTTTGCACATTTCTAAAATCAGAGACTTTATAAAATAATAGACTATTTCAAGTTACAAAACTCTGTAGGCATGTTCTACAGGTAATTGTGTGCCAATTTATAGGGAATTGTTCATACATGGTAGTTGGTGAAAACATCCATGCTTCCTCTCAACTCAATGATTTAGTTTTAAAATCACGTATAATTTATTATTAGTCAAATTAAAAGGACTTTTCAGAGTTAAACCTGGCCTACAGATAAGGCTAAACTAGGTGTCAAACACTCTTCAGAGAAGCAGGAAACAAACCTACCAGTTGTATTGCTGTCACACCTTTCTCAGAAAGGAGAGAGCCAACGTCCTGCAGCTGTTTTTCCCCATCCTGCTAGTTTTTAAACTAGCAAAAAAGTCACCAAGGGAACTATGAAAACCTGTCTCCAGCCCATGACCCAGTAATTTTGTGTGTGAGGTTAAACACCAGACGTTGCCCTTTCTTTGATGTTTGGAGTATGAAGGTAGTCATGGTCTCCAAGATCTGTCAGCTTCAACACCCACGTGATTCCATAGTTTATCTTAGAATTCTGGCCTCCAAAGAACTTCATTCAAAAACCTTTCTTCATAACATACTAAATTTATAATCTGCTGTCTGAAAGGCATTCAGTTACCTTTCCTGGAAATAGAATGAATGTGTATCAGAACACTTGAAATAAAAAATCTCTAAGTTTATACTTTCCCCCCTATATTTGCATATAATGTCTTTGTTAAATCAAAGCATAGGCTCTTTTTAGAATCTGACCTATAAATTATTGTAGATGGGGCCAGCTTTGTATCTGAACACTTGTTACTTAAGAGATGATGTGACTTGAAGATCCAGAATGACAAATATACTTTCTCTATACATTCTATTTGACTCTCAAGTGAAAGATTTCTATAGTAGACCTTTCTGGTTTTTAATGCATTCATTTAATGTTACGTAATGCTACCCCTGACCCCCTTTAAGATCTCTCAGTATCACAGAATTAAGTTTGGGACAGATATTCACATGGCTAAGTAAAAAATATGATTTTTTTTTTAATTTCTCATGGCAAAAGGGGACTTATAGGTACATAGAGTCTTATTCCTTGGTGGCCTTATTCTACACCTGAGAATGGTCTGTTTTCCCTACAACACTATGTAAGTTTATGAAAATTCTTATTGGCAAATTTATTTTTTAAAGGCTTCTTCAGCAAAAAGTAAGTAAGAGCAAAATACATTATTTCTCTGTATTTTATTTCATGGAAAAAAATAGAACAAACATCCACCAAGATGTTTATTTTAATATGGAAATGAAAAAAACAAGACAACAATAGGATGTTGGTGAAATTGCTGAGATGAAGTTTAACTTTAACTTCATCTTATATAAAATAACTTCAACTTATATAAAATAGTTTAAGTAGGAAAAAGACTTTCTGGACTTTCAGAACTTCCATAGCTAAAGGAAAATGAAATAAAAAGATAAAAAATACTATGTATTTTAATTCCTGAATCAATAATTTTCAAGGACATTGTGTAGAAAATAAAATTAGAACTATAATTAATTTTAATAGAGCATTTAATAATGTTAAATTCTTGAGAGCCTTTGTAGTACTTGCTGTAGGTTCAGGGGCACAGGACAGTCCTTGAAGGGGCACCAGGACTTCAAAGGGGAGCAGCTGGGGGCCAGATGGGGCCAGTGGTAGTCACGAGAGTGCTATTTTGGTAAGTTCCTTAGCAAGGTCTCCTTGTTTTTCCCTGGTTGTTCTCCTATTATTTACACAAAGAAAGCCATGATACTGAGTGATAAAAGGCAAGAAAAGAATTGGTCTCTAACCCTCAAATTATTTATCTGCAATAGTTAGATCACTCAGAACAACCTACTCTTTGAGTTATTTAACTGAGAATTATTAGGAGGTTTAATTGTGAACCTGCAGTAAGTATGGGATGCGTGTGTGTGTGTGTGTGTGTGTGTGTGTGTGTGTGATTGTTTTGAAAGACTCCTTTCTGGAAGGAAGAGGGATAGATGTGTCAAAATCCTGGACTGAAATTGTGTAAGTGGACTTTGAAAAATTATCTTCAGCAAATGTAAGCAAACTCTCAGATGCATTGGGGCCACTCTGGTGTTTGGAAATAGCCAGCAATGCATGGGCATTACATTGCCAGCTCTGAAAGCTTGGCTTTTGTCCTTAAGAGATCTCAGATGGGTTGGTAACAACCCAGAGATAAGGGAAGTTAAATGGCCCCACTTGGTGAGAAGAGAGGAAGGCATGTGGGAGCGTAATAGTGGAGAGGCTGCTAAATACAGTGTCTGCTGGCAGTTTCCATAAACCACAAAATGCTCTTTAAGTTCTTCAAACCAAATTTCCTCAACCACTAGATAAGGTTTCAATGCATGATATTATTATGCCGCAGGCTCCCCGCCCCCCACAAGTTAATATCTTTGTTTTGATTTTGGCTGGGGAAGTTCCTTTGTTGGTCAGCCACAACATTTCCATTAACTCACACAAATTCCCCATCCCACAAGGCCTGCCAGTTTTCTCCCTGCCCAAACAGGATAGATAACGTTAGCAGCATTGCGTGAAATATCTAAAATTAAAATTATTTTTCCCACAGCTTCCGACCACTGAATTGTACATAACTTCAGGATTATTCATTACCTTCATAATCAAAACAGTGGACTTGGGAATACTTTTTATTTTAACTTGGAACTAAACCTTTATGTATGATATAAAGGTTTGATATAAAGGTTTTGTTGATAGGGTTTTTTTTTTTTTTTTTTGGTTTGTTTGTTTTTTGTTTTTGTTTTTTTGTTGTTGTTTTTTAAAAAAAAGGAATACTGGAGTTGCTCCTGAGATTCCTTTTTGATCTTGTGAAATCTAATGTGCACGTTCTGGCTGCCCAAAGGAAGCTAAATGGCTTCCCCATTCAGCTCCTAAAAGTTACCCCGCTGGCCGCAGAGGCCTAATCCAGCAGTCCAATTAGTCCACAATCCAAGTGGCTGACATATTTCCTAAATTGCTATTGGACGTGAGGAAAATTGGTCCTTGTGGATACTGTGGCAGTGACTACATGGGTAAACTTAGCTACTATTTCATAGTTGAAATAAACTAAAGAAATGAGTCTATTGTTTCTATCGAAGCAACTAGGAACTTAGGAACCTAGGAACTTCCATTTATTAAGAATTCAGCATGTATCAGGTATGGGGCAAATACCTCAAATGCATAATCTCTTGAGTTACTGACAATAAGCCAGAGAGATGAATATTATTTTTCAAATTTTATAGATTTATAGGCACAGCTCCTTTAAACAATTTGCCCAAGAGTATACTGTAACCAATAAAAGAGCCAAGATTTGAAACACCAAAGGCTGTGTTCTGAATCATTACTCTGTGCTATTTAATTGAACCCCAGTTAGCCAGGTTTTGGGAAGAATGGAAAATAATACACTTCATTTGCACTTGAACTGGTTTCAGATTCAAAGGTTCCCAAAGAGAGGTATATACAGGTTCTGTGCAGTATTTGTATGGGATCTTCATAGTTCCTGAAAAGATCCCCTTTCAATTTACATGCAATCCTGTTTTTTTCTCAGAGGGACAGGATCACTTGGTGAGGCCTCAGTTAGACATGTTTGTGACCATAATGATAGCAATAAGCCCTTAGAGTTTTCATCTTCTGTCAGGCACTGTTCTAATTACTCTCCATGTAATAGCTCATTCCAATCTTCACAACAAGCCTAGGAGGTAAATTCTCTGTTCTGGGGGCAGGATGTAGTGGGGGGCATTTTCCCATTCCCATAGATGAATTAAGTGTGACCTACTATATTCTCTTTTTAATGATTCACATTTTACATCAGCCTAATAAAGTCTCTGAGAAATTCTGCAGTAAAGAAACAGCTTTGTTTTAGCCAGCACATTCTGAATTTATTCTAATGTATGCTCCCATCTCCAGTAACACGTATTAACATCTCATAGAGAACAGATTGAAGATCATGGTTCCAGATTTTCATAACAGCTGAATTCAGAAGCAAACCCCTGGGCAAATGTTTAATGGTTAGGAGGTGGGGAAGAGGCAGGAGGTGGGGAAGGATGTTATTCCATCAATTCTAGAGACCATAGTAAAGACCCTGGGCTCAGGTGACCAAAGTTGCATTTGACATGTCAATCAAAACGTTGTTTGCCAATGCCGAAATAAATTGATGAAAAGTTTGGCACTTCACCACAGCTGGGCACTTAACCCAAACCTTTAGTGTTTCTGCCACTTTTGAAGCAAATCTTTTATCGAATAATATGGTGATTCCAGGATTTAGGGCAGGCTGGCATCAGGTAGCTGCTGATAAAAGGATCGATTTGTTCAAGCAGCGGTAATGTTGTTACACTTACTGGTAAGAGTTCTTGGTCTTTCATTGTTGGTCATTTCATTTTATTTTGTTGTTGGTCATTTCAGGCTTGCTGCTTATCTCTGAGGAGAGGTTCTGCAAGTGACTTAGATTAAAAATCTGTTCACCTTTCTAGCTCCATGGGATCGCTTTAGGGTGTAGTATTAGGATGGAAACAAAAGAAATGTTGCAAGGTCCATGGAAACAATCGAGAGAGAATCCAAGTTGCAAAGTGAGTGAGGGAATTAACTGCTGCTGGAGTTCCGGGTTTGGGGCTGAGGAGAACGGTTGAATGATTATGAAGGTTTTGAACAGTTAAGAGCCTCAGTGATGAACTTTGGTGACGGGTGGGATTTGAAAAGTTACAGATGAGGAAAAGTAGTACTCTGGGATGTGTGTGTGTGTGTGTGTGTGTGTGTGTGTGTGTGTGTGTGCGCCTGTTAGAGGCCAGGCCAAAAAGAGACAGTATGGAACAGAAACACTGTGGCAAATTGAACCTGTGTTCCTGAAATTGCAATAACTTGATCCAATGCATGGAAGGGCTCACTTGAAACCAGCAAAGTAGGTTAAAATCAAGTTATCGTATTCTTTGCAGGCCAGGCCAAGAATTTGGAATTGGAATTTCTTCAGTAGTCAAAAGAGAACTCTTTAAGTTCTTGAGCAGTGGGGATGACTTAAAAAGCATCATCTTGGGAGGACTCCCCTAGTGGGGCTAGGTGGGCTTATCTGGAAGGAAAGAGAGAAGGCAGAGGGCCATGCCGCTGGTACAAGCACCAGTGCACCATGATGAAGACATGGATTCCGACTGCAGAGGAATGGAATTAAAAGTAAGGGCTTCAAAGTTTTCTGGGTGTAACGGTGAAGGAGCCATAGGAGATGGAGGTGTACCAACCTGGGTGATTCTTACAATGGAGGCTGAAATAATTGACACTGAACCTCACTTTATGTGGACCATCAATTTTTTCAAGATACTAAATAATTTTACTATTAATATAAATAAGTCCTTGTACCGTACCCCAATAGTAACATTTCAATAATTGTTGAAATTCTTTTCACAAAGGAATTTTCCTAATCACTGCAAAAAAAAAAAAAGTGCTTTCTGATCATCTGTAAGGCTATATTGTTTTTCCCAAGTGGTAGCCACTTAGAAAAGAAAAAAAAATGTAGATAGGCCCTTTTATTAAAGCATTGAGTGTATTTTCCACCTCTTTCTCATCCTTCAATAACCCGTTCAGTGCCCAAGGAGGTTGACCTGCAAGAAGTGCATCTGGAGTTCCTTGCCTCTGGTTACCAGTTGAGTTTGGCTATCAGAAGACACTACCAGCAGGGGGCTGAATGATAGGAGGGGATTCAGCGGTATGTTGGAAAAAACAGCTAATTTTGCCCATTTTCTCCCAACTCTGCTTTCAGCAGCATCCTGTTGTTATCTTGCAATCAGCCATGATAAGAGAATTTATACCATGGAAATGAGCACATGTTATAAATCAGGATTTTCATTTTTGGAAAATCAGTTTGCCAGCATACCACTAAGAAAGTGTGTATCCAGCTACTTATGCCTTTCATTCCCTCTGCTTCCTTGCCATCGAAGCTGGCTATGTACTTCAACCAAAGGTTGGATGGAGGGTGGATGGAGGGATGGAGGGGACTCTCTCCATACAACAACACTGTTCAAGGTCCTGTAGCCACTGCTTCCTCTTCAGGCTTAAAAGACATGATGTTTTCTTCCCTTGCTCACCTTAGACTTCTGCACCATCTCCTTTTTTTCTCAAAACTTGCACCATCCAATATGGTAGCTACTAGCTATATGTGGCTATTGACCAACTGATGGTGTGTGACTCTCATAATAGTGTATCTGATGAACTTTTTAATTTTATTTGGTTAAAATTAAATGAAACTTAAAATTTTAGAAACAGAAATAGTATAAGACATTTTTCCATTAAATACAACTTTATTGTTTTGGAAGGACTTCATTTTACTTGAGACATTATTTGAACTGAGATGAAATACACACCAGATTTCAAAGTCTTGATATGAAAAAAAAAGAAGCACATCTAACTAAAGACTTCCTTACATTTATTTCATATTAAAATAATATTTTGGCTGTGTTGGGTTAAACTAAATACATTATTAAAAGTAATTTTGCCTTTTTCTGTTTACTTTTTTAATGTGGTTACTAGAAAATTCTAAATAGTGGTTGCCACTATTAGACTTTTCTTTTATAAACCTTGCCTACACTACTGTGAATGGCCTCTTTATACTCTTTTTTTTTTTTTTAAGATCTATTTATTTATTTGACAGAGAGAGGTATTACAAGTAGGCAGAGAGGTAGATAGAGAGGAGGAAACAGGCTCTTCACCGAACAGAGAGACTGATGTGGGGCTCTATCCCAGGACCCTGAGATCATGACCCGAGCAGAAAGCAGAAGCTTAACCCACTGAGCCACCCAGGTATCCCTTATATTCTTTTCAAATACACAGCTTAAACATACCATTAGCTTCTGACTGGTGGAACCCAACTGATACTACTACCACCACCACTACAACAACAACAACAAATCTGTTAATTTTAAATCTATTAAAAAATTAATTCATTTTTTCTTCTTTATGAGCTAAATTGCCACTCTCTTCGTTTTAATATAATTTTTTATTTTTTGTTAACATATATTGTATTATTAGCCCCAGGGGTTCAGGTCTGTGAATTGCCAGGTTTACACACTTCACAGCACTCACCACAGCACATACCCTCCCCAATGTCCATAACCCCACCCTCCTTCTCCCAACCCCCCTCTCCCCAGCAACCCTCAGTTTGTTTTGTGAAATTAAGACTCTCTTATGGTTTGTCTCCCTCCTAATTCCATTTATTCCTTTCCTACCTCCCAAACCCCACAAGTTGCATCTCAACTTCTCATATCAGGGAGACCATATGATAATTATCTTTCTCTAATTGACTTATTTCTCTAAGTGTGAAACCCTCTAGTTCCATCCATGTAATTGCAAATGGCAAGATTTCATTTCTTTTGATGGCTGCATAGTATTCAGTTGTATATATATGCCACATCTTCTTTATCCATTCATCTGTTGATGAACATCTAGGTTCTTTTCATAGTTTGGCTATGGTACCACTCTCTTTTTTAAAAAGAAAAGAAATAGGCTTATTTTGGAGGAATGTATCTAGTGGGAACTATTAACTAGGTGACGTTTAGCTTCCGATGTTTCCTAAACAATTTTTACAATGTGGTCTAGTGGAATAATCCTTGAAAATATTTCCCAGCTGGAAGGAAGTATTAATATTGTTAAGTAGCTATCATATGCCAGATAATTTTGGGGTAGACTGTCTAATTCAACTCTCTCAATAATCCTGATAGACAGGAATTTTGAGATACCCTCATTTTACAGACCAGGAAATTGAGGCATGGAGAATTTACTTGCTCAATGTCACAGAGCTGGTAAGCATGGAGGCCAAAATGAAGCCCAGATTTACTTGACTTTATACCCCAGGATCATTCTAACACAATAAGCAAAAAATATTCCTTACTCTAAGGCATCTTAAACAAAATTTAGAGAGGAGAGTTGTTGATTTTACTAGATATTGATTTTTAAGCTTTCCCTGCAATGTAGATACCCATAAACCTCCTTTTCCCTCCTCAAACTCTCACACCACATTCCACTTCTTCCTTGGCACCAAGGGTAATCAATTTTGAACAGCTCTAGAAAAGACCATAGCTTACAATACTTCCATGAAAAGTTGCCTCTAGGGGTGGCTTGTCACACCACTTGCAGGAAGATAGAGCCAGAGGTGGTGAAATAAATCAGACAATTTTGGGTGGACTGCATTGTGCTGAGCCCAGCCACTGTCTCACACCCCCCTACCCCACTCTTGATCCTTAATCAGAATCTTATGTGGACCCTTAGACAGTCTTGCTTCCCTTTAGTGACACTGGGAAAAGGTGAAATAGAGGCTCTGGAAATGGAAACTGTACTCAAGTCACAAAAGAGATGAAGGTCCTCGACTTGGGGCTGAAGATGTTAAAGTGCTGTCTCCCAGTCTTATTTCCAATCTATGTATAATTTGATCCCCCTGCATTGACTTAAATTTACAACTTCTTGGGAGTTTTAAAGTGATATTTACACACATGTTAGCAGTTGTTGCACTGGACTTCACATATCCTCTCTTATTAAATGGGTGTTAAATAGGGGCGCCTGGCTGGCTCAGTGGGTTAAGCTGCTGCCTTCGGCTCAGGTCATGATCTCAGGGTGCTGGGATTGAGTCCCACATTGGGCTTTCTGCTCAGCAGGGAGCCTTCTTCCCTCTCTCTCTCTCTCTCTGCCTGCTTCTCCATCTACTTGTGATTTCTCTCTGTCAAATAAATAAATAAAATCTTTAAAAAAAGTGGGTGTGAAATAAAAATAATTTTTAAATGCAGGTAGGGACTGAACTTGGACCCACTTTCAGTCTGGAATTGTCCACAGCTTTGTGATATTATGCACTAAGAAGGAAATGATAGGAACCTAAAGGATTACTGAAAAGTTGGTCATCATTTTGTATTTCTTATTTAGAGCAAAGAATCCTTTGGCAGCATAATAAATGCTATCTGATTAAATATAGTGACAAAAAGGATGCTTCCTTTTATATCCATTTTATTCTTTGGTCTAATCTAATATGACTGTGTGACCAACTAGATATCCAGTCATCTAAACTCTTCTGAAGACAAAAACAGAGGGATTAAAAGCCGGTCTTGAAATCAAGCAGATGTCAATTCAGCTGTGTTACCTAAATGCTGCAGGATTTCCTTTGTCTCTTGATACCCCAATTTCCTTATCAGCATAAAGAGGGTAATGTCATATCAGTTAGATTTATTCAGATGTAAGTAACAGAAACCAACTCTTAAGTGACTTATGATAAATATTTTTTTGTAGGGAACTTACTGTTTGTATATGAGGTAGCTGGAAGAACCCAAGGAAAGAATGAATTGGGTCTCAGAAGAGTATAAACTGATGGAGTGCCTGGGTTCTAGAAAATAAAGCTGGTGGGTGTTATTAGAGTACCTGGACCAGAATGAGAAAGCTCTGGTCAAATTCATCCTTTGGCCTTTCTACTCAAGCTGCAAATTCCCAGGAAGAATTTGTGGCCTGGTTGGGGTCCTGCATTCCTTCCCTTGGCCAAGGGAGGGCAGGAGAATGTAGGGAGCAATAACTAAGAGAGACTGAGTTCCTGTTATTTTTTATTTTTTAATATTTTATTTATTTATTTGAGAGAAGGTGAGTGAGAGCACAGAGAGGGGCAGAGGAAGATGCAGACTCCCTCCTGAGCAGGGAACCCAATTCATGGCTCAATCCTAGGGCCCTGGGATCATGACCTGAACCAAAAGCAGCCACTTAACCGACTGAACCACACAGAACTGAGTTCTTAAATAAAATATCAGGGTGCTCTTATCAAGAAAAGGGACATGAGTATCGAAAAAATAAAAGAAATGAAATATTTTACAGACTCTTGGCATAGAATCATTATGCCATTGAAATGAGATCATTGGTACTGGTACACACAGTGACAGCAAGTTGTCAATAAAGATGATTTAAAAAATTGTCATTAAGGAACAGTTCAGGGACGCCTAGGTGGCTCAGTGGGTTGAGGCCTCTGCCTTCAACTCAGGTCATGATCCCAGGGTCCTGGAATCGAACCCCACATCGGGCTCTCTGCTCAGCAGGGAGTCTGCTTCCTCCTCTCTCTCTCTCTCTCTCTGCCTGCCTCTCCCCCTACTTGTGATCTCTGTCAAATAAATAAATAAAATCTTAAAAAAAAAAAAAGAAACAGTTTATAATCCAGTATATTATTCTTTATTAGGAATGGTCATGTTCTCAAAGAGCATTATTTTACACACACACAACAGTCCCTTAAATTTTACTAGTGGGGCATTGTAACAATTTACTATCTAACTTGATGGAGATACATGGAAAACAACGTAAGTAGCAATTATGTCCCAAATAGTTAGCATGCAATTATTTAATTCAAAAATCTGCCTTTGCATTTCAAACACAATAAATCCCACGCCATCTATTTTAGTTATGGTAAATCATAGTCGTATGTGGTCATGATTATGGCTAATTGTGGGATAAAGGATTTAATTTTAGAGTATGAATTAAATACACTCTTGTTGACATTTGTGCATGACAGTCTGGGAACAATAGGGAAGAGCTAACAGCTATGTGATATAAACTCCTCAATAGAGAGAATAATAAAGAACATTTAAGTCAATGATTCTGATTCTTAATGATGGTACTGATGATGCTGGAAGCTTGGACTCTCCATATTTAGAATACACCAGCTGCTTCAAATTAGAGAGACTGTAGAACTCTTTTGACATGGGTTCATTGATGGGGTGTGTGTGTGTGTGTGTGTGTGTGAGTGTGTGACTAAGTCTCTCCAGTTATGTGCAAACAGAAAATCTAGAACACAGTTTCCTGATGTAGTTTATAGAGGAATATATTCTGTGGGACACTTTGCCATGCTAAGATTGCCAGTATGCATTGAAATTTGTAACTTTTTAAAGAACATTAAGAAAGAATCTAGTTACATATGGCTTAAAATTGCTTATGGACTTCATGACAACATGAGGAACTTAAAAGGAACCAACTCTCTGTCTCTCTCTCTCTCTCTTTTTTTTTTTTTTATTTAAACTTCTGCTTTCACTTCACAACAATGTCTTCTATTAAAACTAAACAATTAGCGCTGTCAAAGCAAGGCCTCAAACAATTAACATAAGACTCAAAGTTATTTCCCTCATCATAAATCTTCAGTAAAAGACAAATATGTATACAATATGAGGAGGAACAGAGTATGCCCTCTGCTTCCACAACACATACCCAGGAAAAGAAAGTCCTCTGCTGAGGGTAGGTATTTAGTGTGATGATACAGCTCCTGCAAAAACTTCTCAGGGAGCTCTTTAAATAAATATAGTTGAAAGAAACTTAAAATGCCATTTTATAACTGTACTGTGTGCAGTTCACTGTGGGTACTAAACTGACATCTAAGTCATGGCCCTTTCCATTCTGGAAAGATCTTAAAATTCACACAGTGCTGGGGCGCCTGGGTGTCTCAGTGGATTAAGCCGCTGCCTTCGGCTCAGGTCATGATCTCAGGGTCCTGGGATAGGGTCCCGCATCGAGCTCTCTGCTCGGCAGGGAGCTTGCTTCCCTCTCTCTCTCTCTCTGGCTGCCTCTCTGTCTACTTGTGATTTCTCTCTGTCAAATAAATAAATCTTTAAAAAAAAAAAATTCACACAGTGCTGCTGGGCCACCATTGGGGGTGAGGTGGGGGAGACTTGGCAGACCGATCTAAGCTGTGTCGCATCAGAGACTCAGGTTGAATTTGTATATGTGAGTGAGATTTTTTTCTTCCTTCTCTTCCTCCCTCCCTTTCTCTCTTCCCTTCTTTTTTTTTTTTTTTTAATATTTTGTTTATTTATTTGGCAGACAGAGATCATAAGCAGGCAGAGAGGGAGGCAGAGAGAGAGGAGGAAGCAGGCTTCCCACTGAGCAGAGAGCCCAGGACCCTGGGATCATGACCTGAGCTGAAGACAGAAGCTTTAACCACTGAGCCACCCAGGCGCCCCTCTCTCTTCATTTCTTTTAAACATTTTTTTTTTTTTTGGTCTGATAATTATAGATAATTATGCAGGTGTAGTAATTGGCATAGAGACATCTGGG
Source organism: Mustela nivalis (assembly GCF_964662115.1). Lineage (NCBI taxonomy): Eukaryota > Metazoa > Chordata > Mammalia > Carnivora > Mustelidae > Mustela > Mustela nivalis. The sequence goes on from NC_139023.1 coordinate 100,683,161, forward strand.
GTAACTTTGCCAAGGTTCCCCCAGTGGTAACATCTTGGCAAAAGCATAGTGCAGTATCACAGGTTTTAACATTTGTCAAGACACGAAACATTTCCCTTCTGCAGTTATGTCATGTGGCCTTTTAGAGTCATATATACTTCTCTCCCCTAAGTTTGTCATTTCAAGAATGTTCCATAAATGAATTCAGACACTATATAATATTTGGGGTTTAGCTTTTCTTACTCAACATAATTCTTTAGAGGTTCACAACAGGCAGTTGTGTGTATCCATAGTTTATTCTTTTTTTATTGCTGAGCAATATTTCATTGTATGGAATACCAGTTTGTTTAACCATCGACCTGTTGAAAGGCGGGTTTATTTCCTATTTTTGTCCATTAAGAATAAAGCTGTTTAAGATACTTGCATCCCAATGTTTATAGCAGTGCTATTTCCAGTACACAAAAAGTGGAAACAAATTAGAACAAACACCAACATATAAATGGGTAAACAAAATGTTGTATATATGTGGCATGAAATATTATTCAGCCTTAAAAAGGAATGAAATTCTGATACATGCTGTATCATGGATGAAACTTAAAAACCACTGTTCTATGTGAAATGAGCCAGATATAATAGGACATATATACTTCTACTTATATGAGATATCTAAAATATGCAAATTCATAGAGAGAGAAAGGAGAGTAGAGGTTACCAGGAGCTGAAGGGGAGAGGAAAATGGAGGTTATTACTTTATGGGTATGGAGTTTCCATTTGGGATTATAAAATGTGTAGTGGTAATGGTTGCACAGTATTGCAAATATATTTACATGTCGCTGAATTATGCACTTAAATATGATTAAAATGGTAAAATTTATGGTATGCATATTTTACTACAGTAATGAAAAGGGAATATATAAACACTTGGGCACAGGTTTGTGTATGAACAGAAGTCTTCATTTCTCTGGAATAAAAGCCCAGAATTATAATTCCTGGGTCATATGATAGTTGCATTTTTAATTTTTAAAGAAAATGCTAAACTGTTTTCCCAAGTACTGTGCCATTTTCATTCCCATCACCAATGTATGAACGATCTAGTTTTTCTGCATTCTCACCAACATCTGCTGCTGTTACTCAATTTTTTTAAATTTTAGTTATTCTGATAGGTGCATACTGATATCTCACTGTGGTTTTAATTTCCATTTTGCTGAGAACTAATGATTTTACATATATTTTCAGATGCATTTTGCTATCGGTATATCTTCTTAAGTGAAATACCCCTTCATGTCTTTTGTCTACTTTGTAATTGAATTGTCTTTTTACTGTTGGGTTTTGAGAGTTGTTTATATACTCTCTGTACTAGACCTTTGTTGCAGATGTAATTTGCACATTTGCTCCTACTTTGTCACCTGTTTTAATTTCATAGAACAAAAATTTTAAGATTTTGATGAAGTCCACTTAACTTTTTTTTCTTTCTGTGGATTATACTTTGGGGTCAAGTATAAGAACTCTTTGCCTAGTCCTAGATCTCAAAAATTTCTCCTTAGAAGAGAATTTTTTTTTCCTCAGAAGTTGTATAATATTATAATTAAATTTAAATCTGTGGTTCATTTTGAGTTAATTTTTGTATAAGTGTGAGATTTTGATCAAAATTAATATTTTTTCCTCATAAATATTCAGTTGATCGTGTACCACTTATTGAAAACACTATCCCGCCTGGGTGGCTCAGTGGGTTAAGCCGCTGCCTTCTGCTTAGGTCATGATCTCAGGGTCCTGGGATCGAGTCCCACATCAGGCTCTCTGCTCAGCAGGGAGCGTGCTTCCCTCTCTCTCTCTGCCTGCCTCTCTGCCTACTTGTGATCTCTGTCTGTCAAATAAATAAATAAAATCTTAAAAAAAAAAAAAAAAAAGAAAACACTATCCCTACTCCATTGAACTTTTTTAATTACCTTAAAGTGATCCTCTTTCCTTCCTCCGTCCCTTCCTTTTTCTCTTTCTTTTTGGCTACTGCTTTACGTAATCTACAGAATCTCATTGTGGCTGGTTTTTCTTTGTGTAAACGAAGGTTTCAGCACTTTGTGCTATGAAGTTTGATGCTCAACATGTCCACAGGAGTCACAAATTTACACCTTTCTTATGTTTATAAAACACCTACATTGGCATTTTCCTGGTCCAAAAATTACGTACTTCGAGAGTTGTGTTAATTAATGAACAAAAGACAGATGGAAACAGGTAGAATATTTTAGTCCTCTCTTTGTTGTAGTACCTATCCAGTGTCAGCAACACCAATTCCTCTGAGTTTATTCCTGTTCTGCTGTATTGGGAGGCCCTAGAAACTAGGAAATGGGACACAGGAGACTTTCCAGTCAACAAAAGTGGTGAGAACAGTAACTTAGGCAAACAGAGCCTATACTTTCCTCTGTCCTTGCCTGTCTCCCTACCTGCACAAAGTAGGCAAGGTCTTTGCTTTCATGGAGGTCTTATTCTAATGAAAGAGGAAGACATTAAGTACATAAATGAAATAATTACAGGTCAGAATCAATGCCATTTCATAAGGTTTTATCAGTTACACATGGGGATACTACGTATCTTTGAATATTTTTTGTGTAGAATGTAATATTAGAATTACAAAATGTGTCATTAGAATGATATCGTGTCAAATTTATTGACAATATTTTATTGATTTGCCCAATATTTATTGAGTATACCAAAGTTGTCCTAGTTGCTGATACAACCTTAGAGAAAAAAATGCATGTTTTGATCCCTAAGAATCTATAATTTACCTGAAGAGATAAGAATAAACATAAAATATATAAATATCTTAAATAAGTGTTGTATGAAGAGAATGAACAGTAAAGGTTAAAAACAAAAAGAGCTCAGTGAAGAGGCAAGGTCCCTTTTGTTGGGAGTGAGTGTGGGAAGGCAATACTGAGCAACAAAGAGGGGCTTTGCGGCAAACTTTAGAGTGGAGGCAGGATTTCAAATAGTTCAAGACTGCAAAAGAGATAAAGGACCGTGAGGATGATTGCCATAAGAGAGGTTCAGTGTCCAGAGAAAACACAGAGCTTCTGTTTCAGGGATGACATACCACTTTTGACATTATAGTTTAAACAGTAGGAGATTTAAATATGAAGGGAATAAATGCACAACAACACATTTTGAATGCTGTGGGAAGATCCCTGTTTGTACCTGGACCCTATACTCACTAGCTTCAAAAAGAATTCAGAGATTTAGGGTCTAAGTAGGATGGAATAATGTTTACATTTGTGTAATTGTTTTTAAGATTTTAGACTGAATAATGGATATAATGTAATGGTTTACAAGAAAAAATATTTTCCCATTAAAGGCTAAAAGTACTTGTTTGCATAATGTGTCAACATGAAATGGCAATAATTTTTTTAAAGATTTTTATCTATTTATTTGACAGAGAGAGAGATCACAAGTAGGCAGAGAGGCAGGCAGAGAGAGGGTAGCAGGCTCTCTGCTGAGCGGAGAGCCCAATGCAAGGCTGGACCCCAGGACCCTGAGATCATGACTGGAACCAAAGGCAGAGGCTTAACCCACTGAGCCACCCAGGCACCCCTGAAATAGCAATAATTTTATTGTTGCTCCAGTTCACTCTAAAAACAATTCAGACTGCTCCTTCATTAATCCATAGGGCAAAATATTGCTTTACTCTGATTCAGTCTATTTTCCCGATATAGGCTGACTTCTGATAATAGCAGCATATTTAAGAATTGTTAGAGAGTAAAAGGGAGTTGGGATAAATTGGAAGGGGAGGTGAATCATGAGAGACTATGGACTCTGAAAAACAATCTGAGGGGTTTGAAGTGGCAGGGGGTGGGAGGTCGGGGTACCAGGTGGTGGGTATTATAGAGGGCACGGGTTGCATGGAGCACTGGGTGTGGTGCAAAAATAATGAATACTGTTTTTCTGAAAATAAATTTAAAAAAGAAGGAAAGAAAAGAATTGTGAGTCCTGACCCATATTGAATCTTTGTTCAAGTCACTTGTCATCTTTGGGTGGGGAGATAATAATAACATTTACTTCATATTGTTGACATAAGGATAGAATAATATCGTGCATGTTTCTTTTTTTTTTAAAGAAAATTGGTAGAGTGCTATCTTAATATTATTAGGTAATAAAGTTTAGGATGGCTTGGACTACCTCTCAACTATCTTTGCATTTCCCAAGTGCCTTCTGCACTACCTGGTATAGAGCACCTAGTTGTTTTGTTTTGTTTTGTTTTGTTTTGTTTTGGTAGAATTACTGAAAATAGCAATAGTATCACAGTATATGTGTAAAGACATTTACACATAGAATCTTTTTAATAAGTTTATTGATGAATAAATGTTCTATGAACTTATTTACAAAGAATTTAGTATGTAATTATCTTATTTAATCATAGAAAGCATCTATACTAGAAGACATATTACTTGTACCCTAAATTATTCCTTGTTATACTTCTGATATGATAAATAGTGTCATGCTGAATAAAAATCAAATTACATGTCTTCCATTTGTGTGTAAGCAGACATTATACATGATATAATAGTCAGTATATAACATGCAGAAAAATTAAAAAGTTTAAGTTCCAAAGTTTCAAACCTAAGTTTTGATACCAAATAGACAAGTATATATATGTACATACAAATGTATCTTTGGTTATATATCTATATATGTAAGTATATAGATGTATAGACATTATAGGTATAAAACCATATAGTCTCAGTTGAAATTAGCAGTATTAGTGCCTCAGAATGTGTTGAGTTTCAAATCACATTAAAACAAAACAAACATGTAGCTCTACAACAATTGCCTTATTAAAATTAAAACCATTTCAGAGTTCTTACTGCATTCTAGATGGGAGGAGCTCTCTGTAATATAGACTGGTGTGCCAGATACCATAATATAGACAGCAAAATGAAATTTTATGTGTAAGTATGTGGATGAATAAGTTAAGATGTGATAATAAACTGAAGTGACTAGTTTTACGAATTTTCCACTTATGAATCTTTTTGATCATTTATATAAGTCTTATGTGGCTAAATGTTAAGGTTTAACAAACAAATGTCTGGATACTGTGATGGATGAGAAAAGACAGAAGTGCATCTGTGCACAAGTGCAGTGAGTGTGAATGAGTTGGCAGTAAGGCTGGGAATAGCACAGCATTAGCTGAGTGTGTTACACACTTAGCAGAGCAGACCCTAAACATATGCGAGCCCTTATGGTTTTGGTCAGCAGCACTGTCCAACAGCCATGTGGGGCTCCTTCTAGGATAAGTCACAAGGATGTAATTTACCCTGGAGTGGCCTATTTATGGTACACAGGAGGATACCTTGCTGGTTGTTTTTTCTACAGTTATTAAATCTTAGAGAAGTTACAGTCCAAGATACTGTAAAACTTTGCACAAGGCAACAGGATACTTCCTATAGTCTTCCTGTCTTTGAAGAAAATGAGATTAAGTAGTCTGATCAGAACTTAAGGAATGAGAAAAATATGACTTTTTCAGCCAGCTGAAGTTGCCTTCAAATCCTGGCTCTTTATTTAATTTTTTTGGCCCATGTTTTAGTTTTTTTGCACAATAGACAAAACAGTATATAACTTGCATGGTCATTTTGAGTACTAAGTGAGATAATGTTTACAAATATATAATACAATGCCTAACATCTACTACATGGTCATACTCCCTCATGGTCCAATACTGTATCTCCACTATATTTCCCATTATCCACAATAGACAAAACAGTATATAACTTGCATGGTCATTTTGAGTACTACGTGAGATAATGTTTATAAATATATAATACAATGCCTAACATCTACTACATGGTCATACTCCCTCATGGTCCAATACTGTATCTCCACTATATTTCCCATTATCCACAGGGAAATTAACCAAAGACTCTTATTTTTATTAAATCTAAAATTAAAGGAGCGCCTGTGTGGCTCAGTTGGTTAAGTGACTGCCTTCAGCTCAGGTCATGATCCCAGGGTTCTGGGATTGAGCCCCACATTCGACTCCCTGCTCAGTGGGTAGCCGGCTTCTCCCTCTCCCTCTGCTGCTCTGCCGACTTGTGCTTTCTCACTCTCTCTGTCAAATAAATAAATAAAATTCTTAAAATAAATTCTAAAATTAAAAAATTTAAATCTTTTCTTATTGAAAATTGATGCTAATTTATTGAGAAGAATGTAATAGCTTCTCTTATATGTACCTATAAAAAATAAACTATTGTTCTGAGAACTTTATATATGTTATTTTAATTTATTTATATATTTGAGAAAGAGAGAGAGAGAGCAAGTGGGGGGATGGGAAGAGAGAGAATCTTCAAGCAGACTAACTGCTGCGTGTGGACCCCAACAGATCCTACTTCATAACCCATGAGACCATGACCTGAACAGAAACCAAGAGTTGGACACTTAAACAACTGAGCCATCCAGATGCCCCAGAGCTGTACTTGTGTTAAGATTTGAATACATGCCTTGATAAATAATCCATTCAGTAGATATTATTACAAGTATTTTGCAGAAGCTCATAATAATTATGAGGAAAAATGTACCATCTTACCTATATTGACTTTATAACAAGAAAGCTCAAGAAGAAGACATGTCTTTGTTATTTGTATTTTTTTTATATTATATTTTATTTATTTGACAGAGAGAAATCACAAGTAGGCAGAGAGGCAGGCAGAGAGAGAGGAGGAAGCAGGCTCCCTGCTGAGCAGAGAGCCTGATGCGGGACTGGATCCCAGGACCCTGAGATCATGACCTGAGCCGAAGGCAGCGGCTTAACCACTGAGCCACCCAGGCGCCCTGTTATTTGTATTTTTACAACACTTTGTTTTGCAATTCATAGGCAGTCAAGAAATATTGGGTGTTTTTTTTTTTTTTTTTTTTTTTTTTCCTCTTGAAAACCTTCATTGCTAAATCTAGAGATGGCATTATGGAAACTCTGCTTCTCTGACCCAGGTATTAATGAAGAAGCTCTCGGTAGTAAAGACCTATTTAGGTAGTAAGTAAAAAAGCAATCATTTTGCTCTGTAATTTGTGAATAACTGATAAATTTTGCTTCTGTGAACTGATTTGTTCAGTGATGTAAAGAAGGGGTAGAAAGGAAAGGGGAAGAACGCGAAGGAGAAAGGGAGAGGACACAATTCTTTAAACAGTCAGGTGTGAGAAACTCCCAGTGAATTATCCTTGAAGTGATCAGATTGCATTCAGGAGGTTGCACTGAAAAAGGTATATTAGCAAAAAAATTATTATAGCATTACCAGCCTGAGGCACTTATTTCTTTGTACCTATTAACTAGCATCACAAATGAATGGACGCTCCATTACAATGGATTTAGAGTACCAGGGAAAGTAGTCTCAGGTTGCTACAGCTGGATTTTTTTCAAGGGTGGAAAATAAAATAAGGAGGATACCAACTGGGCCACCCACTGCAAATGTGGGTGACCAAATGAGCCAACAGAACCTCTAATGAGTATTTACTCCAAAGGACTTGCATGTAAACTACTTCCAGACTGATGTAGTGCCAAGCTTAAGGGATTAAGTCCTTCAATGGCTTTGTGGATCAGCAGCCACTGCATCTAGGAACAAAGGAGGGGTCTCCTTATTACACATATCAAGAATATTACTTTCAGACAAGAATAATGCAAAGTATGGATCAAAGAACACCATAAAATAGATGGAAGACAGTAGAAATAAGTAATAACAGCATCATCCATACTCTGGATTTAGGGTGATTTTATTTAGTTAAGGCATTATTTTTGAGAAGACTTTAAAGCATCGCTTTAACATTTATGTGGTCTGGCCTACATTATAGGTAGTTGTGTACATGTCTTTGGTTTTGATAAACTTGGAGGCAGGAGTTTCTCTGCTTGTTTCATCAGTGTGCTGTTAATCTTCTGGTCTTTACCACCTCCAGCATTCAACAGAGTAGAGATGTAGTTTTTTAATGATCATTTTTGAAATAAATTGAATCATGCAGTTACTTTTGCTTTAATAATACAGAGAGGATTAACATAACATGTTTTTCTCTTAGGAGAAAGAAATCCGAGATACAAAGAAATTGGATATCCAGAGAGAATATCTCAATATCACTTAGAAAGTTAGTGGCTGGGTTTATCCTGACTCAGGGATCTTGCATATCTCAGACAAATCAAATCCCTCAGTGCAATGCAAATGACAGGGTACATATGGAAAATAACATTCTCAATATGTTTACCCAGAGAAAACACAAAGCAAGAAAATGTTTGCTCACTATGACAAAAAGTCAGTGCTAGAATAGGTTCTAAGATGACCACCCAAACAAATGTTTACTTCTGTAAAGCAAAACAAAGCAAAGCAAAACAAAACCTAATTTGGTATTTTAAAAGGTTGAAACCTAACAACAACAGCTATTTGATTCTTTTTTCTTCCTGTTTCTAAATAGTTGTGTTAACATTTAAAAACTTGACTTTTCTAGTCCTTCTCAAAGAAGTAGTCATTTGCATTTAGCAGCAAGATTTCCTAAGAAATGTTGTCAGATGAAAATTGTGGTCATGTTTTCTCCCTTTAGATACAAGTTAGTTATATGGGTATTAGGAGTTGACTCGAAATTTTGGAACCGCACTGTCTCGATTAAAGGTTTTCCCAACAATCGGCATCACCAGTTTTGCCACAATCTTAATATTCTATGGGTACAATAGGCCCCGTTCAGATACAGCAGGTGACAAACTAGTAATGACAAAATTAATACATGCTGATGATATTGATGATAATGGTAATAAGGATAAAAGCAACTGTTGAGTTGTTTTGTTGAGATTCTCACATATATCCTCTTGTTGGATCTTCAGAATGACAATGGCAAAGATAGAGAAGCGTTATTCATTTCTAAATGGCCTACAGCTTCGTGCTTGCAGTTACAGACAGTCGGAACGTTTCCCAAATTTCTGTTTATTTATAGTCTTAAGTGAGCAATTCCATAGGGTGCCAGAAAACGTTCTCATTTCTTTATGCCAATTGATTCATTTAATTCTCACTATAACCATGTGAAGTAGGTAGAAATAATGTCCCTATTTTATAAATGTGAAAAGTGAGGCTAGATTCACACCTCTGAAAATTGTAGAACTGGGATTCAAATCCAAGCACCTGGCTAAAGCACATTAACATTTGACCCAAACTCAAAAATACGTGTCCTGAGGAAAATAATCACAGTGGCTGGGTTTTCATAAAGTTCTATCAAACTCATAATATCTCTGAATCTGGATGATAAGCATCTCCCTCCCGTGTTCTGCAGCCAGCTCTGTCGTAGACACGGGACGTTCCCCAGGGCTTCTGTCCCTGGGGTCTGGTCCATCCAGCAGAGCTGACAGGAAGGTTTGAATGAGGGTGATGGAGGTTTCTGACCAAGTTGAACTCCTGATACCTTTCTGTGCTCTTGAGGAGTCTGTGTCTTTCCTTGTCAGCTCCTTTCCATTGACACCATGAATCATTCCAAGTTGGTTTTTTCCTCCCTGCATTCTTGAGTTGGGAGAGTGGTACAATCAATATTTCTCACACCTGAAACAAGCATTCAAAGTAAATGTCAAAAGCTTTCAGAGGTGGTATCCGCCAAGGACCAGAAAACAACAGAGACGGTGGAAGTATAAGACAGGGGAAACATATTATTTCTTTTTTTTTCTTTTCTTTTCTTTTTTATCTATCTCCCCACCCTACCCCTTGACACACACACTGAAATGCTATACTTGGTACAAGTTATGTAATTAATTTTCAGAGGAAAACTTTTTAAATTCTGGAGTCAACATGAGACTGAATTTCTTGGGGTGAGGGCTAGGAAACACGGGAAGGGAGACGTGAGGAAAAGGGGGCATGGGCACTACTGGTAGAATAGGTCCTAAGAGTGAGGAGCCCAGGAAAATAGTCCTAAAGAAGGAGAGGTGGGAGTACCTGGGATTACCTGGTTGTGTGGAGCAAGAGAGAGGATGCAGATCCCAAACTGGAGGTAAAAGTTTTAGCAGAGGCAGAGTGAGGGAAACCAGGACTGAATTCCAACCAGGACTGAATTCCAAGCAATGATCATGAACCTGCTTCTTCGGGGCAATTGAAAAAAAAAAAAAAAATATATATATATATATATATATATATATATATATATATATATATATATTCATTTTTATATATAAATTTTTTCTCCAAGAACCTAGCCCTGAACTTAATTCCAGAAAGAACCTGATATTTGTTTTAGGTCAAATGCTAAAATTTCTTCCTGAGTAGTTTAGTTTTGTTCTGGGAGTGTCTCTAAGCTGACCAAGTTACGCTTCTGTGAAATCCAAATTGGCAACAGGAGAAAGGGATGAAGAGTATGACCATATATCTTGAGGGAGTGTCTTTTTATCTTCTCTTCAGCGGGGGAGTCAATATATTAACTCCTTTCTTTTTAACCTGAAGGAACTACAACTAGAGCCAGCTCTTCCATTTTGTATAAATCTCAAGTGTGACCACAGCTCAGGAATCTTGCCAACACATTCAGAGCCAAACTGCCCAGAAAGCCATATGGAAAATGAAAAATAAATTACCTCATTATGCAGTCTATTTTATGCATTATGCATATCTATCTGTTGGGCACTCTGTGTTTCATAACAACTTGAATTAACAGCAAATATATTTGCAATAATTTTAAGAATATAAATCATGAGGGCACCTGGGTGGCTCAGTGGGTTAAGCCTCTGCCTTTGGTTCAGGTCATGATCTCAGGGTCCTGGGATCAAGCCCCGCATTGGGCTCTCTGCTCATCAGGGAGCCTACTTCCTCCCTCTCTCTCTGCCTGCCTCTCTGCCTGCTTGTGATCTCTCTGTCAAATAAATAAATAAAATCTTTAAAAATATATATATATAAATCATGGCCCCAGTATTTAGACCCTTACTGGTTATAACTTAGGTTATATATACCTGGTTATAACTAGGTATAACGTAACTGGTTATACCAAGTTATCATAGCAACTTGATATGCAAGCAAGTTACTTAGCTATCCTGGCCTTATTAACACCATCTATAAAAATGATGACAGCAACTGAAATGAGACAAGCTCTGGAAAAAGCTGAGGAGCCACAACAGTGGGTAGGGATTCTATTTAACCTAGATATCTTCAAATCTATACCACCTACTCTGTCTCACTCTCTATTATTTCCCTTTCACTCCTCTCCCATTCTTCCTTTCTTTCTTTCATTTATCAACTTTATTAAGTGTCAGGCATTGCGTTTCTGGTATTTAGCAAAGCCCCCGGCAGGGAAGACAGATGTGTGCCCTAGGATTATGTCATCATTCTCTTCAAAACCCTTCTGTTATTTCCTGTTTCTTCTACATTAAACCAGTGTCTGAGTAAGTCTCATCTCATGGGTCACCACCTTGTTCTCATCCCCTGGGATACTTCATCCTTCTTTATGTCATGCAGTCTCGTGCCACAGGGACTTTACACAAACCATTTCCATTTTCTGGAACTAGCCTCAGCATGGCTTTCCCTTCAGCTAGTTAACTGCTAGGCACCCTTCAGATCTCAACTCAAAAATCACTTCTTTGGAAAAACTTTCACTGACCCTTCATCTAGATGAGGTTCTTTTGCTCTGTGCTTTTATAGCACTGTGCCCCCACTCACTCAGAGTACTTATCTAAGTTTAACATATTTATTAATCTCTACCCCACCAAACAGCAAACTCTATAAGAAAACATCGTCTTCTTCCATCCTTGTGAAGCCAGCGTCTCCCACAGTGCCTGATTTAGGATAAGTGCTCAATATTTATTAGTTGAGTGAGTGAGTGAATGAATGTATGAATGAGTAGATCCTCCAACACACTTGACTGTCATCAATTCTTGTCCCTACCAGTTCTTGCAATGCTTTTAAAAAAAAAAAGAGGCAGTATGCTTTTAAAATTTAAAAAAAAATTGTAGACTTCTGTACTACACAAACAGACTCTAATAATGAAAATAATTCTTTGAAGACAGTTCCTTATTGTGACCTTTCTTCTACTTGTAATCCATTATTAACTAGAAACCTATGGCTGAAAAGCCTGGTAGTTCTGAGACAGCCTCCAGAGAATTATGACTTGCAAGCTGTTCATTAACATGCATATTGTCTAAAGAAAGAAAGAACCCAGAGGCTTACAATATGCTCTTTCAAACATGACTATTTGTGAACAATGGTCAAGACATTTAATTTACTTCCTAACAGATGAGATTTAAATAAAAAACACAAGTACATTCTTGAGAAAATTAGAATGGGTGAAAATGTAGACGGGATGGAGAGTTAGCTACTATTGAGAAAACCCCAGGATATCGATGAGGTTGCATTCAGTTGCTGCACTTGTGAGTAAGGCTACGTACATTTTGGCCTATAATGCATATTCCCACATAAATTCCATTGTGTATGCAGAAAATGAATGGACTGCATGCTTCTTTAAGCTCACAGTCTGATTCCAAAGTTTGGTTAACATTTGCTGTTTTTCTTTAGTGAAGGAATATTATGTCCTAAAAGGCAACTTTTTCCTAGAGTTAGTATATTAGCTACTGCTTTTTGGTGGATTATTGTGTTAAATGACTGCTTGATCACTATCTCATAATTTCAATCACCTGACATCACCTTATATTAATTAGCCATGTCTTATTACAAAGTTCTAAATCTAAGTTCATTTGAAACTATGTACTTAAAAGCCTTTATGTTTTCCCAAGTTATTTTTAAATCTTAAAGTAACTTATGTATCACTGGACTTTTCACTGGACTTCAAATGCAATCAAGGACTTCTCAGTGGTGTTAATATTCTTTGGAGAAAATTAAAAGAATGATATAAAGATCAAAAGTAAGCAAAATATCTTGCATGTATCAAATTTTATTTTTGGTGGGATATTTCAAATAGTTTTTATTGCTTTTTAATTGGGAAGACTTGTATAATTCTTGGCTTTGATGTTCTTGGGAAACCTATTCCTACCAAACTTAAAAATAACTCATTAGGTTCATAGAAAGATACGTTGCTATAGTTTTAACACAATGGTTGATATTAGCTATTTCAAAAAATACATATATATGTATATATACATACATACACATATATATGTATATATATATGTAAGTATATATATAATATCTGGATATCAACAAAACATGATATAGGTATATTTTTATTTTGTTTCTTTAAAACTGCTTTTTTGGCGATATTTAAATGTCAAGAAATAAAATTCTATAACAAAGTAAAAAGGACAAAGGAATATAAGAAAAATATGGAAGAGAAAAAGCTTTCTTCTTTTAGCTTTAGTCTATCTTAAATCAAGTAGATTGAGTAGTAATAAACATAAGTCATTCAGGATTTTCCAAAGAAACAGAACTAACAGAAGATGTATATATTTATCGATTTAAATATAGAGACAGACATATAGACCTTGTATAGATTCTATATAGATCTATATTCTTATGTATGTATCTATATCTGTATCTATCTAGATATAAATATAAACATATAAATCTATATTAACCAGAAACCTATAAATGGCTATGTCTATATCTATGTACATTTTGAAAAAAATCAGCTGGCATCATTGTTGAACTAAGTCTGAAATCCATAGGCTGGAAACTCAGAGGTGATACTGCAGCCTTCAGGTAGAATTTTTTCTTCCCTGGGAAAACGTAGGCTTTGCACTTAAGGCCTTTTAACTGATTGGGTGAGGCCCACTCCCACTATTCTGGATAATTTTCTTAAAGACAGCTGATTGTAGGTGTTAATCACATCTACAAAATGCTGCACAGCAACACCTAGGTAGATCAGTGCTTGATTAAATGAGCATATTAACCTACCAAAGTCAACACAAAACAAACCATCACAAGCACCAAGTTGCCTTATTAGTCTCCAAGTCTTTTCTCTGTTTCATGCTGGCAATTCAATTCATATTCTTAATTTAAATTTCAAAATAAAGCAGTTTTAATTTTCTTTTCTTCCTTTAGTTGCTCACCCTTTTAGTTATTTTGTTATGTATCTGTACATTCATCTAAGACCTGGAAAGACAAGAGAGTAAATAAAGATCACATTATCCATCCGTGTACTTCATCAGTAGGTCAAGTACACAAGACTCCTTTGGCAGGCTGATGAAATTTAGGGACCCCTTCTCAGAATAATGTTTAAATAAAATAGTAGAACTAAGAAAAACATCATTTATATTGAGATATAATTAACCAATATTGTGGTGTTTATTTATACATTGAAACACAAGATCTAGCTTTACCTTTAATAGCTACCATAATTTTAAAATGGTGATGAATGGAAACAGTATTTTGAGATCTAGAAATAACCAATGTAATGTGATATGAATGTATCTATGATTTCTATTGTTGACAAAGTCACAGATACTGCTAATAGCACTGTGATCCATTGTGTGCGTTCACAGTTGAAGGGCATATAGTTAGAGTTCAGTGAAAATAAAAATGTCATATTTTCCCAACCAAGTTCAGAGACCTCTGGTTAAGAATTAGTTCCTTGGGGTGCCTGAGTGGCTCAGCATATTAAGCCTCCGCCTTCAGCTCAGGTCATGATCTCAGGGTACTGGGATAGATCCCCACATCTGGCTCTCTGCTCATCAGAGAGCCTGCTTACCCTTTTCTCTCTGCCTGCTGCTCTGCCTACTTGTGATCTCTCTCTCTCTCTGTGTCAAATAAATAAATAAAATCTAAAAAAAAAAAAAAGGAATTAGTTCCTTGTTTGATGAGGAAAAAAATATTGGTTTGACCAACTGAGCCTTGGAGATGATCTATGGATTTAATTTCTCAAGTTTTGCCTGGATGACAAGAATAATACTAGCACTAGCTAACACCTATGGTACTTATCAAGTGCCAGACATTGTCTAAAGTGTTTTATATATACATCACATCATGTCATTCTTAGAAAAAATTTCATAAGGTAAGATTTTATAGATGCGCAGAGAGGTGAAGGAACTTGCCTACAATCATACAGTTTTTTAGGTGATTCGTCCAGGTCCATCAAGGTCTTTTAACTATTGTGCTATCTAGTAGTCTCCCTTTATCCATGGTTTTGCTTTCTGTGTTTTCAGTTGCCAGCAGTCAGCTACGCTCAACAACAGATGATCCTCCTTCTGACATATCATCAGAATGTTAATAATAGCCTAACACTATGTCACCACACCTTCATCATTCACCTCCCTTCATCTCATCATGTAGGCATTTTATTATCTCCCAAGTGTGAGAACAATACAGCAAATATTTTGGGGAGGGGAACACATTAACATAATTGTTATTATAGTGTATTATAATTATTCTATTTTATTATTATTATTGTTAACGTCTTATTGTGCCTAATTTATAGGTGAAACCTTATCATAGTATATATGTATAAGAAAAACATAGTATATATAGGGTTCTGTACTATCCATGATTTCAGGCATCCACAGGGGGTCTTGGAATGCATCTACTGTAATTCATAGCTTGTTTCTTTGTATTTTCCTGAGCTGTATAGTAAATAATGGAAGGACAGAATTATGTGAGAAATTTTTTTCAATAGAAAAAGTTATATTTTGAATATCTATAAATTTGCATAAGGGGGTTACTGTTGTCTAATTTATAAATTATTGTAACTAAATTGTTCATGTCAGAAGCACAAGAAAGAGAAAACCCATGCTTACAAAGAAAGTCTGTGACTGTTAACTATTAGCAGACTTTCTTCTTTTCTTTTAGTACAAGCTGTTAGTGGTTGCAAATGTAAGAGTTCAAAATTTCTTTACAAGGTTAAAACATTTTAAAATTTATTGCTGTATGGTTGTTTGACTCTGTCGGAATTCTAGAACCACTTCATTAAGAAAATGTTAAACTCTTAGAAATTTTAATAGGATTAAAAATTAAGGAAAACTAATATGGTGTTAAAACACAGCTACTATAATTAAATATTAAATTTTTTCAACTCTAAAAATTTTGTAAAATAGACAACCCACAACATGTACCAACTTTTCAACAAAGTCAAAATACTTTTTTTTTTCTGAAAGATTTAATGAGTTTGGGTTTATTGTTTTAGAACACATAGAAATTTAGTCAACTCAATTTTCTGGAGAAGGGGAAGTGAGATCACATGAGGACCCATAAGTAGTGTTGAGCTAAAATTAGTACTTAATATAAACATTCTCTTTTATCAAAATATTAGTTAAGCTTCTAACAAATAGATGAATTCTTTAAATGGAATTAACCTCTTCATATTCTTCATATTCTCTTCATATTCTATTCATATTCTGGTCAAAAGAGAAAAATTCATATGAAAAGAAGAAAAAATAAAATGCTTAGATTCCACAAATATGCATAATTATAATGAAAAATAAATGTACAGTGACCATAGTATTAAATCCTTTTCCTTATGTAGAGCAGGCCAATGACAACAGAATGAAGAAAAGAGCAGGGAAGAAGAAAGTAGGAAAAATACAAACCTACCCATTTCATTGTTCCTTTACAATTTAATTATTTATTATTGTTAAGATTCATAGGCAAGAGAATTTAATTATCTATAAGCATTTTTTTCTAATTATAAATTATAACTGTTGTGAAGGAAAGTTTACACATCTTATAACAATGTGAATGTCAATATGAAACATTTTAAAATTTTAGGCAGTGTGACTTAAGGCTAGTTGGCCATTTATTTAATGAGACATGAATCACTGTTTAAAAAACAAATTTATAATGGATATCTAGAATCCAAGTTCTTTCTGCACATAACTTGTTTTATCCTTTTGTTTAAAGATGCACCCTCTCCAGTTCAGTTTTCATGCTAGTGAACAAATTGTTTCATAAATTGATGACATGTTGAGCAAACTCAGAAATCACATTTTAAAAAAATCACTTGAGCTTCATTGTGTCTGAGCTTAATCAAATATCTACACACTTTAAGGTAGGAAAGACAAATTGGTTTTATAAGGGGCAAAAGAAATTGCTGAATGAATGAAGGAATAAGAGAAAGAAGAGTGACTTCCTGCCAACCATAACTTTTAAAATATATTTCATTTTTGCAAACTACTACTGCTATGGGTTTGCTCAGTGATGCAACATGGGGGCTTAAGTGGGTACGAGAAGAATAAATGAAACAAGATGGGATTGGGAGGGAGACAAACCATAAGTGACTCTTAATCTCACAAAACAAACTGAGGGTTGCTGGGGGGAGGGGTTTTGGGAGAAGGGGGTGGGATTATGGACATTGGGGAGGGTACGTGCTTTGGTGAGTGCTGTGAAGTGTGTAAACCTGGTGATTCACAGACCTGTACCCCTGGGGATAAAAATATATGTTTATAAAAAATTTAAAAAAAATGAAAAAAAAAATTTTTACCTTATTTTTTATTAGGTATATCCCTTATTAAATTTTTAAAATTCCCATTAAAATGTAACCATTCTGTTCTAGGAATGAAGTTACTTATGGGAACTTTTAATAAATTGTGGTCTAGGTCTCAATCTCTGCATCCTCTTAAGAGTCATTTGAAAAACAAGGCATAAAGCATCAAGTAGACTTCCCAGATAGATGAAGAGATTTACATGAAAGGGAAAGGAGTAATTTTCTTGCATTGCATACTGCAAGCCAATCATTTCTTAATAGCAAGGAAGACCAATTTTCTAAAGTCCCTGAGAAAGAAGAATGAGATCAGTCAAGAACATAAACTTATGTGAGGCAATCGGGCACTCAAAAACAGCTTAATGTGATGAATTTTTGTGATGTAGAGACTTGGGCTATTTCATTCCTAATCCACCAGGAAAGCCCTTTTTTATGTTTGGAATATTTTCCCACACAGGCAAATAAAATCTTTTTTTAGACGTTTTGTGACTTCAGAAAGCCAGATACAGTAATTGGGCATATATTTTTGGCTTTCCAAAATAATGTCTGCTTGATATGATCAACTATTAAGAAGGGAAATGGAAACATATATCTGCATCTAATGCCATTATTTTCCTCTTTATTTTTGTTTTAGAAATTTTATTTATTTATTTCATAAAAAGCATGGGTGGGGTTGGGAGGAGGTGCAGAGGGAGAGGGAAAGAGACTCCCTGCTGATCAGGGAGACCAATGTGGGGCTCGATCCCAGGACCCCAGGGCCATGACCTGAGCAGAAGGCAAATACTGAGCCCACTGAGCCATCCAAGCGCCCAAATACTTTACCTTTCTGACTTTGGAAGGATAGGAGGAAAATATGGGTAAGGAAAGGGGACGTAAGAGCCACCCAGCCTTCAGTTTTCAGGCTTTTTCATCTCTGAAATTCTTAATAATAACCTTTCTGGCCATTTTGTTTAATTTAAGGAATGGTAAGAACATGAGGAAAACTGAATCTATTGGACAGGAGGACAGTTGGTTGAACTGGCTACCAAAAATTAGAAGCAGCATAAACCTGCCCCAGGCAGAATTTTTGCCGTTGGATTAATTAAAATTTTACCAAGCTATAACCTTTAAAAATGATGCCAGGCATGCATCCGTGAATTCAGATGTCCTTCAAAGTGCCTACCACATATATAGTCATTATAAGAGGACTTCATCTTTTTTAGTTTGTATGTGTGGTTTAGGTGAAATATAGATGGGAGATTAAGAGTCACAAGTATTACACTCATTTCTTGAATATGCATGCATATATTGTAAATTATAGGCAATGTGTAATGCAGTCATATTCTCATAGATCTTAGATTTGCATGTATTTTTGATTGATCCTTTAAAAAAGGATTGTGATTACTATTCATACTTGAGCTTGGGATAATTGTATTTTGTTAATAAAGCTCCCAACAAAGAAAAAAGTAAACCAATCCACTCCAAAGACCTTGTAGTACCATCTATATATAATCTATATATTTAATATACATTTTAATATACATTATCATGTTATCAATCATTTCTATCCTAGAGCATAGTAACTGCATGAACAGTTGCAATGCAGACAATTCTGAATAAATTCTCAGTTCTTTTACTTTGATAGAAGTGGTCAGCTACATTTTTCGAAGAGTTCTTGCTCCTTTTAAAAGTGCTAGAGAGGAGCATCTTAAAAAATATGGACTACAAAAAATATATATGTGGGCTACATTCTCTTACTCTAAATTGTCTTCAGAAATCTTGTATTCAATAGCTTTTCACTGATTCTCTTCTATGCACCAGAACTGTATCATGAGGTTGCATATAGAGATGAGCTAAACCTTGCATGCTTTCAGGGACACTTCCAAACAACCTCAGTGGAATGTGGAAATGCAATCAAGGGAACTGAGTTCAACTGGAGCAGGGGTAGGAGTTCTGTTTCTGGGGCTGGGTGCAAGAGGAGGACACGGAAGAGGGCTTCACAGAGGGGCAATATCCACTTAACTCTTCACTGAATTAAACATAACTTGTTTTGTAACTTAAACGTAGGATTTCTCTCTTTATCAGTGTTCTGTGTTAATAGCGGTGGTTTACCACCAAGAAATGTATTTCATTTAATCTCTTCGTATTTCTGATTTTGACAAATAAAATCTTTTTGGCATATCTAGGTTTATCTGCAACTTCACCAAAAGTTTCCATGGTACACCAGATAATTGTCCATGTTTACTAGAAGAAAAAAAGTAATAATTGACTTCTCTTTTGGTATTGTTAGGGGTGAAAAAATGAATTATGCTGATTTCATGGATGATGTATTATTTATATTGGGTGTGATTCCACAGAAGGGAGAACAATTATCCCATACACACACTCTGGTGTAGTGGTTCCTTTGCCTACCCTATAAAAACTCCCCAAATTTCATGCTCTAACCTAATAAGTAGAGTCAGAGATTAACCTATTTTTAAAATGTATCCACCTTACATTTACTTTGAAAGAGTTTTAGCTATATGGATACTTTGCTTTTTTTTTTTAAGATTTTATTTTTTTATTCGACACAGAGGGAGCGCACATAAGCAGGGGGAGACGAAGAGGGAGAAAGAGGTTCTCCACAAGGAGCCAGATGCAGGACTCAATCCCAGGACCCCAGGATCATGACCTTAGCCGAAGGCAGACACTTAACTGACTGAGCCACCCAGGTGCCCAGATACTTTACCTTTCTGACTTTGGAAGGATAGAAGGAAAATATGGGTAAGGAAGGGGGCATCAAAGCCACTCAACCTTTAGTATTTGGGAGGACATCAGTACAACATTGAAAGAGAAAATAAAACCCATGACATTCCCAATAAGTTGTTATTTAAAAGGAGAATTAACATTAAGATCTGTAACACTCTGTCTTGTTCATTATTACTTGATTTACGAATAAAAAATTTTCTTTTGAGGATACATGCAAAGTTGCCTCACTATGTGATTTCCCAGGGCTCTCCAGTTGAAGCAAAGCAGTATTATTAATTATGAACCTGTGAGGTCATACTCCACAATGGGGAAACCCCTCAACATTGTTTGGAAATGTTTCCTTTCCAGTTTGTACAGACGTGGCCTTCTATTTAACAATGATGGTGGTTTCTGGATACCATGAACTGCCAAAGACTTGCTTTTCTCTGTCACATAAAAATGGGCATTTCTCAAATTTGATTTAGGCTGTCTTTTGAAATAATGAAGTGGTATATTAGAGAATGTATTTCATCTTGATTAAATGCAATTGCAGTAGTCATCTCTTCTTCCTTTCCTATTTTTCTGTGATAAAAATAAACTTTTAGGCATTCTAAATGAAAAATATAAGAAAGTGATGATAGTATTATGTCAGGGATAATGAATCAACTGACAAAACAATTCTTCGAAACTTCAAAATCCTTATGCACAGCCCTAGCACTTTTAGATAATAGCTAAATTCCTAAGTCTGTCTGTGAAATTTTAGCTGACACAGTGGTGACTTTGGCTCCATTTGGGGGAGGAGACAACTTTGCATCAGAGGTGATTTTTCTATTTTAGGGGTTTTATGTAAATTGTTGAGAATACGAACAATTTCACATCATTTGCAATGTACTTTAAAGAACATGTTACCTCATTTGACCACTCAGTGGTGTAGCAAACAGAAACGTAGTTACTATTATACACACTGTGTATTTGTAGAAGCTGTAGCTTGGCTGATAATTTGCAGGAGATATACTTAGACTCTAGCAGTGTCTTGGATTTTCTTCACCATACTGCACAGCAGGATTCTTATGACATAAGAAAACTACATGTCTAGAGCTTATAGGTAAATTGACTAGAATCATAAAGTCAGTACAGATTTAAGGTCTAAAATACTTGATTTCATTACCTGAAAGTGATAGGGCTGTGTTACATTATCATAAATTCTATATCGTATGATTCTGTGATTCTAGAATGTTAGAGGTGGCTCAAGTACTACCCTTCCTACGGGGGCATTCTTGCTTATCTCTTTGCTGGGCTATATTGTGACTTAAATGTAGAATTTCTCTTTTTATGGAAGGAATTGTCTCATGTGGACACAAAAAAGAAATTCAGTCGCCTCTGAGTATCTGAGGATATGGAAGGTGGGATGGGGTATTTAAAAACTTGACCTTTTCATCTCCTAAGTGCGACAACTCATCTATAATCTTGAAAACCATCAAAATGTAATTGATCTTCTAACTGGTTATGGTTAAAGCCTTCCTTGTCTCCCCTTTTTCTTTGTTAAACACTGGTTACTTTTTTCTTTTCATGTAGAGCAGAATCACTGGGAAAGTATGAATAGGGCCCATACCAGAAGAATGTTCTAGCCCCCTCTTTAAGTTTGTGCTACAAATGTGTTTTTGTCTGTTTTATTTCCATAGAGAAAGGTGAAGCCCAGTCCCCCTTTGGAGTAGTGAATACAGTGATGGCGATGGCCAGCACTCAGTGCTGGTTGCCCTGGTAACAGCATCTCAAATCTTACACTAACATCTGGTGTTCTTAAGCCTAACAGCTGGTTGTCTACAGAAAAATTTGAATAAGGAGTTGAAACACAAATGGGAATACCACAAAATAAAAGTGGTTACCTAGGAGGAATACCAAGAAATAACTAAGCTGAAGCAGGAAATTAAATGCAACTTGTAAAAGACGGAGAGAAACATATCGGAGATTTTAGAAAATGGATAAGAGATAATGTGTCTCCCCAAAATTAAATAAGATGAAGATTGTGAGTTAAGTTTTATATTCTTTTTATAAGCAAATTGACCAACATGTTGGGAAGATGAAAGACCTGATTAAATTTGGAGAATTTGGACTAACGGAAACAGACTATTTTTTTGGAGTCTCTGTGAATCCTAGCAGAAATGGTAACCATGATTATCAGTTCAGTTAAGCCCCTTGAGAACTCATTGTAAGGTAATGAGGTATACAAATAAGGTATACAAAGATTAGAAAATGCTCGAAAATTCCCCTAGAAGTGGTTGACCAATAACTTTTAACTTATTTTTATTCATGAAATTAAATGTGGTATCATTATATTTGAAGGATTTGAGGTTCTTTTATTTTTGAGAAGATTGTGTGTACTTTATGGACTCACCGAGAACATACTGACATTGAAGTAGTGCCCATTTTAAGTCATATCCTTAATACAAATGAAGAGTTCTGGTATCATTACTCTTCATTTATAAGGGCACAGGATCTGATTGTTTACAAAAAGTTGTTAACAGAGTCATAATGATTGTTCTTCACCTTCATCTCTTAAGTTGGAAAATTCACTAAATTCCCAATTTCTTTGGTTAGATTTCTGCTATACGTACTCTCATACTAGGTGACATCCAGAATATTTAAAATAGAAATAGGTCCTTGTCTATAAGGGCATTGATCAAAGCCAAATAGAGGCTTTCTTGTGATTTAAGTTACAATTACAGAAAGTTAAATAAGACCACTGGACTAATCAGGGTGTAAAACTTGCAGTGAGTAGATTTAATAGGCAGAACCAGAAAAACTGAGCAGAAACAGAAAGGGAATTAGAGTTTTACTTGATACAGGGAAGAACAGTTTTGGGATTTGTTTCCAAAGTGGAATGGACAGCCCCTCGAGGTCATAATTTCCTCACTAGAGCCAAGGTTGAATGGCCACTTGTCAAAGATGCTGAGTAAAAGCTTCATAGTGAGTTAAATAATTGCTAAGCTCATATCCAAATCCAAGATTTAGTTTCCTTGTTTATTCAGTGCCACACCAAACATGTAGCTATTGCCAGACTTGCATTTTTGTTTAATGACATTTAGAAAAAAACAAGCAAATATTTGACCACATTATTTTCCATTTAATGCAAATATTTTCCCAAATGGTAGATATATCACCTATTTAAGAGCCAATATTTTTGGAGAATATTTTAAAACCCTAAAAATTTAAAGAATAAACCCCTGACTTTCATCACCTAGAATTAGGATCTTTTTTAATGTTTTTTTTTCTATATTTGATTAAAAATAAAATGTTAGAGTTTAACATGTTTAACTTTATTGTTAAGAAATGATCTGAACATGGAGCGCCTGGGTGGCTCAGTGTGTTAAGCCTCTGCCTTTGGTTCAGGTCATGATCTCAGGGTCCTGGGATCGAACCCTGCATCTGGCTCTCTGCTCAGCAGGGAACCTGCTTCCTCCTCTCTGCCTGCCTCTCTGCCTACTTGTGATCTCTGTCTGTCAGATAAATAAATAAAATCTTAAAAAAAAAAAAAAAGAATGCTCTGAACACTGCTTCCCTTTCCTTCTCTCCCACTTTTATCTCATCTCATACTCTCTTAGTCACAGGTTTTTCCATTTTTCTGTTTTTCTTTTAAGCATTTTGAACCACTCCTTTTAAGTTTTTGGAGGATGCTTAAGGAGAAATGGGATTGTCATGAGGAAGAAATGGTATCGATTGAATATTAGTGAATGCAAATGTAAATTCGCAACACTTAGGGTGCCAGAAGAGATCCAGAATATGTTAGGCAGTGAATGGGAAATGTCTGGAGTCACAAGTCATTATGGTATAGAATGCCATCTGCACAAGAGAGCTGAAGCCGTAGATGTGGGCAGGGCTCTGTAGTACAAGATCCTAAACAAACAGTTAAAGTCGGAGGCCAGGACTGTTTAGAATTACTGTGTTAGGTGAGAGGATGAACAGGACTCGGGCAAGACAAGGTGAAGAACCAGACTGGTGTGTGACAGAATCTCGGGAGAAAATGATAGTTTATAAAGGCAGATCCGGTCCAGAGAGAGTAGAGAACGTTGCCTTGAACTGAGCTGTTAGAAGGTGTGAGTATACCCAGGACTGATGAGTTTCTGCATGCTGGTAACATCAGATTTCAGATTAAATGATGATTCACGAAACCAGAAAGAGGAGACTACAAGTGGAAAGCATTCTTCCAAGAAATCTGCCAATGAAAGAAAGAACGTTGTTAGAGATTCGTTTTTTAATAGATTTTCTTTCTCAAGGGAAAGAAAATTTGCAAGTGGGTGGGAAGAAATAAAAATGACATGATCTCTTTTTAACAAAACTCTCACTAGTCAAACTCAGGAACACAATTTATTCTGGTGGGGGGAGCAAAGTTTTATAGAAGAAAGGAAAAGCAACTGGGAGAGGGAGAGTCTATGGGGCCTCAAAGAGGCAGTGAGAAGGAGAAAAGGACCTCTTTAATGCTAGATGTAGAAAACTGTGTTTAGAAAATATATCCATTTCTTCATTGATTAAGCATCTATCCTATGCCAGATATACTCTTAGATCTTGGAGATGCAGTCATAAACAAAACAAATGAAAAATATCCCTGCCTTTATCATGCTTCTATTTCAGTGAGGGGAGAAATGATAAACAAGTAAACATTAAGGCTAGATAGCATGCCAGCAGGTAGGAAGTGCTATCAATAGGGGAAAATAAAGTGGTAGAGGAGGCAAGAGACCAGTAGAGTGGGGTGTCAGGAAGGCTTCAATAATAATAAGGTGATGTTTGAGCAAAGATTGAAGGTTGGGAAGGTGTCTGACATGCGGCTTCTGGGGAGAAGCCTTTCAGGCAAAGAAAAGAGCTAGTTCTGGGCCCCAAGTTGGAAGATGCCTGGTGTGTGGGAATAATAGCAAGGAGACCAGTGTAGCTGCAGCAGGGTGAGCCAAGGAAGGGGTGAGAAGCAAGAAAGAAGCGCAGGGCAAGCTCATGTCAAACAGAATGAGCTTGGGCTGTTGTGCCCAATGAGATGCAAAGCCCACAGACAGTGATTCCCAGCACTTGACAGGATCTAGCTCCCATTCCAACAAATCCACTAGGGCTGCTGTGTTGGAAATGAGGTGGGTAAAGGAATTCTGGCTTGGAGGGATAAGAGGGGAGGCTCAGAGCAGAGTGCAGCAGTGCAGATGGCGAGAAGGGGGTTGCGTTCTACAAACTCTTTGAAGATAGAGCTGCCTGGATTTGCTGATACATTTGAAGTTAGGAGTAAGAGACAGGAATCCAAGCTGGCTCCAAGGTTTTCAGCCTGACCACTGCGCTGTAGACTTGCCACATACTGATATGGGGAAGACTGCTGTGAAGAAATGGAGCAGCATTTGCAGCATTATTTGAAAATCTGGACAGTCACCCCTTCCTATGTGGATTTTCACAAAACATATGTATCGACTGGGACTTCATTGACATTCCAATTTGGAATCCATTTGTCAAAGTTTTTGCAATCCAAGCCATGGTTTATGCTTTGCAGGATCCTCATGTGGCTGTTGTTGCTTGTAAAGCACTTAGCACAGAGAGCACTGTGTAGTAAATTCTCAGTAAATACCATCTATGATTAGAAGTTTTTTGTAATGCCAGGCTGTGTTAACAATGATGCTGTTATGCATTTATCAAATGTTCTATTTCGATATCTAGTTTTACTAGGTGCAAACAAACCATAAAAGGAGGTCTCATATTATTTCTGTAATGAAAAAAATAAAAAGGAGATTAAAGACAAATTGCCCTGGGAAATGGGTAAGTTTTTTGTTAGTTGCAACAGCTAGGTTATTAAAAACAAAAAACAAAGAAAAAAAATTTTTAAGGTGATTTCCTTCATCCTGCAGATGGCAAACCAGGGGCGCACAGTGATATGTGCAAAGTCTATGTGCTAACCAATGACGGTTGGGACTTGAACCCAGATTTTAGTTTCCTGGCCCTCAGCTACTTGGACCACAATATTATCTCTTTTGTTTGAGCCAAAACACTGTTTGTACAGAGATTCTACGTGTACAACTGCTTATTATTCATCGGAGCTACAAAGGCGGCTTTCTCCCTCTCTCCCCCAATTGTTTGTACTGTTATTTGATGTACGGACAGAAAATGAATAGAAGTCGTAGCAGTGTGACCAGAGCTGTCATCTTTTCCCCCAAAGTTAAAAAGAGTCAAAATAGCCACCCACCCACAGAGCAGAGATCTAGAAATGTGTGGGTAATTCAAGTCACCTGGTACCATGGGCTCTGCAGGTGTTTGTAACACACACCCTTTACTAGTAAATGGTTTCCTGGTGTTTCATTTAGTCCCAGTGTCACTGCATAAAGAAGGAAATCTCAGACATCAAAGGAAGAAAGAAGATTAAAGGATCCCAGCACTTTAGAAACAAGACCTTGTCAGCTCTACCGTTTACTCTCCTGCAATGCTCCCCCTCGCCCAACCTCAAGCTAAGTGACCAGGAGAGCGTGCACAGATCTGGTAGGCAGATGTTGGAATACAAGTTGGCTGTATTACAAGTTGTCATCTGTACACATGTACACGCATGGGGGAGGGGCAGGCAAAGAAAGTGGTTTGGGGTTGATGCTAAAACGATGGCATCAACTCATGATGCAGAGACCCAGGAGAGGAGGGGGTGCTCAAATCGGGGCCTGTAAGACCTTTCAGTGCAGTTAGACTATGATATTGGCATGAAACTTGACTTTTACAGGAATTAACCTATGCATAAAGCTCTGTCCACGTGTCAAGAACATTGGGCGCTTATACAGCCCTGTATTTAGAAGCGCCTCAAGTCGTCCTAAAGGAAGCCCTCTTACTTTTGATACTGATTCACACCTTTGAAACTAATTACTTCAACAATGAACAACTACTCTATACCAGGCATGCTGTGTCTGACCCGTGATGGGAGGTACCTCTCCTTCTGGCATTTTGGAAGCACAAACTTCACACAGTTTTCATAGTTTCTTGGGCATGCTGGAAGAGATAATATGCTTTGCTAATTAAGAAAAAGGACTGATTTTCCGCAAGCAATAAGATTCTAATCTACGTGGTCATTTTTAAGCTGACAGAGTGCTTTCAAGTACAGGTTTTAATTTTGCTGTTCATCCAGCCTGTGAAGCAGAGAAAGCAGATACCTCTTATTAGCCTATTTTGTTTAAACATATAACATCCCTGTTTGAAATTAGCAAAATCTAAAATTAGAAAGTAGGACACTAGGCAACTCAGCGTAGCACAGCGTTCTGAAAGTGTGGGCTCTGGACAGGCAATATCAGCATCACTTGGGAACTTAGTAGAAACGAAAACTCAGCCCTTACCCCGGACTTCAGTGAATCAGAAACTCTGGGGTTGGAGTGCTACAATCTGTGGTCTAACATATCCTCCAGGCAATTCTGACGTAGGCTGAAGTTTGAGAACCACTTTTCTGGTAAGGAGCACAGCGTTAGAATGTCAGGGTTCTGTATCCAGGCGTTTACTCTCTGGAGGTCACTTAACAGCATCTGAGTAACCCCCCTCCCTTGTAAAGCAGAAGTTAGTGATGCCAAACCAAACTGCTTATTGGGTTTGGGGAGGAAGGGGTGTATTTTGAAGTGATGGAAATATTTTGGAACTAGATGGAGGTAGTGGTTGCCCAACACTGTGAATGTACTAAAGGGCACTGAATTATTCATCTAAAAATGGTGAACTTTATTATATGTGAATTTCACATCAGTAATTTTTTTTTTAAGAACTGCCTACCCAACTCACCTCCCTTGTCGGATGAGAAAATGTGCTTGAAGGCTCCATGCCAACCAGAAGGTGCTCTACAGATGTGAGTTTGTGGGAAGGCTATTCAGAGAGTAACTATTCTTAGCTACTTTTATTTTTCCTGAAAAACAGAGAGCCCTGTCGTTTCAATTAGACATTTAGCAAGGGTTGCCAAATAATGTGGCATATTAAAGAAAACATTTTATCTTTATAATACTTCTCAAAGCAGCTGTCATGGGATGAACTTGGGGTAGGTGGAGGGAAACACCAGCTGAAACCCATGTAGCTGGTATCAAGAGATACAATTCTACAGCTCCAGGTTATACATAGAATTCGAGTTCTTCCAAAATCAAAACCAAACAATTAAGACACTCTAGGTACTTAGAAAATGTCCCCTCAGTCTGATACCGAGTCTTTCCTTTTGTCGTTTTTTTTCTAAGATAATGGGGTTCCTGTGTGCTCCCTGAAAAGATGGCCTGAGAATGTATTATTACCACCTGGGTGTGACCAGCTACATGAGCAATGGTTTGTGTCTGCCTTCTGTGATTCTCTCACGGGCAGGAACCACATCGTATGTATCTTTAACCGCCTAAGGTGCCTACATTAGCAGCCCGGTAGTAAATACTCAATGGATGGCAATGGCCTGGAATGAGTGATTTCCTGTGAACTCCTGGGTTAATTTTCACTCTGGAGACTGGAACCTCAGAGCTGGAGCACTCATTCATTAATACAATGAATGCAGAGCCACCTCCACTTAGTAAATTGTGAATAGTCCAGTTCAGGGAAGCTCAGAAGTTTATTCACGCTCTCGGGGGGTCTTGGTAGCCTGATGCAGCCTTATCAGAGGTTGCCTTTTCAGCCTCTCCAAGGTGAAGTTGGAAGCGGGAGGAGAGAATTTTGACTCCATGTTGTCAGGATGCTGTCTGTGCTCTCTGTGGAACCAAGGGATTTCAGATGGTGCCTGGAGTTGGCTGCTCTGTGAAGATTAGATTTAGAGTTCTGCCTACTTTAGAGGAATTCTAAGTTTTTTTCCCTACTAGAAATTTCAAATGTCGACAAAAGTAGAGAGAATAGTATGAATGACTCTCCCCATGTGCTTATCCTATAGTCCAGTCGTTTTAAACTCATGCATAATCTCACTTCATCCTCACTGTCCAACTCATCTCCACCTTCTGCAAGGCATTTAAAAATAAATCCTATATATTATATTATTTATCCACAAATATTTCAGTTGTTTCTTTAAAGGAACTTTAATTTTTTTTTTAATTTACTTTAGAGAGAAAGAAAGTGGGGGTGGAGAGGGAGGGGTAGAAGGACAAGGAGAGATAGAATCCCAAGCAGACTCCCTGCTGAGTGTGGAGCCCAAAACAGGACTCGATTTCATGACCCTGAGATCATTACCTGAGCCAAAATCAAGAGTCAGCCACTTAACTGACTGAGCCCCTCAGGTGCCCCAAGAGAAAAGAAATATTTTTTTAAAATAAGTGCAATACTATGATTAGAACTAAAAATTAACAACACTTCCTTATAATCATGAAATATCCAGTTAATAGAATTCTCAAGTGCTTACAATTTTGGAACTTATCAAGAGGTGATTACCATCAAAATTTGTGATTTGTAATGAAGAATGGTCTTCATTCATTTATAAAGGGGCATACCGATCAAGTACCTGGGCAACTTGTGAAATCATTTGGATGGAAAGCACATCTGCAAAATATTTGTAGTTTCCAGGAGCCTGTTATTTTTAGGGTCTCACGAAAATATGTGCAGTTTGTAGAGTAGCTCTAGCCACTGTGGCATCTGTTCGCAGGAGGAGTGTTTTTGGCTGGTCAGACGATGGATTTAAGGTTCCACGGCTGGGCTGAGGTTATGTGGAGAGTTACTGAACTTTAGTGAGAAATGCGAAAAGCTCATCCTCACCACACCCAGGTTATGCACCCAAATTCCCAGACAATTTTTGTCTTATTTTCGGCAAAGTCTGTCCTCAATGAAAACCATACAGCTCTATCACTGGAAACACATTTTTGCCTTTGATCGGGTATTGGTTGAGGACTCAGCAGTGAACTAGCCAGACAGCAGGACATAGATGTGCATTATTACCCCATCTCTGTACATCCAAACATGTTTATCTAACCGTGGAAAGATCGCCCTGCAGATAGTATCAGAACAGAACAGAATGTAAAATAAAATTCTCCCTAGAGTTCTCCAAACATATGTTGGCAGTTGTGACAGAGAGAACTAATTTGTTAATACTTAAGGAGTTTGCTACTTTGAAGACAAATAGCTCTATGTATGATTATTGTTAAATATTGATATTAATTATTATTCTATAATCAGTAACTGGCTGATTACTCTTTTAACTGATTCATTCTGTGAAACTGCGTTTCAAAGAGCTGTAATTTCTTTTTGGAAGGTTTCCAGAAAGCAGAACTGGACTTTTTAGCAAATTTGCTGTTAGTTATTAATGTGTCTCTGTAAGGAAGGCATGTTAATGTTTCTTGGAATCATCATTTGCAAGTGGTAAACAGTTTTCAATGTACCATTTACAAAACCATAGCTCCAACCCTTGTTACGGTGGGTTGAGCAGTCTTACTTCAAGAGCTTATTCTTGACTTTTCCAGACCATCCTCTTTAAAATCCCAGGCAGAATTTGATCAGTGTGTATTAGACAGTGCTGTGCTCAAGGAGAGGAGATGAAAAGCAGCACATGACCAGTCCTTATGCTTTTGATCTGCCCTCAGAAAGAGCCTGGCTAGTGCACTGGGTTTTGTAATAAAAATCACTTCATCCAATGTTAATGTGGAAACAACTTGACTTGCTTGTGTGAATGAAGTCCTGGTGATCTCATTTAAACCCAGGAAATGTTATAGTCAGCCCATAATCCATCCTGTCTGATACCTGCTGTGCCCAGGTGTGGCTGTGTCTTTCCTCTTTCTATGGAATAAGGGGATCCAATGACTCTATTCTCGAGACTGGGAAGCTAAACTGTACAGGAGTCAGACAGAGACTCAGCTTTGTAAAATACACAGTGACATTCCTGCCTAGACTCAAACCATGTAGAAAACATCTAATCTAGAAAATGTAACCTAGAAAGTAGAGTTTTTATTTCTTACCTCTTTGTCCAGGGAATAGGCCCATCTCATGGTTTTTCAAATACCAAATACAGACCTAGCTTAGGCTGAATAAAGGCCTTCATAAATTCCTTTTAGTTTTTAAACTTGGGAGTGGGTGTGAAAAGTGTACAGGTGTCTCTAAAATTCTGATGTGTGGGACACAATGGAGGGAGCTGGATGGGTTTGTATAAGAACTATAGACATGATTTGAAATGAATTTGGTTAAAGTCTAGAGGCATTGTCCATGATTTCTGGTAAAAATTGACATGCTCATGAGACTTAACTAATTTAACTTGGCTGGTGAGAACCTTGTTTCCTCAATTTGTTTAAGATCATAAACAAGTCAGAAATCCAATAAATACTTTGGTGGGGCATTCCATGAGGCACGCACTTGGAAAAATTACTTTCGTTGTTATATACTGGTTGCTATAGTGCTGTGACTAAGGTGTATCAAGAGATGGAATCCACTTAGCATTCCACCTGTGTACCTCCAACATGTTGACAGGAAGCTGTCATGAGCTACTCTCTCACCTTCTTGCTTCTTTGCAATAATATGTCATTAAGGTGGGGTTCACTACGCAAACTATCAAATATGATCCACCAATGAGAAAAGTAGTAAGAGCGAAAGGCAAAGAAAAGTTAGGAAGAAACATCTAGGATGGATTGTCACCAGCTTTATCTGATCCTCAGAAGTGCTGAGTTATAGTTTCCAAGCCACCAATAGACTTAAACAATTGCTTGAGGACAATTAGAAGCGGTGAGATCCAGAGTGAGTGCTGTGAAGGACCAGTAGGTTAGCATGATCGTTCTGGCAGAGACCATTGACACCACTTAGAAATGAAAGAGCCTACTTTTCATTTTAGATAATTTACATGTGAAAAATATCATCTACAGGAATGTAATATAAAGAAGATGTCTGATTGTACTTGAAAATGTGAGTCTGAGGCTTCACATAAAATAGAAAGCCAAGTCGCTGGCTGGAAAATTATTTATCAACCACCCTCCTTTCTTCTGAAACACATCTGATGTCCTTAGGGATACAGTGCTAGATGAGAAGTGGTTTATGTAGAATGTAGCTGATTTTTAAAAATCCATTTCAAAATATATACGAAAAAGTCACCATATAATTTCCAAGTTTTTGTAGTTTTTTTTTTTTTTACCATCGTTTGGTGGATGCATACTTATATGAGCATTTTTATCAATTTGTGGTACAAATTTCCAAACAGTTTTACAACAAAACCTCATTCATTAATTCATTACTAGGCAAAATGCAGAATGCTGTTATTCGAGGCACAGTGTGACCACTGAGGATACAGAGGTGAAAGATGATTTCTGTAATCAAAGAATATAAAGAAGGCAGAGGAAGAACAGAGCATAGTCTATATCATGGTATAGATAAGCATGAGGTGTTAACAGGGAGCAGATAAAATGAAACATCCAAATCAGCTGGACGTGAGGAGCCAGCCCAGGTTTTCCCAAAGTAAAGTTACTTAATAGAGTCTCTGAACAGTGAGCTGGTTTTATTTGGATGTGAAGTAAATGGAGGAAAGGTATTCTTGGCATAAAAAAAGGAAATGTGTGCAAATGCCTAGTCCTCAGGGAGTATGGCTAACGGATGCGCAAGTAGCCCCATATAGCTGGCATGTGTAGTGCAAGTGCTGGGAAGGGAGATGGCAATCATATGTCATGGTAAGAACAGAAATGTCTTCTGTTCTTCTTTACTGTGACACAGCTGCCTCCTTCAGTTCAAACAAACAAACAAACAAACAGGACAGATTTCAGATAGTATTCCAAACATAGTTCTGGAAACTTTTTAGCATTGTATGGGAGGGAAAACAAAATTTAAGAAAAGTATAGTATTATAGATCAGTCCTAGCAAAATTGTCTAAAAACTCTATTAGCCATTGGGCTAGTGATTTCTATTCCATTTGTTCACCTAGACTTCTGACAATCCAATAGCCCTGGGGTTGTACTGAGGTGGTAGAGCTCTCCCCCAAGTCCTCGGGGCCAGGTGTGTTGCGGGGGTGGTCCTCCCTTTCCTAGTTGTTTTCCACTTCTCTTTCCCACCCTCCCTCCCCTGTCTCACATTTTAAAGCCCTGTATTTTCCACAGAGTATGGAATGTGAGCCAGACACAGAGGTGTTAAAAAGCGTCCAATGCCAGTACATCTGGGGATTCATAGTAATGAACATGGGCCAGCAAAGGAAGGAGCAGAAATACAGAGGAGCATACTCGTTGCACAGGCTAGAAGGACAGAGGGATGGAGGGGAAGGGACTTAAAACTGGAGACAGGATTTCATTTTTTTTTCCATCTAGTTACAAATCATCTGACCTCCCTTGCACTGTGGAGAATGTGCTGGTCACCACAGCAAAGCAGATGTATGGGATGTGGGTGGCGTGGGGGACCAACGTCTTCAATATGTTTTCTTTGGGATTACTAACACATTGAATATGTCATCACAAGATGTACCACATTTCTGAGGCTGATATTTGAACACTAGGGTCACACAAACCAAAGAATCTGTCATCTGGCTTATAATTTCCTCCCTTTCCAATCCTGTAACAAAGCATTTAAATAGAATTTTTCGATAGAAGTAGATTATACGCCAATGAGTGATGTCTTTATGCCACGCTGTTAGCTTGAATAAGTTCCTCTGTCCTTTTGTGCTGACCTTCTCTTCCTTCTTCCACACAGTAAGAATTTAAATTAGTTCATGGGGGTGGAAGGCTGGTAAGTAAGAGCACGTGTGTATTGAGATATTGATTGTTTTTTGGAAAAACATTTTATTTTAATAAACAACATGTGGTCACATAATTGCTATTATCAGACCCTAAAAATAAAAGTACTCTCCAAGCTGGGGCTTTTGAAGCCAATCATCTTGCAAATATCTGAAATAAATGAGTAGCCTTAGCTATTGTAATTTCATCCATCAGGAAGCCAGGCAACTATTCTCCCCAGATGCTTTAACACTTCTGTTAGAGAACCTGAGACTGGTTCCAGCTCTCTCCAACACAGTTTGACCTGAACTTTGGAGCCCAGAAATGATGATATGAGTCTATTTAGTGTGTTCCTCTTGTGAATTTCTATGTGAGGCCTGTCCCATTAACTGAACATGCCATAAAACTCAAAATGAAACCTGGGCATGGGGTACAGATTCTTAACCTGTTTTATAGGCTATATAAATATTAGCTTGAGATAACTAGAGAAGGACTCAAGCTGGGAAATGGGAAAGAATTGGGATGGGAAAATAATGGATTAAATGACTTCCATTCCTTTCTTTTGGTAGCAGATAAGTTGGCTTATCCAAAGCTCAGGAGTTAAAGTCCTTCCCCCAGCTGCACATGTAACTTGTATTTAGTCCTTCCATATGTCACTAGTGTGTCATGTCCTAATGACTCCAGTCCAAGACACTTCACACATTTTCTTCCACATGGCAGAGACAGAAATAGATGAGTTATTTAGGCAGTATTCTTGTTAAATTTGTGAACCACCTCTGCATTACTTTTTTCCCCTTTCTTTTTCAATAATTTCTTTTAAGATTTTATTCATTTATTTGTGAGTGAGAGAGAGCATGTGCAAGTGCATGGATTGGGGAGGGGGGCAGAGAGAGAGGAAGAAGGAGGAGAAAACTTCAGCTGAGCTCGGAGTCTGATGCAGGGCAATCCCAGGACTCTGGAATCATGATCTGAGCTGAAGGCAGATACTTAACTGACTGAGTCACCTGGGTATCCCACTTTTTTAATCAAAATATTTTTAGTCAAGATGATCTTTGTGTCTGTCATGATTTAGTAAAGCTCTTGCTCCAACCCTCTGGAGAATCACGTTGGGCCATGCTTCTTCTCAAGTCCTTGCTTCTCTTCCCAGCACATCTTGAGGGAAATGATGCTGCCCGCCTTCTTGTTCATGACTCTAAATTTGAATGGTAACATTTTATATTTTCAAGCAATATTTATACAGAGCTTAAAATAGTTCTTAATTAAGAACTGAGTGTTTTCACCACAAATGAATATTGAGGATTATATTTTGTTGTCACTTTTCCATCTTCCCAACCATAAAAGAATAAGCTTTTCAATTTTATTAGCTTCTATCAACTGTTTCCTCAAAATCAGAATACAATGTGGCAAGTGACCATTTGATTATTAGTCTAGCCTAATTCCTAGTGGAGATGGAAGAGAATTAAATGAGATTGGAGAAGTATATAGTTTGATGTTCTATATTAAATGAATAACTTTACTTCAATTAAGTAATTGAATATACTTCAATTAAGTAATTGTTGGAACAATGGATTGTTTATATATAATTTAAACATACTAAGAGTCTGATTCTGCTAATAAGGTGATGTCAATAAAACAAAACACAAAATTTTTAATTAAGAAACTTCAGTCTGGATTCTTGATATTCTTGCACGAAATTTTGCCTCTAGGAAACCCAAGTTCTTCCAAACCTTCCTACTACAAAAACTATGAAACATAAATTAGCAAGGAATAAGAAACTTTACCCTGAATCTCATGAGATTAATTCTTTTAAAAATTATAATTTTTATAGATAATATAGGCATCTAGTGCAAATTAGAAAATGTTTAAAGGACTTCACATGGAAACTAAAATTTTCCTCTTTTCTCAGTTCTCTGTCCTACCTTCCCATGGGTAAATTCTGCTATACATTTCTTGGGTTTTCTGAAGTAATACATTGGATAACTTTTGTACACACACACAAAAAAACATGTTTGTGTGTGCATATATACACACGCACTCACACACTCATTAACCTATATCTTCACTGGATTTTTATTCTCATTTATAAACCATGATATTACAAGTGAAAAATGGCTCAAACTCATGTAACATCTAAAATTCCCAAGTGTTTACACTTGGGCTCAGAAATAGTTACTAACACAGACTATTCTGTAATTGTAAGGAAGGTCTTTCATAAACAACAATTTGAAAGTATGTTAAGTTTTCATAACTACCCGGGCTTCAGTATTTGAATTTTGAATATGATTTTTCATGAGAAAGGGAATTTGATGCTCTACAAGAAATAGGAAATAAAAACACACATCTTCTATTTATCATACTTGATATGGGGAGGAAAAGTACTTGTTTTGTAAGACCCACAGGATACAAGATGCAAAGAAAACTGCAAAGCTGTGTATTGCCAACAAGACACAGGTGTATACCACATGAGGATACGAAACAATCCAGCCACAATGCGTGTGTTGACAGCTCTGAGGCTACACTGTGTTTCTCCCAAAGTGCACTGGTGTGTTTGTTATTTGTTACTTTATTTTTCCATATAGTTTCAGAAATTCTCAAGCCTATTCCTAAGCACAGTGGCTACATAGTAGGAGTAAAGATGAAGCTGTCGGAAAATAGTTGTCAGTGAATCTCTTACTTAGATTCATGTGTCAGGGAACCAATTTTCCACTTAGACCATGTCTATCTGAAAGATAATATTGAGTCCATATCTCATATGGACCAGACATTTTCTGTATGAGATATATACAAGAGGCATCCTTAATCTTTGCAGTAATTCTATAGAGCAGTGTTTCCCTATCTTACCTTATCTATGATCACCAGGACAGTATTTTATTAATAATACAGACTCCTGGATCATATCCAGTTCTCTGTGAGAAGAAGATTAGATTCTCTGTGAGAAGAAGTCTGTGAGTAAATAGTTTTTAAAGAAACCCCGTGAGATTTTAAAGATTAGGTAAGTAGGGAAACGCTGTGGAAGGTAGGAATGATATCAGTCCTACTTAGGAGGAAACTGAGACTCTGTTAAGTAACTTAAAACAGTGAATAATTCAAACAGCAGTATGACTCCAAAATTCTTCCTACCACGTTACCTTTCTGAAGGTCATGAGGTCAGGAAAATGTGTAATGCTACACTGAAAATTTTATATCGTAGACATTCAAGCCTGGATTTTGAAAAAACAAAAACAAAAACAAAAACTTGAAATTGTGTGGCTTCTTCCTCTGCTTTGGTTAGAGCAATTATACTCCACCAATAGCCAAATTATAAAAGTTTTTATAATTATATGTGGAGGATAAAGGGCTCCAAGAATTGCTGCAAAAACACTCCCAAGATGCTGCTTTTTGAACATGGAACAGAAGTATTTTTGTCCTGTCTATTCCAAATGAGGGGAAAATGGGTCAAAAACAAGGGGAAAAAAATCAGTCAAACTAGAAGGTGTTGATTTCTCTAGATGCTGAGACTGTGTGGAAAGAGTTGGCTTTGCCCATTGCCCCATGATCAATAGCAACAATGTACATGTTACAGATGAGAATGTGTTCTGTGTTCAAAGTAGAGAATTCCCAGGAATCTCCTTGCAGCTTAATGAGATACAGAGAACAAAGCAGAAAAAACCAATTTAGGGAGGACCTTGCCTTGATTTCATAGAATTATTGTTTCTTGGGATTTCAGTGAGGCTCTCTGAATACACTGGGGAAGTTAATGGACCACTGGCAGAGATCCATCTTTCCTAACTTATGATCCAGGCAGCATGAGCAGAATTCTCTCAGCTCTGGACTTCCATGTCAAAAACCAAATATCTAACAACCCTAGCCCTAAAATGAATATGTGGAAAAGGTACTCAAAGGTTTTCCATGGTGTGCACAGCATGAATTGTTTTCAGGAAATCAATTTCCATATCCTTAACTCCCATGATTTTTTTTTTCTTAAAGTTGTCTGGGAATGTGCCTGTGTTTACAATAAGTCTTTTGCCATTTTATGTGGAAAGAAAGGCAAAATCGTCATGCATTCCAAATCTTGATATACTGCATTAACCAGCAGTATAAAACCTTTTATAGATGACAGACTAAAGTAAAATTTGCAGTTTTGGTTTTAACAAAGATGTTCTTAAAGGTTGATTAGGATATCCTAAACACATCTTTCCTTGTCTTGTCATTAAAAGTGAAGCTTTGTCCTGGCTGGAAAATTCTGGATACAGGGTTGTGATGACTTGTATATTTTAAGAGTTAACGAGACGTTTTCTAAAACCAATTTTTCTAAGAAAAATATCCATGGCTGTGTTGTGACTTATTGTAGAATCAGTATGCATTAATCAATCAGGTAGGTAAAAGCTATTTTTTTAATCATGTCAAATTACTGTGAATTTCACCTTATAAACATATTCATAAAACAAACTAAAATTATGCTGAAAAATTTTACATGTCAAATGTATGAGAGGATATATACTATTTTAGGGATGGTTCAGGGAAAATGTTTGTAGATCACAGAACTGGTTGTGTCTGGATTGCAGCTGGTGTTCAATAAATAAATAAATAAATGTTCAATAAATAAATCCAATAAATAAACAATTATTGGATATTGAATGAATACCAAACAACCGCCTTAATGAACCCATGGCACATATCTGGAACATCATGAACTATCTGAACTTCTCCCATCCAGTTTAATGGATCCTGGCCTTATGTTCAGGAATCCTCCAGGATACACCCTTATCCCCTATAGGTAATTGTGAACAAAGAGAAAGAT
This sequence comes from Mustela nivalis, assembly GCF_964662115.1. Lineage (NCBI taxonomy): Eukaryota > Metazoa > Chordata > Mammalia > Carnivora > Mustelidae > Mustela > Mustela nivalis. Next base: position 100,721,546 of record NC_139023.1, read on the forward strand.
CCCATGGCACAGCCTTTGGCATGTAGTATACAACCACACATTAGCCAGATTGAGTTCTATGCCCCCACACCTCTGGAAGCTGCAGTCTTAAGGTTTGACTCTGAAATCACCACCTTAAAGGATAGCAAACCTTGCATAGACATTGAAACAGAGAACTATCATATGGAACGTCAGAGCAAGAGAAGTTAATCTTTTCTTTAAGGACCTAGGGGAAGCCAGTCTGATGGCGTCAATTTCCCAATAATTGTCAACCTTCTGCTATGTTTTCTTTGAGACCCCAGACATGCTAGTCCCCAGCCCTTTGCTGCTACCTCCTTCTATCCACTCGCCCCGAATGTTTTTCATTCCCACAGCTGGGTTGTCCCCCTGCAGGCTTTCTTCTGCCTGCCCAGCTGATGATGTTTTTCTGGCTCCAGAAAACTTCCGATTGTTACAAACAGTGCTTGCGGGGACAAAGGATTGTCCCGATTAAAACAATAACAACAAAACTAGGACGGTCTTGCAAGAATCCGGATGGGTGGCCAGCCCACATGAACACTATGTGATGTCTCTCTCTCTCTCTTTTTTTCTCCTCATCATTAAACAGGAACAAGGTCATTATTTTGAAAACTCAGGAGTTACACTAAGGTTTTAGTTGTGACCAAAGTTTTGTGCTGTGACCAAAGTTTTGTTCAGTAGCTGGTGCTGCTGAGATCCCTAAAACAATTTTTTTCTGTGTCATTATTCTTAGGGGTCTGATTCTGTCATCATCACATCTGTATGTTTAAAGCAATGGGCAGCCCTGAAAAATTAAAATAAATTTCACCCCGAATCTTAATCTTAAATTAGCAGGTCTTTTTCTCCCTGCAGTTTTGAGAATAATTGAAAAAAAAATGGAGGGGCTCAATTAGTTCAAATAAGATGGAGTTACATTTCATTTTATTTCATTCTTTAGAATATTATTTAATTATCACTAATTGCATGATGGGCCTTTACTTGTAATTCTGATTACATTGAGTTTAAGGGGCACAAAACTGTTGTCGAGAAATGAAACGAGAAAATGTTGTTTACAGTATTTCCCGTGTTGTCCGCCAGTATTCTCTGTATCCAACAGCTGCACCAGGACATGTTGTTGGTATTTGGAGGCTTCTAGAGAGAGAAGTGGCCAAGTTTATTTTTCTCATCTCTGAATTTGGCACACAGGTCAGCACTGAAAACCCCTTATCTATGTGTGGTTCAGACTGTCACGATTTAGTTCTCTTCATCACCATACCTTGTAGGGAGGCCAGAAAGCCAGGGCAGGACCCTGAATCCCCACCTTCTCTGCTTCTGAGCACATAGTACTTATCTGCAGAAGTTACTTGTGCTCTCTTTATTTCATTGCTAGAAATTTAAATAATGATTCAACATTAGTACAGAGGAATGGATATAAAAAAAATCCTTTATACTAAAAAGAAATGCTCATGTTTGATGGACTTTATTTTTAAGCTGTGTCCAATGCATTCACTCTTTTTTTAGTTCATGTCTAACTAGTGTTGCTATTTACAGAAATCATTCTATTTTTAGCCTAGAAAAGGGGTTGGCAAAACTTCTTTGTTTTTTGGCCTGATCATGGACAGCTCTCATATATTCTTAATTCATGACCCATCATCTGCTATTATTAGGTATCTCAAATGAACCCATCTCCTAAGTGTGACTGAGGCTAAGTCATGAATGATTTTTGCGTCAAGGCAAGTATTCTGGATGCTCATGCTGCCCAATGTCACCTTTCCTCAGACTGTTCATCTAGACAAGTCAATGGAGAACCATGCAAATTCACTATTAATAATTGCCATAGCAAGTAAAAAAATTGGTCTTCTTACTAATTTACACAAATAAGTAATAGGGAAGCATATTATTGCTTTCGTTAAATGGAAAGTTACACTAAGATACTCAAATTTATTTTTTGTATGCCATAAAACCTTCATCAGATGGGAAAAGCAACAAGCTTTTGAGGCTAAAGTAAGCAGAAAATAAAGATTTTTCTATGGGAAAGTTTCTGAATGGCACTTTTATTAATGTGTATAATTCCCTTCAGTGGCCTATTAATGCCACGGTCTTCACTACTTCAGAATCATCCATAACTACTTTAACCACGTACTTCCTCTCCATTCTCTCTTTCTCTCTCTCTCCCTCCTTTGCAGGCTACCTCCCTCTTCTCTTGCCTGCTATGATAGCATTTCCAGACATTTTAAGGGGAAAATGTGGGAAGAAACTAGCAAGCTGCAGAGAACTCATCCTTGAGACAAAAATGTCTTATTTAAAGCTCTTTATTAAAAAATAATGTATTAGGCTGAAAATATGAGAACTGCTATTAATGGTTTAGATCCATATTTTCCCATGTTCTGTGTTTTATTGCTAATTGTTATGCCAAAGGAAGTTATATGGCTGAGTAGATCTGGTTTAGGAGACCACGATTTCAGAAGGTGAACGCTCCTGTCTTCTTTGCTTTCCCAAAGACCTGCTTCAATCAATTTGTCTTATCATTTACTTTATTCATATTTGAATGCTGTTTATTGGAGCAAGGAGTTTCATAAGCATACTAGATGCCATATAATATAAACTTGCATTTTGATTATTAAAATTTTATTTCAATAGTCAAAGAATTGCTCTCAATATTATGTCCTGGGATTGCATTTCAAGTGCAAGATCACATTAACGATAATCTTTTATCACATAAAATTCTGCATTTTTTTCTGCCTGTGTCATTTCTATTTAAATTGGCTTTAAATAAAACTACAAAAATAATACTACAAAAATATCATAATAACACTGTATTTCCTCTAACATATTTTATCTCTTAGACCAACTAAGCTTTCCTCGGAAATACTTGTGAGAATTTGACTGTGATCCCGTTCAGAGGACATACATACATACATATGACTTTTTTGCAATATCATCTGCATCGAATATTTCCTTTTACAAAAAAAGATTTTATTTATTTATTTTAGAAAGAGAGAGAGAGAGTGGGAGGAGGGACAGAGGAAGAGGGAGGGGCAGAGAATCTAAAGTAGACTCCATGCTGAGTGTGGAACAAATAGTGGGGCTCAATTTCATGACCCTAAGATCATGACCTGGGCCGAAACCAAGAGTCGGATGCTCAACCAACTGAGCCACCCAGGTGTGCCATGCATCAAATATTTTCCATTTCAAGCATTTCCCATTTCCCACAAACTGAGAATGGGACAATAATGATGTATCTTCTACAATTTTCTGCAAAATGAACTGCTATTTTTAGCAAACAATGTGTTTGCTACCTTATAGACTATTGTTTTTATTTTATTTTTTTTTTAGGGATGGAATTAAGTATTATTCTGTATTCAGAATCCCTTGAAGATTTGTTGTTTGTGTTGCAAATTGCTCATGATGTTTTAGGTAACACATGCGTATTTCCATTGAAAGAGCATGACCTATTTTTAAGGAAGCAAGAAAAAAAACTTGTAAGACATCAAATGTTTCTTGCAAAACAATTTGATGAAATAAATGTAAATGAATCAGAAACATGTGAATTGTATTTCACTTAAAATTAATGGGTTTAACTGTGAAGGGAGTAAAGTGCTTGGGGGAAAGAGTGTGGCAAGGCGGGAAGTGACATTTGTTTTGTTTTCATCAGTCTTGGAATCGTGAAAAATGGACCAATATTCTGAGTTTAACCTCATTCAGATTCTCCATTAAGCCTAATGATGGAGATCCAGAATGGGACAATAATATGAAAATTCATTTTATAGCTTTATTTGGCTACAATTGTAATGTAGGCATCAAACATGACCACCATATAATCCTTCAAAAGCGCTTGCAACTCGAAATTTGTGATTTTCCTCTTGTAATCAAGCTGAAAGTGTATTTTCCTCTCCGTCGAATATGTAGTCTTCAACCTTACATATCAGCTTCACATTTATTTCCTCTGTTAAGCTGATGAAGATCTGATGGAAACAAAAAACATGGGGACACTGAATGTAGCCACACATAGTAGAAGGGTGGGAGGCAGGAGGAAGAGAGTTAAGAGAGGGAGAAAAAAAGGGAAAAGAATTAGACAATGCATGCAGGCCTAGGTCACCAGACCTCATTTCATAAGCAAAGCACTCAAATCCCTCTAATTATTTGAGAGTCACGAGAACTTTAGCCCATAGGTTTGCATTCATACCATTTAGGCAGGCTTAAAAACAACTACATAGCTTCTTTTTACTTTTTGTATTTTTCAATTAAAAAAAAAAATCCATTACTCTGAAAACAGGAAAGAACTACAAAAAGAAAAGAAAAACAACTTATAAATAAGTCTCCCTGTCAACATGCTTCAAAATATCAGGAAGTTTGATGTGTGGCATGGCAGTTCAATTTCTCAACTCCGTCTCTGCAGACAGGGGCATTTTGAGTGTCCTGAACACTTCCAAGAGGCAAGGAGTACATAAGTGGAGCATGTATTTTTATTTTGGGAGATCATCTAGGGTACTGTTTAAGTAGCCTCACTTGGTAAGAAATGGAGACACTGGGTCCTTTGTGTATAAATTGAAGGCGCTGTAGGCCCTAGGGCTCTTTTTGTATATAAAGAGCCTTCCTTTTCATTTCCTGAGAACACAATGCCATTGGAGTTGAGCATTTCCCTTACCACTCAGAACCCCACTGCTGCTCACCTCCTGCATTTGGAATAAGGATCCTGCTCCTTGATTTCTTTGTGCCAAATAGCTAGTTACCTCAAACAGTTCTAGAAGTGGTTCTCTGCCATGATCCTCATGGGTAGAATTTGTGGAGAGTCACTCTTAATGTATTTGTTCCCTAATGAGGCAGGAGATGTGTTTTAGCTTCTAGCACAGTCCTTTGTTGTTTTATTTAAACTTCTTCTCATCCATTTAGTAGAGGAAAAACGGAATAGTGAAGCTGTTTCACTTACACCATAAATCAGTGTCATTATTACAATTACAACTATTTCTGAGCCCCCAAAGTTACTCTTAAAAGCTCTACGGACTCACACAAAATATAAATCCCAGCTCCAAAGTTGTGTCTTCAAAAATACTGGAATGGCATCAACTCTTATCTTTGTCCCCACCAACAATCAATATTTATAGGGTCCTTGATGAAGGAAATGTCTCTATGTAGGATCTGTGCTCAGACATGATCTCAATGGCACATTTCCTTTGACGAGAAACATACTGTGATGTATTTCCCACCATAATTTTCTGCACGGACTTTTCATAGTGTGACGGAATCTAATCTACTTTGTGTTTGATGTTGTTGTTGCATTTTCTGACAGGCCTACCCTTGTAGCAGTGATAAGGAATGTGAAATTGGGAGATATTGCCACAGTCCCCACCAAGGATCCTCGGCCTGCATGGTGTGTCGAAGGAAAAAGAAGCGCTGCCATAGAGATGGCATGTGTTGTCCCGGGACCCGCTGCAATAATGGTAAAGATCTAGTTCCGTGTCAACAGGCCTCTTTCTTTTTATGTAGGAGGCACGTCTAGCTAATTCAACTACCTTCTCCTTACCCAGACCCCTGAAATGCAAGGAGCCTTTCCAAATTGGCAGGGATTGGATCATGGTTTACATAGGTGTATAGTTACTTGGATTACCTCCCCAATTCTAGTTTTCCTGGGCTCTGAGCTCTATTTCTACATTTTATATTCTATGGCAATCTAGGATTTGCCATGCTGAAGTGTTTTATGTGAGCATCTAAGTTAATACATGCAAGAAGAGCAAAGAACCTGCTGTGATTTAGCAATTCGGTGGTGAGTCCTTCCAGGTCCATACCTTGACTCTTATATTCAGGGTGTCTTCTTTTAAAGGCCCCACCTTGCACCACACTCATAGTGAAGGAGTAAGTGGTTCCTCCAAACAGAGACACAGGAGTCTGTTCCTCAGCCTTTCCATAAACATGACTTCACCCAGTCTCAATGAATTTATAGGGAGAAAATTCAGCAATAATGGTGAAATGACATCATCATTTCATCAATGATTCAAGGACAACACAGGATAAAACCATTAAAAAATTACAGAAGGTGATCAGAAACATAAACATAGTCATATAAACCAAGATAATCAGACTTCTGGCTGTATACATGCTCCTGACCTCTGGGCAGAGTCCTATTGAAAGTACCTGGGACAGGTGAAGGGAAGAAGACCTCATGCCATTAGAGATGTTTACAATGTAGAATAAGGTTATATTTTTGATGAACAAAGGAAACGGAATCCTGCAGATGGATATCTGGTCAGACATTTTAAAAGTACAAAAAGTTAATATTAATTTAATACTAAGTTATTATTTTAAACACTTCACATGTATTCACAACTTAATGAAGTATTTTTATTCCTATTTTTGCCCACAGTCACTTGGTCTTGAGAGAGACGAGATTCAAATTAAGGAAGCCTGACTTAGGTTCAGAGATTTAATTCTATTTCATGTTATGTAATATGATTCAATATTATTTATGTAAATAAGAGAATAGCTGAATGAATAGAGGATAGATAGATGACAGGTAGATAGATAAATAGATAAGAGATAGCGTCATACCTCACATCAGCACAATGGCTGTATAAGCATCGGACTTATAGAATTGAATCAGTCTAATCACTTATTCGCTATCTCCAGGCATCTGCATCCCTGTCACTGAGAGCATCTTAACCCCTCACATCCCAGCTCTGGATGGCTCCCGACATAGAGATCGAAACCATGGTCATTACTCAAACCACGACTTGGGATGGCAAAATCTAGGAAGACCACACACTAAGATGTCACACATAAAAGGTAGGAAATCTGTAATTCTATGCTTACTTTTTCTTGTTTGAAGAGAAGTAGAATTAAAATATTGATAATTCATTGCATTGGTTTTAGAAAAACCAATTACAGCCAGTTACTTTGTTGGTAAGATTTTAACTGAATTTACTAATTTATTAATTTTTAGGATGCTGGAGGTTTCTAAGAGCTGTGAAATTGTTAGGAAATATATATTATGAAAACTGCAGCACCCCTGATCAATCATGCCATTTTCTAAACAGTCCTCCCTTTAAATGTTTGCAGTCATATGATTACATTCCTAAGCTTTTGAATCTTTTTATCACCTTTACAGAAATTTTATTTCACTAAACAACCATGTAATACACTATTTATAGACCAACTTATCAAAAATAATTGGTTTCTAGTAGGATTATATGGTCATAAAATCTCTTTACTTGCATCAAAATATTTGAGAAGCCTAATCACTAACAGTAAAATTTGAAAGCATGAAATTATATACTAATAGTAAAACATTGAAGGCATGAAATACATCTAACTTTAAAAGAGGCTTCTTTCAAGTGTATTCTGTGGAATATCACTCCTTTAAGACATTCTGCAAATAAAAGTGTGCTGTGTTCAAGAGTTTTGTAATAATGCATCTCCCAGTTTGGGAACTTTATATAATTGGTATATTGAGGGCTCTGAGAAACCCAGCAATGAGGAAAACTGGATAAGGTTTTTAAACACCGTATGTCCCCATGCTTCTTGACCACAGAAACATTTCCCCACATTTTTATGTTCTGCAGAGCTAGTGTGCTATAGAATACCTGACCTATTAGCCAGATCTGGAATAGTAATGTTGACATGGATAGTGCTAAAAAAGATTGACAGCTCCTCTGCAATTATCCCTTGTCTATGCTCCCTAAAGACCTATGTCTTTACCCAGTCTCCTATTTCTGTTCCACCAAATTCACATGCATTTGTCACTACACGAGTATCCTTCCTTATTCCAATAGATGGCTATGTCACAGTACAGTTTCAAATTTACTAATAATTTTATATAGTTTTATGTGTAATTTTCTGATGGCAACTAGGAAGAACTCTTATGACAATGGCTAGTGGGTCGTGTCCATTTCCCACAGTGGGACTGGTTCCTTCTGAGATGACAGATAATCCTTTAGACCAGGGTTGACACATTATGGCCTGTGTGCCAAGTCTGTCCTACTGCCTGTTTTTGTAAAACAATGTTTTGCTGGAATACAGACTTGCTGATTCATGTAGGCATTACTTATGTCTGCTTTTGTGACAGCAGAATTGAGAAATGACAGATCATATGGCCTAAAAAGCCTAAATATATACAATCTGGCAAAAATACAGAGAAGTTTATTGATCCCTTCTTTATATAGGTGACACATCAACCCAGCTGTGATGTGTGTTTGCTCTTTGCTGACTTGGCCATTTTTTCTGAATTAAATATCCAGATTTGTTCTTCCACATGTTTAAATGATGGGTTCTTGGTTGACTCTGGAGCTGCCTGCCCTTTCTCTACTCTACTCTGACTCACAACTTTTTAGAGACTGAACGGTACTAGACCCCCTGTCCGGAGGGCCTTTGGGATTCCAGTCCCAGCTAGCGATTCCTGGCCCCAGATGCTGACATGACCTTCACCTTTGGATCCTCCATTCTGAATGTGGTAGTGGCTTCCTGCTCTGTTGCTTTACCATCCTCTGGTCCTTCGTAGCCCTGCTACCACCTGCATGCCTACTCTCTGCATTAAACATCTTCCGTCTTAAGTTTCTGTTCTCCTGGCTAGACACTGATGCAGGCTTTTAGGCGTCACTGAGAATTTCAGCATTCTCCTTGAAACAGTTTATTTACACCTTCCAAGAAGGTATCACGTTAATTTCCTTGAAAGTAGTTCTCTTTATTTATTTTTCATTCACCTCATAAACAAAAATGATCGGAGAAATATGTAAGAGCAGACCATGCCAAAGTAAAGAGAAGACAAAGCACAGTCCTAGCTCTTCATGAAACTTGATATTCAGACGGCAACTAATCAAAATAGACAATAATGGATTGACATGATTAGAGGGAGAGTCAAGTGATAGAAATCCGAGACTTTCCATCATAAATGATAACTTCATGGAAGACAGTAAAAGTAAAAGTATTGTATGTACCTCTGATTGCAAAGTAGGATTTTTTCCTAGTGTCATAATAATATCTTTTGGTCACCATCTCTGCAGGGCATGAAGGAGACCCCTGCCTGCGATCATCAGACTGCATCGAAGGGTTTTGCTGCGCTCGCCACTTCTGGACCAAAATCTGCAAACCAGTGCTCCATCAGGGGGAAGTCTGTACCAAACAGCGCAAGAAGGGCTCTCATGGGCTGGAAATTTTCCAGCGGTGTGACTGTGCAAAGGGCCTGTCCTGTAAAGTATGGAAAGATGCCACATATTCTTCCAAAGCCAGACTCCACGTGTGTCAGAAAATATGATCACCTCTGAGCAAAATCATCCCTAGCAGACTGTGAATCTGTGTATTTAATGCATTATAGCATGGTGGAAAATAGGATTTGGATCTCAGAAGAATGGCTCAAATAAGGAAAGTGATAAGAATATAGAGATCACAGAGAGAGAAAAAAGATAAGAGAATAAGCAGATAAGAAAGGGGTAACAAATGTAGTACAACTGATACATTTCCATGATGCAACTTGTTTATGTAAATAATGTACACGTTTGTGAAAATGCTATTACTGAAAAAAAAAAAGCACATATTGAAAATTACTGACGAATACCATATGACTTTCCAAGAGTTTAGGTTGTGCTGGAGGATCAGTTTCCTTCAGATTGGTGATTGCCTATAGAAATAACCTAAAAGCCATATTTCTAATTCAAAGTTATAGTTTAACAAAATAGTCCCTTGGCATACAATAGGCTCTAACATAAAAAGTGTTGTTAAATAGGAAATGAAAGCTTGGAACATAGATAATTTGCAACACAGAATCACCTTTTGGTTTGGAATGCTACTTATATGGCTCAGTGAAAGGCCTTGGTAGACAAGAAAAAAGGCAGTCAGTATTTTCCAAATAATCTCAAAATAATTGCAAGGCTTTTTTGAATGCCTTTAGGAAAAACCAAATTTATTTTGCTTTCAACTGTTTATTTACATTTTTTAAAAGTTGTTTTTCACTGGTAATTCCCAAGAACCAGTATAAGACAAAACAGTCCATTCACATTCTAAAGGAATGGCATTGTACATTTTCTTGATTGTATGTGATTCCAACCTTGAGTATATTTTATTTTCCAAAGTATCCCAATTAATTGTGAATAGTAAAGAGTTGAATTTCACAGATTGCAAAAAAATTTAAGATGTCCAAGATACATAATTAACACTAACAGATTGTTATTTTTTGAAGCTTTGGCATTCCGTGTGTTTGATAGAATTAGATTGGTAAACCCATTTATTCTTTACACATGTAGTACAGTCAGGAAAAGCTGAAAGCAGAAACTGATCTACATTTGTGCTGCACTTGAAGGACACAAAGAAAATGGACAAAACTTGGTCAAGTGCCCAGGTTTTGGCAACATGTCAATCATGTATCTGAAGCACAAACTGATTATTCATAATGGAATCCCAAGGCTGCACAGCCTAAATGGAAGTTTTCCATGGGATGTGCTACCACAATATTTACTATGCAGATGAGTTCTGTGTAGGTCACTAGTTGACCTCAAAATATTTATTTTATATTTTTTGAGGTCCTAAAGTAGTATGAGGAAGTCTCATGAAATAGACTCGCAGGGCAGGTAGTATCTTAAGGTTCTATTGTCCTCCATCAACTTCTAACTTGCCAATGGCACCATCTGAAATTTCTGTACCAATCTCTCTTTTTAATATCTGGGTTTTTCTTTTTTTGTTTTTGTTTTTGTTTTTTGCCAAACATACCATTTCTGTTTTCCGCAGCCATTGAAAGTAAAGACTATAAATGGAATAACTTGTAAAATCTACATATTGCTAACCCGTAGAAACCACAGTTCCAAATTCTTTGAAACAATTTTATTACCTTTTCTTAGTTTGCTCAGTTCTAAATATCTATGTCTAGAGCATAAAGCAAAAAGTTATCTTATAGTTATTACTTTTGACCTTTTCTTTTATAGACTGCAAGTCACTCCTTAATTTTCTCTTACTTAAACCCCTTCTGCAGTTTCAAATTCAAGTTTTCCCAGTAGAGATTAAATCTGAGCCTGCATGTCTATTAAGAATTTCAGCTTCCCATACACATTTACAAGGGTGATTAAGATTCACATTTTTCCACATGTCTGCTGAAACAAAAATTATAAGCTAATCTATCCAAGAACCAAAGTCTGTGCAAACAGGTTTCTATAAGCTTGGCAACATGAAAATGGAACATTTCAGTCAAACATTTCCTATATAGCAATCACATTTACAATCTGTTTTTTGCATTAGTTCCCTATGTACATCCCAAAATTATTATTTGAAGTAATTTATTTACAGGAAATGTTAATGAGATGTATTTTCTTATAGAGATATTTCTTACAGAAAGCTTTGTAGCAGAATATATTTGCGGCTATTGACTTTGTAATTTAGGTAAAATGTATAATAAGATAAAATATATTAAAATTTTCTCCTTCAAAAATGGAATTCAAATTTCCTTGTGGTTTGCTTTTGAGAAAAACTTTCACAAAATCATAGATTCTCAGAGTTCAAATGAATAATCTGATTTGACAGTTGGGGTAGGAATCCTTTGGATGACATCACCATGAGATGACCCAAGACAGTTTATTATCACTAAAGGCAGTTTATTCATGGCAGGACAGATATAATTGCTAGAAAGGTACTATTTCATTAAACTAAAATATTCTGGGCTGTGCTTTCTACCCATTTATTCCTACTTTGTGTTCTGGAACATCATGGAACAAGGACTCTCCACAAACTTCTTCAAAACACTTGAAGCCACCTAGCTTATTTCCTATAATCTTCTAGCCTGATTAAAATCTCCCCAGAGATACCAAGATGCTTAGCATATTGGTTCATTCCCCAATGGCACAATGAAGCCGTAGAATATCTTTACTTCTACATGGATACAGACTGAATTACCTGGCCCTAAGTAAACTCACAGCTGCTACCTGGCAAAGTCTTTCCTCTGCTTCCTAAATACAGAGATGTCAGGAGTCTTTGATAAACAAAACTGACCAATTTTGAGACTGGGAGTGGTTGTAGAAGGCCATGTTGTATTAGAGATCTTAATGGGCTGGAAATGTGGGAAATAAACGTTCTGTGACAGTGGGATGGATTAAGTGTAGCTATGGCAGCATAATGAAGCTCAAACAGTCCCATAGCTGGAGGTCAGAGTTGAAGATACCTCAAGTATTGCTGAAATAACTTCCACATTATTCTAATTAGGCACTTAAATAGTTATTCTTAAATAGTTATTCATTTCCTCAAATTGAGAACATTTGTATTTCCTAACTACAGTGTATTTTTAGCCTATAACAGTCATATGGGTAATATTTTTCTTTTCCACTGAGCTCAGGGAGATGCTCTGAAAACTTACAAATTGTCTTGACTTCCTTTTAGCCAAGAAACACAATGCCTTATCACAGCCCTAGGATTTGAGGGGGAAACAATCAATAACACTTTTCTCCACCCCCCCAAATTCAGGACATTTGAGGAAAAAAAGTTAAGAAAGAAAGGCAGATGACGGATTTCCTTGGGCTGATAAAATTATCAGAGAGTATGGTGTGTAGCATAAGCCAGAGGATACTAGAAAGGGCCAGGTTCCAGAACAAGATATTAGAAAGTTGCCTATTCTCAGACAACACCAGACAACATCATGTCTATCTGTGGGAGCTGCTCTGGTAAAATTTACTGCACGGATGGGCAGAACAGAGTGACACACTTTCTTCTGGCAATTTATACCAAAGAAGGGTGGGGAAAGAAGAGTACTATGCCTTTCTCCTTTAAGAATTTCATTTGAAATGCTGTAAAACTGGATAATTCACAGCACATGAAAGGAGTGAGTGAAGGGTAGAGACAAAGATTATTATACACTCCACATTCAACTAATGTTAAGAACTAGAAAAGAAAAAAACTCTCCCCCACATCATTCCCCAGATCTTTATATTTTCAACACATTGTACATAGCCATTTGTCCATGGTGAACATACCACCATAGATCAGCTCCCTACTAAAGCAACACCTGATGAGGTCATTCCCCCACTGCTGGTTACTTCTTTATGGATACTCTTAGGACCAGAAGTGGAAAGTTTAGATTTTTATCCCCAGGAGATGGCAAGATGGATGAAGAAAATTCATTAATTCAATTGACTCCAAGACCACACTATACTCAGGGTTGGAAAATAACTCTTCTTTCTTTTTAGCATCTCAGATTATGCCCATCATATTATCCAATCTATCAGTGGTTCTGCAGTGAGATTGAATGACATATTGGGTATCTGATAATAAAATGTGTAAAAAGTACTGCAATCATAAAATTCCAACAACTCAAAGACTTTTGAATATAAATCCTGTACCATTAAAAAATACCTAGGAGAAATTAATGTATGAAATTTAAATCCTCTTGAATGCTAATGTCAAAATAAGTTGAAGTCCAGAGAATTTAGTCTATATTTGTTATCTTTCTCTTTAGAATAAGGAGCCCAAAGAAACTGAAACTCAAAATCTTCAAGTTAATGGCTAAAGTTTTTCTTCCTCAACGTGATGTATTCTGCCCTGTCTTAGCCAGAGGGTTTATTAATGACAGTGTAGAGTAGGACTCTTTTAGCAGCTATGGCCAGGACAGTATCTCACTGGAATGAGAGACCTGAATTTTTAAAAATGTTTTATTTACTTATTTATGTGAGAGAGAGGGAGAGAGAAGAGTGCTAGCATGAGTTGGGGGACAGGCATGAGAAGAAACAGACTTCTCCCTGAGCACTGAACCCACCTCAGACTAGATTCCAGTCCCCTGAGATCATGACCTGAATCAGGAGTCAACTGACTAAGCCATCTCCACTGAGAGAATTAATTTTTAATATTGTGCAACCAATTTTTGGATACATATAATTAAGTCAAAGATGTCACCACATTGAGAAAATAAGGTAATCTCTAGCTCTTAGAACAGATATACCAGGCAATACACTGTTAACAAATCTATGAAAAGGTGTTGTCAAAAACCATAGCAAAGGTGTTGGAATCTGAGTGAAAGAAGATAGACAGAAACAAAGAAAAACAACAAGAACAAAAAAACTATTTGTTATTGCTTGTTCCTCAAGAAATTAAAAATAGAACTTCCCTATGACCCTGCCATTGCACTCCTGGGTATTTACCCCAAAGATACAGATGTAGTGAAAAGAAAGGCCATCTGTACCCCAATGTTTATACCAGCAATGGCCACGGTTGCCAAACTGTGGAAAGAACCAAGATGCCCTTCAACGGACGAATGGATAAGGAAGATGTGGTCCATATACACTATGGAGTATTATGCCTCCATCAGAAAGGATGAATACCCAACTTTTGTAGCAACATGGATGGGACTGGAAGAGATGATGCTGAGTGAAATAAGTCAAGCAGAGAGAGTCAATTATCATATGGTTTCACTTATTTGTGGAGCATAACAAATAACATGGAGGATCTGGGGAGTTGGAGAGGAGAGAGGAGTTGGGGGAAATTGGAGGGGGAGGTGAACCATGAGAGACTATGGACTCTGAAAAACAATCTGAGGGTTTTGAAGGGGCAGGGGGTAGGAGGTCGGGGTACCAGGTGGTGGGTATTATAGAGGGCACGGATTGCATGGGTCACTGGGTGTGGTGCAAAAATAATGAATACTGTTATGCTGAAAATAAAAAATAAATTAAATAAAATGTCAACTAATAAAAAAAAAAATTGTCAACTAATCCAAATCAGTTCTGGAACCCAGGACCTATGTACTTAAACTTACTTGGGAAAAACATCCACCAAGATATAAGATATAGCACTATATTTTACCATAAGGTAGGCTGACAGGAGACTCCATCTGTGTATTTTTTCTACTTTTAGAGAGTGAGTGGTATTTGAGGCATTATTGCCTTCATGTAAAACTGGTCAAATTAGAAACTCACCATTAGGTATTAGCTTCATTGAGGCTTCTTTGTTTACCCACCTAACTTATTCAAAGAATCACCAGTGCTTGAGAATATGTTTGGTCTGGTGGTATGGCCTCCATAATATCTTGTAAGTTGATCTTTTTTAGGGGTGTGCCATAGTGACAGCTCCCACTACTTCACGCATTACTTATTTCCTCATCCCTGCATTTATTCAAGCTGTAAAAGCAAATCAACACATTCTTGAAATAAAACTGCTATCGATGCTCCTGAAAATTATTTTAACAAATGGTGCACCGAGGCACAGAAGACACTCCCAACTTACATTCCTTCAATCAACCCATACTCACCGAGAATGCCTTCTATGTGCCCGGCAGATTTGTAGGCATGGTGGATAGAAGGAGAAAACCAAAACAAAAAAGTTCATCCTTTCATTGTTTTTACATTTCAGTTATTTTTTAGGGCAATGCCTGGGAGAGAAAATAAATAAAAATTATATAAATTCTATAAGAGACAGAAGATGAGCCCTATGAAGAAAATTGAAGCAGGATAAAGAAACAGATTCTGTGGTTAGGGGAGATCTCTTAGAGAAGGCAAATTTGAGTAGGAAATTGAGTAAAGTGGGGGGTTGGGAATATCTGGAAATTTAGCAGCACAGGAAAAAGGACATGAGCAAACATCTGACACTGGGAAGAAGTTGAGTAGAAGACTTGGATGGGGTGGGTAAAAGGGGAGAGAGAGAAGATGAGGTCAGAGGAAGTGTTGGGTCAGATTGTGTAGAACCTTATTGATCTTTATAACTACTTTTATTTTGAAAGAGAGATGGAGGTAGTGAGGGATTTTGAGCAGAGGAGTAGCATGGACTAACAGGTTTTCAAAGGTTCACAGAGGCCACTGTGTAGAGGAAAGAAGACAGCATCCAGGCAAGAGCCACTGGTGGCTTAGATTTGTGAGGTAAGTTGGAGGTCATGAGAGACAGTTCTTTTAGGGTGTGTTGGAGGTAGAGCTAGCTGGATTTGCCAGTGGACTGGATGCAGGTTTCGTGAACAGCAGAGCCTCTCTAGCTTAGCCCGAGGATGAAGATCATTGTGAAATTGTTAAGAAAAGAACAAAAAAAAAAGGTGAAAGAGCTCTTTCCAGTACAGCACCTTTGTATTTAGTATCTGAAGGAAGAATTGTCCTCATAGAATGTTGACAACTCTTTAGAAAATTGCCCTTTGCAAATTTCTCACCAGCCATCTTGAGAGCTTGAGAAATAAATTATATAAAGGAGAAACTGAATCAACAAAAAGAGAGAAGTTGTTGAATGCACTAAGAAAAGCAGTTGCAGACAAACAGAAGAATGAGAGGGTGGTAGGAAGACATAGGAAAGAGAATAAATAGGGACCAGAGCATGGAGAATGGGCAGAGAGTTTTAAAACTGAATGTAGGAGAGAGATGCATCAAGTGGAATGCTAGAAATCCTGAAAGGTGCTAATAAGAAACTTCAATTTGATACAGATGTCAAACAGTGTCAAGGAAAACTTACCGGAAGAGAATGGCTGACTCACAGCAGTAGGTTTAGAAAATTATTTAAGCAAAGGGTGTAGCGCAGGCTACACTCCCATTGACTTTGAGCCAATGAGTTGCAGTAGAGGGCAATTTGTCAAAGGAAGTCATAGTTCTCTTTGAGTTTTAAGTAATTGTATAGTGTAGAACCTGGGAATTCAAAAGAAAAAAACAATATGCAAGTAATTGAAGTAGTTTCATGAGAAATACACTTGCCATCATACCTCTCACACATACGTCATGAATACCGCAATGCAGAACCTTTTAAAATTTCCTGGGGGTCAACATTTCTTATAGATGCCATGGACTTGTTTTATTTGCTCCACAACTTCCCACTTCACTGCACCTGCTACACCAGTCATCATTCTGTGTTTAATGGCCAGTCAGCCTCCAGGGGCTAGTAACAGATGGAGAACATCAGATCAACTAATGCATATAAAATACTCAAAGTCCCACTTAAGCTTTTCAGGCAGACCATGAAATTGAGATAATTTTATCCTCCATTTCTTTTCCTACCTTATAACTCCTTACCTCTGCACTCTTGTCTGCTGCAATGACCATTTATTCTTTCTCTGATTGTATGCCGTACTTAAAGCTTATTATAGAACAGGAAAACCAAGCAATGTCTATGGAAATTTCACAGTAACCTTCAAGCTATTTAACACACATTCACATCTTATAACTTTCCAAGATGCAAATATAGTGATGCTACCTTTTACAATGCCTGAGAGGAATACACAGCAAAACTCATTTTTACATGTATCAAGGGACCTTGAATTCTCCATGGAGAGTATACTCCCTACTATACCATTTGACTTCAGTTTGGGGCTGTTAAAAATCATTCTTAGCTATGGAGAAATGTGAGGAGGCTGCCACAACTTTCCTTAATATAAAAACAATAAATATAACTTAAAGGTGGTTGGAATTTCTTTCTTTGATGTGTGTAAAGTTGCTCAAAAACAGTATGAGGGCTTCAGAACAGAATAGCTATCTACTATTTAACAGGGGAAAACAATCTCAAGAAAAACCTGCTAGTGTTAAGAGTGGGATAGACTGAAAAGGTTGACCATCTGGGAGGAGAGGCAGAGGCGATTCAAGGAAACATTCAGAGAGTAGGGGAATGTGAACTTTCTTTGAAGAAACTTTTGTTTTGGTAGGCTTGAAATAAATCAAAGGAAACATTTCTTTATTTTATTTTATTTTTTAATTTAAATTCAATTAGCCTACATCCTTAGTTTCAGATGTAGAGTTCAATAATTCATCAGTTGTATATAACACCCAGTGCTCATCCCATCTCGTCCTTCTTCAGCCCATCACCCAGTTACCCCATCTCCCCAATCACTTTCCCTCCAGCAACCCTGTATGTTTCCTACAGTTAAGAATCTCTCACAGTTTGTCTCCCTCTCTGATTTCTTTCAATTCAGTTTTCCCTCCCTTCCTTTATGATCCTCTGTGTTGTTTCTTATATTCCACATAGGAGTGAAACCATATGACAATTGTCTTTCTCTGATTGACTTATTTTGTTTAGCATAATACCCTTCAGTTCCATCCATGTCAATGTAAATGATAAGATTTCATCCTTTCTGATGGCTGAGAAGCATTTAAAGAGGAGGATTCATTGGGCGAAAACTGGCTGTTAGGGATGGGAACTTCACAGAAAAGCCAATGACTTAGGGACTATCCAAATGGAGTATTATGATAGTTCAACATCTCTCTTTTATTCTTCAGGTCATCTACCAAGAACCCAGCTCTTATTTCATCATAATTGGCAAAGAATGTTCATATGGACTCTCCCATAGGATATAGACAATAGTCATGGTAATAATTGGCATTTTTTACATTGCCTCAGAATGCCATTCTGTGTGATACTTTTTTCCTTATAATATGCTTGTAACTCTTGTCTCTCTTGAATGTTTACTATGGACCAGGTACTGGCTTAGCAGTGCCTCCAGTTCATCTCATGTCATTCTTCAGAGCAACCCCTTTACAGCCAAGAGGGCTAGAGTCAGGATTTGAGATCCTGACTCTCTGAGGAAGGAGTCTGTACTCTTATGATTAGCATATGCTGGCTCCATTGGAAATAACCAACCCTCTTATGATTATGGGGATTCTGTGGTTCGCCTACTGACACAGCGCTCATGAGCATCAGAACTGAGGGTAGGCTAGCTTTTGTAAACATTTCTTCACTCTAAGACATACTGAGTACATCCTAAAGCCATTCTCCTGTTTCCCTGAAAAGAGTAGTTGGTGCTGGAATTAGGGCTAACAATATATCACTGTCTCCCCAAAAGATACTTCTCACTGATTTCTTCCCAGGGAACAAACTTGCCCAGTTAGTATTTTGGACATTGCTAACAAGAAGAATATATATATATATATATATGTATATCATCTATCTATCTATCTATCTATCTATAATAGTTTATAAAGTTTACAAATAAATACTGTATCAGCGTGAGGTTAAAAAAAAGACTATGTATAATGACCATAATTTGCTGTTTAAAAAAGAAAGCCACAAGGGCACCTGGTGACTCAGTCAGTTAAGCATCTGACCCTTGATTTTGGCTCAGGTCGTGATCTCAGGGTCGTGAGTTCCAGTCCTATCTTGGGCTCTATGCTCAATAGGGAGTTGGCTTGAAGATTCTTTCCCTCTATCCTTCCCTATGTATTCTTTCTCTCTCTCAAATAAATAAATAAATAAATACATTTAACCCCCCCCAACACACACAACTTTTATTTTGTAAATGGTTTCCATAAAAATGTCCTAAGTTAGAAAGATGTTTGTTGCTTATTAGAATGATATAATTACTAAATTGTAATATATTTTAAATCACTTTAAAAACAAATGATACCTGACGAATGGTTTTCTTTTGTCCTCTTGTGTCCCAGGAGATTGACTGATATCAGCTGCATGAGTAAGTCTCCCTAAATCTGTAACTCCTTGTTGAGTTTGGCTAAGGAAGACACTTGGAGAGGATCTGATAGTGAGAATACAGGGCTTTTGGCTCTTCCCTGATATGGCATAGTCTTATAGTGGCTGTATTCTTTCACCAAATGCCATAGAAGGGGATGAGCACCTTTCTCTGACTCCTCTCCAGGTTTCATGGATGATTCCTTCCTGCATTGAAATTCTAACTCCTATTGAACCTAGCCCTGAGTACATCAACGTCCCTTGTTGCTTTTCCCTAACACTGCCTACACCATTATAAATTCACCCTCATCAGTCTCTCCTCAATGATTTATCTCTGTCTGCCATCTGTTTCCTGTCAGGACCCTCACTTGATACCACCTAGGTATAATCTGCTTTTCCTTTTCGCTCTTCTCCTTCACAGTCTTTGAAAGTCGAGATGTAACATCATAAAGATGGTAAATTATTAGGGCGCCTGGGTGGCTCAGTGGGTTAAAGCCTCTGCCTTCAGCTCAGGTCGTGATCCCAGGGTCCTGGGATGGAGCCCGCATCGGGCTCTCTGCTCAGCAGGGAGCCTGCTTCTCTCTCTCTCTCTCTCTCTCTGCCTGCTTCTCTGCCTACTTGTGATCTCTGTCTGTCAAATAAATAAATAAAATCTTAAAAAAATATATGGTAAATTATCAAGTCCAGGCCTTCGTCCAGCTTTCATATATGTTTAGTGCTGTCTACTAAACACTTGAATTTAGTGTGATGGCTTGTATCCTAATTTTAGGCGAATTTGTACTATTTGCTAACATTGAGAAAATGGAAAGTTCTTACATGAAAATCTGGATTTCTAGATTCTCCTGAAAAGCAAACAAAACAAAATAAAATACCAGGAAATAAAGGAAAATGCTGGGCCTGCATTTCTGGCATCAGTGATTGCCTAGAGCTAAGTGGAGCTAGAGTTCTCAGACCTCCAGCTCTTTTTGGTTCCCACCTCTCTCTCGTGTTTTGAGCATCCATTGCTATATGTATAGATATATGGTATATGTATAGATATATTGCAGTTGGGCTTTTCTTCTTGTATTTTTAGAAAAAAGAGAAATGTCACATGTTCCTCTGCTACAAATACCTCATCTCCCATTACATTATACTATGTCTCCCAGAATAGCCTCTATATCCAACGTGATCTGGACTCTGCTTACCTTCTTGACCAGTCTTCTATCTTTCTCCTTTCTGTCACTCTACTTTAGATGAGATTATTTTCTTTCTGTTCCTTGAGCTCACCAAGGCTGTTCCCATCAAAGTCACCCTTTCTTCAGTCCTTTTGTATATAGTATATATTTTGTATATAGTTCCCATATATACCCCTCACCAGCACTGGATTCAAAGAGATCCATCAAATGCTATCTCTTCAAAAAGGTCTTCTCTTTAGAACGTGAAGGTCTCCATTTTGAGAGGATCTAGCACGTATGCCCACAAGTATCTTATTCTTTCTTCTGGATCCTCTACCTATTTTTTTTTTTAAACTCTCCAGTACCACTACCCTTCAGGTGACTCCACCGGTGAATCCATAAATTGTAGTTGCAAGTGAACTAATATCACTTGACCTCTCCATGGTTCAGACTGTGAATGCTGCTTCAGCCCTGAGATTAAGAGGTAGAAGACTTATTGTGCAGTATTAAAACTGGATGGTGTTATTTTAATTAGAGTAATGGGGGTTCTTAATCAGGAAAACTGCACTAACAAAGCCAGATATGTCATCATGACCATTTGAACAAATTGCAAAGTCATTACTTTAGAATATCCTTGAAATTTTTGCATAGAAATATCTGTTTCCATTAACATGTATTTGTGAGGCTTTTCCAAAATTTATTTCCTAAGCTTTTATTTATTTATTTTTAACTCTTTCAAGGAAGTGACAAAACCACAAATACCTTAAAGGGCAGATAAACATGCTTCATTTGGGGGTGTAGGTGTGTATGTGCATGTATTTCTGTGTGCCTAAGGTGTGTTTTTGTCAAAAATAAATAAAAGACAAATCCTCCCTTTGGAACCGTTAACCACAAAAGATTCCTAGGAGAAAAGTGAAATTTAATTTGGGAGGGATGAATGGAAAAATCTGGTCCCATAAGTAGTGCAATATACTTAGCTCCATTCCACTCATTTTAATAACTCACGCCCACTCTTTATCCTTTTCACTCGTCTGTGTTTTAGCACTTCTATGTATATCTCTAGAGACCCCAGCATTCTTTCCATGTTTCTGACACTTGTGCTTATACGTATTGGGGCTGATCTTCTCCCCTCCATTAGATTTTAAATTTATTGTGCATCAAGAACTTTATAGCTCCCTACTTCACTTAGTAGCCCCACAGCTGAAGTCTTACCTCTTTCATGAACTCTCCCTTAGACCCTTCTGACCCCTGGTGATCCTAGCCTTCTCCGAAATCATATTGCATTTTTCATTGCATCACATCCCACAGCACTTTTTGTAATAACATGTACTGAGCACTTGTTATACGACACACACTTTTCTCTGTGCTTTGTATGCATTACTGAATTTAATTCTCATAATAACCTTATGCATCAGGTACTATTCTTTATGGCAATCCAATGGACCAGATGAAGGTATTTGGACCAGCAATACAACCAGTAAATTCTATAACCACCAAGATTTCTGCATTTAGAAAATTCTTTTTAACCATTCTTTTTGATCATGTTACCCTATCTCCCACATATATAATGCTTATCCATTTATGAATTATGTCCTATACATTAGTTGAGTCCCAGCCAAATGTCATACTGTATTCAAACAACCCCTGCAGTACCCAGGTCTGTCTTACAGAAGGTACTCAATAAATACACCTTAGTGAATTCAGAAACTGTATTTTTAACTAAGTGGTCTTCCTGAGAGGCTCTATGTCAGCTTACCTATCTGCATGAAGCCAAGTTTTTAAAATCTATGAGACTTTAACATTCCTGTGTTGACTTCATCAGAATATTTGAAGGAAATGGATGTATGTTATATGATAAAGGTTATCATTTTTAAGACCTAAGGAAGAAAAGGTAAGCCTGCAAAACCTCCCATGCATTAGTGTGACAAGAAACAATATTCTGCTGTGGACTGAGTTCGAGTATAACTAGAAATACTTCAACTTAATTTATGCTGTGGGGGAAAGAGAGCTGACAAGACACAGAGCGGGGAGAAAAAAACGGCTATTCATTAAGCTTCTCTTTGTCTTATCACCCAAATTAACCTTAAAACTATATATTAAAACAATTTAAAGAAGTCAATCATGGGAAACCACTCTGAGTTTCTTTCTCTGTCTTTGTACAGAACTCCTTAGACCCCCATGATATCAATAAGACAGACTTCAGGGTGTCCAAAAATATTACAAAATTCTTTGTAAAATGTTGTGTGTCTGTTATGTGTGGTTGAGAAGGCTCACGGTGTTTATCAGTTCTTCAAAGGAGCTTTGAGGGGCGCCTGGGTGGCTCAGTGGGTTAAGGCCTCTGACTTCGGCTCAGGTCATGATCTCAGGGTCCTGGGATCGAGTCCCACATCAGGCTCTCTGCTCAGCAGGGAGCCTACTTCTCCGCCTCTCTCTGCCTTCCTCTCTGCCTACTTGTGATCTCTGTCTGTCAAATAAATAAATAAATAAATAAATCTTAAAAAAAAAAAATAAAGGAGCTTTGAACAGTAAGATCTACTGCTCTCCTGATGACTATAATATATCCTACATCACCTGAAAGTTGTTCATTGGTACATAATCAAGAAGAATAAATAATATCAACCTTCTATGAAAGAAAGTTTCAGGTTTTAATATACGGAAAGTGGAAACAAAGAGTCCTGTTTGTATTTTAGAACAGCAGTTCTCGGGACACTTTCATACTCTGAACAATGAAAGAGGACCCTCCAAATGCTTTTGCTTATGTGAGCTGTATCTATCCATACCTAACGATGTTAGGAAGTAAAGCCATTTTTTTTTTTTTAAGCACACACAAGCACGCATTCCCTTAACCTTCAGAGCAATGGAGCCATCAGAGTCATGGTCATGCAATCTCTGGAAAACTTTACCGTGCAATCTTGAGAGAACAAAGTTGAAAAAGCAAATGATGTTTTTGTCTTATTATGAAAATAGTCTCACTTCACAGCTCCCTGAGGGTCTAAAGGATCCTCAGGTAAACTCAGCATTATTGTGAGAACTACTGCTCTAGAGAAACTAAAATCTTACAAGTGGTGCCATTTTCCCACTTCCTTTTGGCTTTTTGGAAAGATGAGATCCATATATATCAGCTTCAGGAAACATGGGAACTTTTATGAAAGTGTTAATGCTATCCTCACTCTAATGTCATCCCTTATTTCCTTTTTGCCTTACTTTTATCAGACATCTTTTATCAATTCATCTTCACTGTGTACATTTTCACAAATGCCCTCAAGTCCTTTTGGAACAGCATAGTATCTAAACAAACAAATACACACAGAAAAGCACTAACTCACCATAAAAGACTGAAATGGGGACAGTAGTTTTTTAAAGTAATTGATTCTGAAATTACTAAGTTCAGTGTGATGACACTAGGAAACCTGTAACTTTTACCAAGTTAAAAAAAAAATCATGGAATGGAATAATTTAAATCTTGAAGGGGCTCTAATGTTTTAGTCAAATCTCATCTTTTTTTTATGGGGGGAGAAAGTGAAGTAATGTTTTTGCTTCCATTTCCATAACTTAAATATGGATTTTAAAAAGTCCTTCATTCCTTGAATATAGACACTTCCTTGATAGAAATACAAAGTAATGTATTTTTGTTGTTAACTATTATGAATATTTGATAATTCTCTTATGCAAATGGACTGTGATGCCATCTATCTCATGGGTGTTCAACATTTAATGGCTAATGTTCAATATGGCCAAGAGATGGAGTTCCTGAGTGGGGTCAGGTGCAACAGAAGCAACTACGATCTGTGTCTGTGTATTGTTCATCACTGGCAACAAAACATTGTATCTTTCGCGTGCAACTGGTGGCTCTCTCTTCCTGCCAGTAGCCCATTGTTAAAGATAAATGTTTGAAAACAGGAGATTTCTCCCATGAAACCATAAATCTGTGTTTGTGGTATTGTCTAATCTCTGTTGTGGGAACGGATCTGACATCGCCATCTGAAAATTATGACTTCTTTCAACTCAAAAACCAGGATGCAGATGACGATGAAGAAAAATTTCCTCTCTATCCAGGCAAATGTCACAATTGTGTATAATTCTGTTACCCATGTTGAGAGGCAAATGGACTTAGGGTTTACTATCCTTTAATTAGATTTATCTTCCAGGAGATGTCATGGTTTATGTGCTCACTAAAACAACTGAACTGAGCCTTTACTTCCTCTCTAGCTAATCCTGGGCTGGAGAATGCAAATGTCATCACTGTAATATTACAAGTCATGGAAACAACCCAGAAAAGAGGATTTTCATCCAAGGGTTCAAATCAAGTCCATATTTCCAGGTCCCCAATCACTTCCCTATGTACTTTCATCAAACATTTCCAGTGTGCATCACACCTTCCTGGAACTATCCCTTAAATTCCACTTGTCAGAGTGATATGATGCAAAAGTTGTGCTTTATGGAAGGAACACAACCTGCCACCTACTTACCGTGTGTCCTTCCTTCTATCCTTGCCTTAAGAAATAATATTGCTTTAGTTATCCCCCCCCCCGCTTTTTTTTTTTTTTCTTTTTTAACATCTGAGCATATGTTGGAAGCAATGACATCATGTACTAACATTCCTCTCTCAAAGAGCACACAACCCCTTTCAGGCCAGATGCTTGGAGCAAACATTAAACATGCATCCTACCACTTCCCCAAGCATGAGTAACCATCTAGACATCATCACAGAGAAGCTCACATGGAGGTTACTCCATGCAACATCTAATGGTGTAGGTAGGAATAGAATCCAGAAGTCCCAACTCCCTGTGAAGTGTTCTGCCTGGAAAACACCAGGCCTGTTTCTTCAGGTAAGAAAGCATACTCTGGGAATAGGCCAAAGATTTGGCTAAGGGGAGGATGGGTCAGTACTTCCCCAGCCCTGAGTGAGCACCCTTCCAGATACTGTCACAGTGGTTCTTAGGTGGGTGGGTATGACCTTTGCTGAGCAACTATTTCTATTGGCACAGAGACAATCCTTCTCCATGTTTGATAGTAATGTGGAGGCAATTTTCTTGCTTCAAAAAAGAGAGGTCAAAGACTGGAAAAGTGCTGCACTGTCTGGAAAATCTCAAACACATTCCTTGATCTGTAAGACAAATCTAAACAGTCAAACAAACAAAAAACCCATTGTGAACCTCTATAAACATCAGGCAAAAAATACATATTCACTTTTCTTGTGAATTGACACATTTTTGTTGCTGTAGGTTGATTTCGGTATTTTGGGCAGCTACTTTAGGTGGTAGTACTGTTAAAAATGGGATATTCTGAGTTTATTCAGACCTTAAAATCTGAAAGCATTAGTACATTTTCCCCCATTATGTCTTCTCTATTCCTTTCAATTCACCAGCAGGGTTTAGCTCAGCAACACTGGGGGGTGGGGGTGGGGGAATGACATTCATTTAAAAGGAAAACACAAGTTGTTTTCTATTTGTATTTCCAACACAAAATAGAGGTTCTCAGTAAGTACTTATGAAAATTGCTATCAAAACCCTTGCCTGTTAAAGATGCTCATTATCTATGCTGAATTTATGGAGGAGAGGATACATTTTTTAGGGAGAATGAGGTAGTTTGTGGGATACTGCATAATAATTTGACAATATTTTGCAGCAAAAATACTTCGAGATATATTATTATTCATGCAGGCATAGATGACTTATATTGAATTTAATTTGTCCTTGAATTTGATTTTACATTCTCACCCTGTATAATTATTCTCTATTGGCACTTCTCTAATTAGCCAAGGCAACAAAGTCACAGTTTCTATTTACGTTTTAGTGTTTCAGAAAGGCAAGACCTTTAGTTATCCTACAGGGGGATTCAGAAATTTTTATGTATAAACTTGAAGCATGAGACTCAGATTTTAAAGTTACTTTTTAGTTTTATTTGTAAAGTTTTTCTATAAACTAGCTTCTCCAAAATGGGCTTAAAATTTCTCAACTTAAATAATTATAACCATATAAAGATAAGCAGATATTTGTCAACCAATGCCCTGGAATCCTATTATATACAGCGATATACAAAAGTCCATTAAGAAGTGATAAATACAAGTTAATTACTGGAATGAAAGGAAGGGATTGGAGGGAGAGAAAAAAAATCAAAATAATTTTTAAGTTAGTAACCTTTCACCTGACTCACATTGGTTGGAATCCAATATTGACCAGAGGGATGGGAATTCATTCTGATGATGTGATGGTAAAAAGTTGTGAGTTAATGAGTCTGGTGGTCTTGGCACTATTCCCAGAGAACTATAGTTCCCAGTATGTAACTAATGGACAGCTTTGGTCCAACTGGCAGTCTTTGTTGTGTCAAAAAGACTCAGGGCTATTGGGACACATCTTTCCCTTCGTACTGACAGGCTTCATCTCTGAATGAGTGGAAGGAACTCTGGTGGTCACCTCTGGAGAAGTAGTGGCCAAGACCCTATTCTCATTCTGACCTGTGATTCCAGGGCACTTGGGTTTGGAAGGAGTGCTTCCCAAAACCTAATACTGTCTTTGGGGAACATAAAGAAACATAAAATTTATCACTTGGAAAGATGGAATGATTTCATGTGCAGCCTTCATATCAGAGTCCTCGAGGAGAAGTGATGAATAAGCTGAGAAATTTTATTCAGCAGAACTATTCCCTTGGGTAGGAGAAAGAGTGAACCACAGTCATCTTTATTAGAAATTGTGCACCTGAAGACTCCAGACAGAGTGAGAGAACATGTACAACCCCATTGTAAAACACTTTTTAAAAATTTTTAGGATGCATTAGTGCGTTAATACACAGGGGTTTAGCTCTGATTGCCTGATATGGAAATCCCAGCTGCTCATCTTTAAAAGTGAACACTTTACATTATAAAGTGATTTGGTGGGGTTTTTTTTTTTTTTTTTGCACTGTTTTTTTTTCTTTGTTTTAATTTGTAGTGTTCATTTATAGAGTCCTCATGTGGTCTCCATGGTTTCTAAAATTACTAAAGAGGGGGAAAAAAATCCTCTTCCCAAATTCATTGTAAGTGACTTGGGGGGTGGTGGTGAATGATCCTTCTCCATGAATCAAGCTCCAAAAATAAAGGAAAAGAAATGCAAGGTCAGTTATGGTGAAGTGATTCTAGTCTCTATAATTGTACCATTCCAATGGAGTTCCAATCCAAATGGATTATCTATGAGAAAATGATGCAAAGTTCAGAAATTTCTTGGAGGGGTTCAATCCCAGTGTGAGAAGAGTGCAGGCAGTCAGAAAAAAATATTACAAAAGCAATTCTATCATAGAGAGGAAAAAGAGCTCCTAGACGATATTCATACACAAAAACATTACACACTAAGCAAGAGAGTACAAGATGACAATCCAGTCAGCTTCTCCAATTTGTATTTTATTTGGTCTGTTGGTAAAACATTTGGCACTCTTTTGTATGCCCTCTTATTGAAATTTTCTCTTTTCTTGATTTTGATATTAATTTCCTGTGCAGATTCCTACTCTGTTATCTTTCTGCTTGGAAACCTTGATGTTTTTTTGGGAATCTAGATCCTCTTTCCTTCATATTTTACAGACTCTCCCAGGAAATCTTGTCCTATTCTTTGGTTTCAGATTCTGTCCTCTTGACAGTAACTCCTGATTGATCAGGGCTCATTCAGAGACTAGTGACAGAAATTCGAATAAAACCAATTGAATTTCCAAAAGAAAGGTTATTTATTGACCAAAATAACCAAAAAGCCTAGGCATAGCTACTGTAAATGTGTTCAGTGTATCTATTCACTTAGAAAGCTTTTATTGAAGATCTACTATAAGCCAAGTAGAATTTAAGGAGCAGGGATAGAAAAGTGAACAGATAGACAGCAATCTCTGACACAGTGTGGTTAACAATATAGTAATTTGAAAAGCATCCAAAATATATTGTATGTTAGATGCTAGTAAATGCTAAGGAGAAAAATAAGGCATGGAGGGAGACAGGAAGGGCTAGGATAGAGTAAGGCTACTATTTTCAGTAGTTGGTCAGGGCAAAATCTCACTGAGAAAGTAACATTTGAGTCAAGATCTTCTGAAGGAGCTAAAGGAGTGAGCCATGTGAAGCAGGAGAAAGAGCATCCTAGGCAGAGTGAATGGCAAATGCAAATACTCAGAGTAAGTCTAGAGGTTGTGAGACCTTTCAGGGAGTAACAGGATAGCCACAGAAAAGGGAGTGATGAAGACAGTCAGAGGTAGAGACGTAACTAGTGGGCAGACCATGTAGCACCTTTGGACCTTTGTGAAGATTTTAGCCCTTTAATTTGAATGAAATCTGACTTGTGTTTTGAAGAGATGAGCATGATGATCTAACTTATGTTTTAACAAAATTATTCTGGTGGTTAATATAAAGGAAGCAAAGTTGGAATCAGGAAGACCAGTTGATGAATGTATCACCCCAAAACTCTGGGCTCAAAACCATAAGTATTAATTATCACTTATTCATCTTTAGGTGGGGTCTCCACTGAGCCCACCCACTCATCTGTGGTTAGCTGCTGGATAGCTTAGTTGATCTTGGCATCCCACATTTTGGAAGGTTGGCTGACTGTTGGTTGGCCTTTGGCTGTTGGTTGACCTTTGACGGTCTCAGCTGGGATGTCTGACCTCCCCTCTTCATGTTGTTTTATTCTCCACCAGGCTGACCTGGGCTTGTTCATGTGGTGGTGGCAGGGTTTCAGAGACAGAGCATGAGTGTGCGAAACCTGTGAAAGCTAGCCATGGACCTATCAGTCACCTCTGCTACATTCTCTTGGCCAAAACAAGTCAAAGGCCAGTCAGAAAATAATTCTATGAGTTTATGGAAAAAGTAGTAAAATCATGTTGCAGAGGGTAGCCTGGGAGGCCAACGATCCACAAGAGCATATTTTTAAAAATAGGTAATTTGATCCTCTACATTTTGAAGGTAGAGCCAAGACAACTTGCTGAAAAACTAAAGGTAGCATCTGAGAGAAAGGGGAGTTGAGATTGACACAACGGTTTCTGAACTGAACAATCCAGAATGATGGAATTACTATTAACCTGGAAGGAGAAGGTTGCAGGAGGAGAAATCACTTGTCCTTTCTATCAAGATTCTATTTTTAAGCTCTGATTTCTTCTATAGGTAGACTTTCCCAAATCTGGGAAAAAATTCTTCACCAAGAGCTTCAGATATATATCTCTTTCTGGAATAGCAGTTAAGTAGAAAATGAAACGTTCTTTGTCCATAGTTTTATTACAAGTTCTGAACTGACTTTTGTTGGATCAGTTAAGGCCTTCAGCCATTCCACAACAGTCATTATAATTATTCAGGTATGGTTCACATGTTCACCCTCAGAACCTGTAAATGCTATTAGTCTTTTTGAATAACATAGATGACGAGTGGAGTGGTGGTGATTTCTCAGAGAAATGAGATTCCATTGCTGGGGAGAATGGATGCCAAAACAGCACTTGTTCACCACAAACACAAAGCCTCTATCTACTACCAAGATCTCTTTTTATGCCCTTTATCTTTAAGATAATACAACTTGGATATTCCACAGGATCTCCAGCTTGATTTAAAGAAAGCTGTACTCATTATCTTTCTACCTCCTTTGCAAACACCCGATGATCTCTTATGTTTCTTACCACAGTGAATGGCACCACCATCCCTCTGTTTGCCCAAGCAAGAAACCATCATTCACTGCTATTTCCCCCTATATTCAGTGAATCACAAAATCTCATAAATTCTCTACCTATTAGTTATCTGTTAGAATAGTTGTTAGTTTGGGGCCATCATTCACAGGATTATTGCCTGGCTGATTATGGTATTTATTTTCATTCTTAGTTAATCTGTCCTTTATTCTAATTTACTTCTTCATGTACAGCGCAATATTTCCACAACAAAATACAGTTATATGACTTCCTTGACTTATGTCCTCTAATCAGTCCCTATTCTCTTAGAAAAATACAGCTTGAAAGTTCCCTGTTTACCTCTTGTTTCTTGTTTTGTTACTTTTTGCCACCCAGACTGTGTTCTAAGCATAGTAAACATTTTTACTTCCTTAAGAAAGGTGCCATTTCCCTTTTATCTTGGGCTACTGAACATTCTGTTTCTTTTCCCTGGAATATATATATCTCAAGATAGATCACATTTCTCCTAGGAAGTATTTTTGACCCTTCCATCCTGGTCTAGGATGCTACTTTACCTCTATATCTTCCCTGTAATAACACTTTTACTTTGCATTTTATTCACTATTTATTCACTTGTAATTAGTCATTAGGTTTCAAATTTCATGAGTAGTGATCATATTTGTCTTGGTCACTGTTTTCTCCATCAATAACTCATTCATACTAGTTAGTTAAGGCTTCATTTGGACCTATGAATAGAGCCCTGACAAAGCTTTTTGTAAAGAAAATTTTAATCATCACATAATAGGAATAAGCTTCACAAAAGTTTTTTTGTGGTGGTGGTAGTTTCAGTGGCCCTTTTAGTATTAAAGTCTCATAAAGACTAACCTGAAACACTGAAGAAAAAGAAGAGAGAATGAGAAAAGTGTTATGACAATGTGAGCCAATTTTTCAAAAAAATTAAGATGGTAAGTTCCCATTTCGTTTGTTAGTGTTCAGTGGAGGTAGCAGAAAAACAGTGAGTGTTATAGAAAATTCATTATAATGAGACAAGATGGGATCGGGAGGGAGACAAACTGTAAGAGACTTTTAATCTCACAAAACAAACTGACGGTTGTAGGGGGCGGGGGTAGGGGGGTAGGGAGAGGGTGGTTGGATTATGGACATTGGAGAAGGTATGTGCTATGGTGAGTGCTGTGACGTGTAAACCTGGCAATTCACAGACCTGTACCCCTGGGGATAATAATACATTATATGTTAATAAAAATTTTTAGAAAATTTTTTAAATTAAAAAAAAAAAAGAAAATTCATTATAATTATCATATTTAGTTGGTTGTGGGAGGAGTTGGAAAATGAAGTTCTGGAACATAGACCAGGTACTCTAGAAGCCAGGTGTACCCAGCTGCTCACACTAGTCCAGGCAAGGGGGGAATTTATGGCAAAGCCTATGGGAAGCTCTTCTTTTGGTGTAGCTCCTCTTCTACGGAATCCCGGCCAAGTGCCTGGTAGTGGTCCTGAGCCCACTGCTGGTCAGCAGGACTTGATGTAGAGAAGATCTGAACATACAGCAGAGGACAGCGAGGATAAACCAGTTCTGAGGGGCATCCCTAAGTCCGCCCCCACAAAGACATCTGAGTGCAAAGAGATCTGCTTCATTTCTTATTTATTTCTAGATTTTATTCAAATGTTTAACCTGGATCCATGCAGAGAGGACATTCTGGAAAATATATTTCCCAGCTTAACAAATGTGACCAGCATCAACTACTGAATGCTGGAGGCTTTGTTTAGATGCCAGAGACACTTGTGGATTTATTTTCCCACCCAATCTGAATCTGGCAAAAAGCAGAGACTTAGACATTTAGTTGCCCTGTGGAGCAGGGTGACCCTGACTCAGACTTCACACTGAGCAGCTGGAGTGAAAAAGAATGGGTGAAAATGCCAGAAAGCCTAAGTATGAATGGCAAATAATCTCAAAAATCAAATAAATTCATGGCATATGGGAAAAAGAATGAGATCTAGTCTTAATTATAATGGTTTTAAAAATAGAAAACTTGCTGCCAAGAAATAAAGTACAAAAATGTTTAGACTGGGTTTCAATTATAGTTGGAAAATGTAATGAGTTAGAAACCTTGTATTTGTCTTATGGACTTGAGAAGCAAATCTAACCTCCAATAGAATGTGTCATATGAGTCAGTAAATTTTAATATTAGGCGTCTGTTGTTCATGTTGAGGATGTGTGTTATAACACTGAATTCTCTGTGGCCACCTGCCTTCTTGAGCCTTATGTCTGACTTCTAGTAACATCTCCATTTCTTCCCCCACAAACTACCTCCCCTAGTCTCAGAGATTTTTGCCAAAGGTTTTTGGGGAAATATTTGACCTCAGAATACTCTCTACAAAGATCATGCCTTCATCAGTGATGCAAGCTTTCAAATTATTAACTAGAAGGTCTAAAATGCCCGCCTCAAGCACTTGTATTCAGATGCTGTCCCTAGTGTCCTAGCCTTCCAAATCCCAAACAATGTCGAACAAGATGGCTAAGAGGTTCACCAAACCAGCAACAAAAATATCTCATCAAATATGACTTTTACTGCCCTTCTTTAAAGCTATACAAAGCCAGTTTCCAGCAATTTTAGCACAGCTATTGTGTCCTGTCTGTCAGTAAAGCTTTACATGTTTATTGAGGTAGTCTCAGAACCCACTAACAGGTAAACGGTAAACTTTAAATGTTATTCCCATAATGGGATGAAATCTAGATTCTCCAAAATCACATTCCTTTTGCTAGATAGAACTTCATATAAACTACCTTTAAGAGCTATCTATCAAGTAGATTCAAAGAAAGGCCATGGGTTTTGAAAGCCAGTGTGGGAAGTTGTTTAAAGTTTCATGTGGGTCATTCCCACAACTGTTTCCCTACATCTCACCCCTGGATAGTCTCTTTCTTTTTCCTTACTCTATTCTTGCAAATCAGCGTGCTGTCATTTAATTCCCTTCCAGGGCCTGTCTGACCATTTCTGTCTTTGTCTTAGTTAAGAGTTTCTTCGTGGGCATATAGGAGCATAGGAGTCAGAGTAGAAGATTTGGTGGAAAAAGAACCTTCCCTACCACAGATCATTACTCATCTTCTGACTCATCCGCAAGGCTGGAGGCTTAGAACTGTCTATTTTAATTACAATTAGTTTTTAATAGAACTAAAACAACTGTGTTGAGAAATGTCATTGGCACGTGACATTTCAGTTAAGTGTGTGGAAGAGGGGTGATGATCTTAATATGTGATGCGGAGATTAAAAAAACTCATGATCTACAGCTCTTAAAATTCGTTTAAAGATACAACAAAATAAGTTAACAAGCTAACAAGCAATGTCTATGGAAAATTGTATAGTTAATTCAAATTAAATATTTTAGGGGGTTAAATTCTGGAAGCTATTTCCAGGCTTTCAATTTTCTTGAATGTTAAGAAAAACAAGAATTGTCCATTGTCAACAAACAAACAAACAAACAAAAAGTAAGAAAATTTAAACTTTATGAGACTCCTAACTTTATCATTTTAAAAATCATAATTCTTTACCTTTAAAGTGGTTTATTAATTTGTTATTTGATACAGATATGATTATATTAAGAGAGAATTTGGCAACTTTAGCTGAGCTGACACTAACCAAAAGAAAATTTAAGATCGAAGTAGCTCCGGAACAATGAAAACATCATTCCCTGGAATTCATTTTTTCCCAGGAAGCCAATTGCCATCTTTGGTCGAGTTTCAATGTCAGAAACTGATTTAAAGAGAGGATAAAGAGCATAGGATATTAATATATATGCAATGAGAAGCATGAATTCAGATTTCAAAGACAGAATTAATGCAGATATTATTTTTGGAAAAAGCAACCTCAAAACTTTCTGCTAAATTAAAGAAACAAACCAACATCCCAAGAAGTCATCAAACAAAGTGAAACTCACTGTGTAATTGCCTGGACAACTGAAACAGAAAACTCAACTATCTCCTTGAACGTATTCCGTTGAAATACTTTAACACTTTCTGAACTAAAATAAAGGGGAAAAAATGTTGCTGTGTAATCCAGTGCCCAGTTCTATTTAGAGGCTACATTAAGTAACGCTGATACTATTTTATGAGTTAATCATAACACATGAGCTTAACTTTAGAGCTCTGGAAAATTAGACCCTACTTTTCATGGGACACTAAACGTTCGTCCAGCAGAGGGCAATGGTGCTTGTGTACAGTTCAGCTCTGCACAGGGACAGGGGAGGAATGCCTAGGAAGGAAAAGTGTGGTTCAGTGAACATGCAAAGGACAATGCAGTTAAATTTCACTGTAAAATCTTCATGTTTTGGGGGGCGCCTGGGTGGATCAGTCATTAAGTGTCTGCCTTCAGCTCAGGCCATGATCTAAGGGTCCTGGGATCAGCCGCATGTCAGGCTCTCTGCTCAGGGGGATGTCTACTTCTCCCTCCCCCTCTGCCACCTCACCTGCTTGTGTTCTCTCTCTTTCTCTTAAATAAATAAATAAGATCTTTAAAAAAAAAAAAAAGTCACCAAGGTTTTGTTACTGATGAGAAATAAGGCATTTCAATTCTTCAAGGTTTATTGAGATGTTGGTAGAAAGATCCCAGAAGGGGGTGGGGGGGGGTGCGGGGATCAGCTTTGAAATGCTTTATCTCAAATTACAGAATCCACCGACTTAACAGTGGTAGGAATTGTGCAGCTTTCTCTCTTTTAACCTTTTTAACTCTGTTTTTACTTTTTTCACTTAACAATTTAAAAAATTGTTTTTGACATACTGTTGTATGCAATATTAAAAATAGTGGTAGCTAATATTTATTGGGTATTTATAATTTTGTTAGGTACTGTCTTAAAGTCTGGATGTCTGTCTACTGTATGCTATTGGCTGAATATATTATGTCCTCGCAAAATTCATATGGGAAGTGTGATGGTATTAGTAGATGAGGCTTTTAGGTGGTGACCAGGATTAAGTGAAATCATGAGGGTAGAGCCCCCTAATGAGACTAGAGCCATATAAGAGTCACAAGAGAGCTTGTTTCCTCTCCCTGCTCTCTGCATTGAGGGACTGGCTACAAGGAGAGCTAGTAGTCTGAGACCCTAAAAAAGGCCCTCACCAGAACCCTACCATGCTAGCGATCTGATCTCAGACTTTCAGCCTCCAAACTGTGAGAAATACATTTGTTGTTATAACAGACCAAATGGACTAAGATACAATATTAACTCATTATCTTCTCAGTAACTCTGTTGTGTATGTATTCTTACTTCCTTTTTAAATGTGGACAAACGGAGGTTAAGTGACTTTTGTTCATCTATCCTCAAGTTCCTCACTGGTGGATCGTATTTAAGAGCATTTACTCTACCACATTCTACATATTTTTGTACCGCAGAGGCATAAATTGTCTCCATCTCTCCAGTGTGCCAAGCTCTACTGCAGTAAGCCCACTCAAATTTTCCACCTGTCCGAAACTATGAAACATCCATTCTCCTGTGATTTCTTGGTCTACAATATGCCAATATTTCATTTCACAAAAGAACTGCCAACTGTGTTCTAAAACGGCTATTCCAGCTTACGGAGGGAATTCTTGTCTTCCTGATTTCTCACTCATTAATATTTTAACATGAGCTTTTCAAGTGTTTATTAATTTGCATTTTCGATCTCTGATAATGAGTTGTGTTCTTTCTCTAAAGAACCTTTTAGCCGTCTGGATTTCCCAAGTACCATTCCAAAACAATGAATTCTATGTGGTAAAATCCAGATTTCACCTTAGGGTTTCTCTTTTGAGATCTTATGCAAGAAGACTTCCCTAACCTTGAATCACAAAGACACAGACTAATATTTTCTTCTTTCTTCTTTTAGCCTATGGTCTTACCTTTTCCATTTAGGCTATAAACTACATGAAATCCACTTTTGTGTCTGGTGTGTAGTAGGGATTGAGCCATGTTTTTTCCTAGATGATAAAGTTTTCCCAACATCATCTATTTCCTGTTGTACTGTAGTGAAAACTCATTGTCTAAGTTCTCACATGCATCTCTTTCCGAACTCTCACTAGAGTTCCATTGCCAGTGGCTGTGTCTGTTTTCTATTTTTATGCTAGTTTCATTATATTTTCAGTGTTGTGGCTTTATTACATTGCAGTTTTGTCAGGTGTATAAGGGTATAATTTACCAGTAGTGAAATTCATCCTCATAAGTAGGGTTCTATGGTTTTTGACAAATACATGAGTCAACATAACTGCCACCACAGACAAGACAGAGAAAATAACTTTCTCACTCCCTACCCCAAATATCCTTGTAATTCCTATGAAGTCAATATATACTCCCAATGCGGACTCCGGCAACCACTGATCCATTTTGTGTCCCTCCAGGATGCCTTTTCCAGAATGTCACATAAATGGAATCCTACATCATGTAGCCTTTTGAGAATAACTTCTTACAGTTAGCATAATTCATTTGAGATCATCCAAGTTGTGCATATCAGTGGCTCGCTCGTTTTCACTGCTGAGTAGCGTGCCATCCTTTGGATACCCCACACTTCATTTATGCATTCACTGGTTAAAGAATGTTTACGCCATTTTTCATTTTTGGTGCTCTTGAATAAACTATGATAAATATTCACATACAGGTTTTTGCATGAACAGGATTGCTGGGTTATATGTTTAAGTGAATAATAGCCTATGGAACTGTTTTCTAGAGCCCTGATAACGTACATCTTCAACAAGCACTATATGAAACTTCCAGGGGCTCTGTGTTGTCTCCAGCAACTGATACCAGTAGTTTTCTTTTTGGCGTTTCTTTATCTTTTTGTTCTTGGCTTTGGGTCTTTTCTTTGTTCTTGTCTTTCAGTGGGCAAATACTGGTACTGATTGTGATCTTAATTTCCTTTTCCATTATGACTCATGTTATTGAGCATTTTCTCATGTGTTTCCTTGCTATCCTTGTATCTTCTTTGTGAAGACTGTTGAAACTATTTGCTTCTATTTTTTGTTGGGTTGTTTGTTTACTTACTGTTTTGAGAGTTATTCATACAGTCTGGACACAGGTGGGTTTTCAGATACACGTTCTACAAGAATTTTCAGTCAGTTGATAGCTTGACAGTTATTTTCCTTGTAAGGTTCCTAGAAAAGCAGAAATGTTTAATTTTGAAGAAGTCTGAAATATCAAATTTGGCTTTTATCAATAGTGCTTTTGGAGAGGTATGTGACAAATGTTTGCCTATCTCAAAGTCACAAAGATTTTTTTTTATATTTTATAGTTTTGAGTTTTACAATGAGAACCACAGTCTATTTTAAATTAATTTTTGTATATGTTGTAAGGTATGGATCAAGACTTATTTTTCTGCATACAGAGAAATCTAAGTGTTCCAGTGCTATTGGTTGAAGAGACTGTCCTTGTT
Source organism: Mustela nivalis (assembly GCF_964662115.1). Taxonomy (NCBI): domain Eukaryota; kingdom Metazoa; phylum Chordata; class Mammalia; order Carnivora; family Mustelidae; genus Mustela; species Mustela nivalis. The sequence continues at coordinate 100,758,983 of NC_139023.1, forward strand.
CATTAAATTTCCTCTGTACCTCTGAACAATTGAACATATGGTGGGTCTGTTTCTGGATTCTTTATTGTGTTCCACAGTTCTCTATGACTCTACATCTGCAGATACTACCCTGCCTTGATTAATGTAGTTTTCGAGTAAGTCTTGAAATCACATATTGTGTGTCCATTTCCCTCCTTTTTTCAAAATGTATTTGGATTTTCTAGCTGCTTTGCCTTTCTGCTTATATTTTAGAAAAAGTTTCAATTTATAAAATTTCTGGAATTTTTATTGGGATTACAATGACTGTAGAGATCACACGGGGGAGAATTACCATTTGGCAACATTGTGTCTTGGGCTCTGTGGATGAGAAAGTTCTGGCACATTTAGTGTCTTTCTTATAGCGGAACCATGACTCTTCCTCAACCCTGCACTACTGACAGGAGCTTTCTTGCTTTCCAGACCAGCTTTCAGTTTTTCTTAGGAGTGTCCACTTGAAGTCTGTGCAGAAGAGCCTACAAATTCAAGCACACTCTGCTGTACCTGCAGCTTCCAACTTGCCCTTCATAGTAGCCCCAGGATCTTATACCTTCACACTTGCCCACATTTGGCCTTTAGCAATTTGTAGATTGTGAATTCTTCCTGCTGTTTGTATGGCAGTGCTATCTTTTTCATATGCTCAGACGGGTTAGGGCACCTGTTATTTTTCAGAGGAGGAGCAAATAGATCACCCTGCAATCCCAGCTCACTGAGGAGTGAAAAGACAATAATGATTTTGTAGATATTCTGGGGTTTTCTTATCAGAGTGGGAGTGAAGTTTTCTCCATCTTTCTGCATTCTGGGTGGAAGCTGGAAATTATTACTATGGCTTTATAATATGTCTTAATAGCTGTTAATAATTTTCCTTTCCTTGTTATTTGCATCTTCCATAAAAAAGTTTGTTGAGATATTAATTGGTTATGCTGTGGAGTAGAACTTATGGACAATTTGTAGATAATTGACATTTTCAAGGTAAAGTTTTGCATTCATAAACATGGTTCATATTTCCATGTATTTGGAAATATTTCAGTCCTTTAATATTTATTTTTTTACTTATATATTATTTTAAAAAATTGTTTTAGTGAGGTGTAAGTCACCTAATGTAAAATTTCATGCTGAAACACACATTTCAGTGATGATTGTACATCCACAGTGTAGTGTAAGGACCACCTCTATCAATTTTCAAGTATTTCTATCACCCAAAAACAAAACCTCACACTCATCAAGCAGTCACTTTCTATTCTTGCCTGTCCCCAACTCTGAGCAACCACTAATCTGCTCCCGTCTCTATGGATCTACTTATTCTGGATGTTTCATATAAACAGAATGCTACAGTATGTGATATTATGTGTCTGTCTTCTCTCACTTAACATAATGTTTTCACAGTTCGTTTATATCATAGCATATATAAGTACTTCGTTCCTTTTTATGGCTGAATGATATTCTGTGGTGTGGATATACTACATTTTTTGTATCTACTCATCTGTTGATGGACATTTTCTCCCCACCTTTTGGCTATTATGCATAGCACTGCTATGAATAGTCATGTACAAGTATTTGAGTACCTGCTTTCAATTCTTTCACTTTCTATCTTGGAGAAATAGAATTGATGGGTCATATGGTAATTCTATATTTAACTGTTTGAGGAACTGTCAACATTTCTTACATAACAGCTGTACCATTTTACATTCCCACTAGCAAGGTATGGTGAGTCCAACTTTTCCATATCTTCTCCAACACTTGTTATTTCCTATTTTCTTTCTTATAACCATCCTAGTGAATGTGAACTGGTATCTCTTTGTGGTTTTTTGCGTTTCCTTCATGACTAATTATTTTAAACATTCTAAAAATTTCACTTCTTTAAGATTTTTTAATGTTTTGCTCTGAAAACTTTTGTGTATTATTTTATAATTTTGTTATTTTTAATAAAAGTGATACACTTTTAAATATCTCTCATAAATGGAACACCATTTTTAAATTTCTTTTCTAGCTGTTTATTGCTGATAATGTCATTGAGTTCCTAAGTTTAACTTTCATCCAGGTGAAATTTCTAATTATCATTAATGAATTATTTATTGAGTTATCTACATAGATTTTTTTTTCCTCTTCGCTTATGATTTTCATACCCCTCTCCCTGCTTGGTGTTTTGGTCCATTTGGGCTGCCATTACAAAGTACCACAAACAGCGTGACTTATCAACAGCAGACATTTATTGCATATGGAGGGGGGAGGTCCAAAACCAGGGCACCAGCATGGTCAGGTAAGGGTTCTCTTCTGGGTTGCAGAATTCTCACTGTGTCTTCACAGAACAGTAGGAAGCAAGGGAGCTTTCTGAGATCTCTTTCCTAAAGGCATTAAATGTCATTCATGAAGGGTTCTGCCCTTATGACCTATTTCACTTCCCAAAGGTTCTCCTTACTAATACCATCACTACTACTAATACCACCACTAATACCACATTGGACATTCAGATTTCAATTTTTTGCAAACATTCAGACCGTAGCAGTTGGTGAGAATCTTTCATATTATGCTAAAAAGTAATTGTGATGATGGACATCAATATCATATTTCTGATCTTATGTACCTAAATTCATTTCTTTCTTTAGGAAAGTTTTCCAGGGTTCCTGGGTGGCTCAGTCAGTTAAGGGAAGTTTTCTGTAGCTTTAAATCTCTGTTGTAGCTGAGATTACTTTCCCCTTTCCTGGTGTATTTTTACTTTGCATCTTCCATTTTTATATTAAATAAATTTTGCTAAAGTTTTGATCTTTTATCAATCTTTCATTTTGGTATTCTTCTCTATTTATTTAAATGATTCTTGACTTTAATTTTATTGTATTCTTCTTGTTTCATTGACCTTGTTCTGCTGCTCTTTTTTGAAATGAAATTAGCAATATTTCAATATTGCTTGCTTTATGACTAATTATAGTATAGTCTTTATGTACGATAGTCTTTCCAAATTCTGCTTTAGCTGTGTATAATAACTTTCAGGGTCTTTTCATTTTTGTTCAATTCTTACCATTTTATAGTTTCCCTAAAGATTTGTTCTTTAACTCAAAGATTTTTTTTTCATAGTACATTACTTAGCTTTTTACAGACATTAGGGATTTTTTTAAAGTTCTTTTGAATTATTAATTTCTAATTTTATTGTTTTGTGATCAGAGAACACATACAGTATAATATTCATTCTTTTAAACATAACTAGGCTTCTATATGACATTGCCAAAATTTAATTTTTGATGGCTTCATGTTTAGTCATGAAACAAATATTTAATAAATACTCTGTGTCTGGCCTTTTTAAGTAGTTAGGAAAAATTAGCAAACAAAGCAGACAAAATCTCTTTCTTCATGGAGTTTACATTCTAACAGGAAGAGAAAAATAATTAACAATAGCTAATAAATAAAAGACAGAGAGAAATGTTATAGAAAAAAAAAACAGTTTGGTAAAGTAGATTGGGAATAACAAGTGGGGTAGGATTTCAAGTTTATTTTCTTAAGATTTTATTTTTAAGTAAACTCCAGACCCAATGTAGGGCTCGAACTTACCGTCTGGAGGCCAAGAATCTTATGTTCTATTAACTGAGCCAGGCAGGCACTCTGGATTTCAATTTTAAATAGAATAATCAAGGTTTGCTTCAGTGAAAAGATGACATTGAGTGGAAAATGAAAGGAGATGAGAGAACTAATCATTGGGATAACTGGAAAAATATCATTCCAGGGAGAAAGAGCCCATGTAATGTCCTGTGGTAGAAATGTACCCAGACTCTTCAAGGAATGTGTAGTAGTGGAGACCAAATGATAAGTCTTTTAGACCATTGTAAATACTTTAACTTTAATTCTGACAGAGTTAAAAGTCAACAGAAGTTTTGGGACACAGGAGTGATCTGATTCTCATATTAAGCACTGGCTATTTAGTGGGCTTAAGGATGGAAGGAAGGAGAAGATTTGGAGACTATAGCAATAATCAAGGTAATCAGTCAAGATGAATTGCATCATGGATATTGCAGTAAAAGTTGTGAAATGTAGTTGGATTGTGGACATAGTTTTAAGGCAATGCAAACAGGATTTTCTGCTAAATCAGATGCAAAGTGTGAGAGAAAAAAGAAATATAGGATGGGTAAGGTAGGTTTGGGAGTAATAATAAATTTCAACAAAATAAGTTTGAGATGTTGACTCATAAGCTAAATATACAGGTCAGAAGAAATGTGAGAGCTGGAGAAAAAATGAGGGAGATGGTTTTAAATAAAGTATGAAAACTTAAGAACACACATTTTATTGGTGAAAGTGAAGTTCTCTCTCTATATATTCAATAGCTTTACTTATTACTTAAATCTTCTGTGTTTTTGCTTACATATGTGTTCATGATTAGTATATTTAATAGATAATATTATGTAATCTGAAACCACGGTGCCAGAGTTTTATTCTGGTTTTAATAACTTTCCGCTTGTGAACAAGTTACTGAACCTCTCTGGGCCTCACTTTTCTCCTCTCTTAAATTTGGTTAATAAGAGTACCTGTAATGTTGGGTAGTTATGAGAATTAAATGTGTATGTGAAGTGGTTAGAACAGCCTGATATATGATAATCATTTTATATGTATTCTTTATCATTAGTATCACTAGGATTATTACTATTTTACCATTACAGACTTCTTTTCCCACAGTAATGGTTTTCACTTTAAATTCCATTTTGTCTGACATAATTGCTGCCACATATTTCTTTTGCTCAGTACATATTTCTCCTTTTCTTTAGCTTATATTTTCTTCTGATTTAAGTATATCCTCTGGGGCACCTGGGTGGCTCAGTCAGTTAAGCGTCTGCCTTCAGCTTAGGTCATGATCCAGGGTCCTGAGAATAAGCCTTGCTCATCGGGGAATCTCTTCCCTTTTCTCCCTCTCCCTCTGTGTGTGCTCTCTCTCTCTTTAGCTCTCACCCTCTTTCAAATATATAAATAAAATCTTTAAAACATATATATATAGAGAGATAGATATAGATATAGATAAGATTGACAATCTTGATTGACAAGATATTGCTAAACTTGTTTTCCTAGATCCTATTGAACAATCTTGGATTTTTATTTTGATGTTTCATTTAGATTTCTTGTACTGCATTTTGTAACCTTGTAATGAAATTAATTTGTAGCATCATACTTTCACTTATGTTCCTTTTTTTTTTTTTTTTTTTTGCTTTTGCTTGTTACTTTCTTCTTTCTTTTTTTCATTCTTTCTTGAGGGTTACTATTTCCATTGTGCAGATTGCGTTTTCTTATTTCTGTTGGTTTAAAAATCATGTGTTTGTTGTTTTTAATTTCACTATTGGTTACCCAAACTTAGTAAGACCCATTTTTTTCTTACCAATTATTTAAACTTCTCATGACTTATATCTTCCATCTAAACAACTAAGCTCCTATCTTTTTTTGTCAACCCCTCTCCCTGCTAATCAGACAGAATTGTCTGGTTTTTAAATATTCTGTGTTACATAAGTTATTTTTCTTTCTTCTTCTTCTTTTTTTTTTTCCTTTTGGATATGTGTGTGTGTGTGTGTGTGTGTGTGTGTGTGTGTGTGATTAATGCTCATTATACCTCTCACACATGTCATAGTGACCTCCTGGGTTTATTTCTCTTCCTAATAGAAAGTGGCCACACCAAAGGTTTTTTTTTTTTTTTTTTTTAGATTTTATTTATTTATTTGACAGAGAGAAATCACAAGTAGTTGGAGAGGCAGGCAGAGAGAGAGAGAGGAGGAAGCAGGCTCCCTGCTGAGCAAAGAGCCCCATGCAGGACTCGATCCCAGGACCCTGAGATCATGACCTGAGCCAAAGGCAGCGGCTTAACCCACTGAGCCACCCAGGCGCCCCCACACCAAAGGTTTTAAAGTGGTTCTTTGCATGATAACATTCTGGGAATATTTTTATATTGGCCTTCTATTTAAAGGATAACAGCTAGGCAACCTACTAAATAAGAGAAGATATTTGCAAATGATAAATCCAATAAAGAGCTAATATCCAAAATATGAAATATCTTATACAACTCAACACCAAAAAGCCCCCAGAATTCCAATTTAAAGTGGGCAGAGGATGCAAATAGATATTTTTCCAAAGAATACATACAGATGACCAGCAGACACACACACTTAAAAAACAATCAACAACAACCACAACCACAACCACACACACACACACACACACACACACACTCACAACAAACCAAGCTTGACATCATCTAATCATCAGGGAAATGCAAATTAAAACCACAATACGATTTTACTTTATATGGTCAGAATGGTTATTATAAAACAAAAGAAAAAACAAAACAAGACAAACAACAACAAAAAAAGAACTAGTAAGTGTTGGCAAGGATGTGGAGAAAAAGGAACCTTCACACAGTGTTGGTAGAAATGCAAACTGGTGCAGTCACTGTGGAAAACAGTATAAAGTTTCCTCAAAAACTTAAAAATATAATTATCATATGATTCAGTAGTTCCATTATAGGTATTTACTCATAAAAAACGAAAACATTAATTTGAAAAAGTATATGCACCTCTGTGTTTATTGCACATTACTTAAAATAGTCAAGACATGAAAGCAACCCAACTGTCCATCAATAGATGAATGTCTAAAGATGGAGATACACACACACACACACACACATGCACACACACACACACACACACACACACACAGAGGAATATGATTCAGCTATAAAGAAGGGTGAAATCTTGTTATTTACAACAACATGGCTGGACCTAGAGAGTATAATGCTTAGTGAAATAAGTCAGAGAAAGACAAATGCCATATGATTTCACTCATATGTGTAATTTAAGAAACAAAACAAATAAACAAAGAAAAAAAGACAAAACCCCCCCAGACTCTTAAACAGAGTGAATAAACTGGTGGTTGCTAGAAGGGAGTGGTGGTGGGATGGGTAAAGAGATAAAGGGGATTAAAAAAACACTCATTTAGATGAGCACTGAGAAATGTATAGAATTGTTGATTTCTATATATATTCTATATATTCTATACATATTGTGTACCTGAAACATATGAAACTGTTAGTTACACTTGAATAAACCAAAAATTTTAAAAAGGGTAATGACCAGTTATATAATTTTAGATTTTTAAATTCATTTCCTTTAATATTTTGAACATTATTTACATTTTTACTTAATTTTTTTTAGTATACCTTAAGTCACTGTTGATAAGGCAACTTAGTTCTTATTTTCTTTTGAGTCTCTTTTTTAAAAAAAGGGTATTTATTTATTTATTTATTTATTTTAGAGAGAAAGAGTGGGGTAGGGTGGTGGTGGTAGGGATACTCAGAGGGAGAGAGAGTTTCAAGAAGACTTTGTGCTGAGCACAGTGGGACCTGACCTGGGGATGATCCCAGTACCCTGAGATCAAGACCTCAGCTGCATCCAAGAGTTCGTCACCCAACCTATTGTGCCACTTAAGTGATCTGCTTTTATTCTTTGAAAGCTCTTAGATTGTTCTCCTTTTCTTAAATTTTACTATCAAGTAGCTATTTGTGTCCCCACACCTAGGTTATAGCCCTTTGGTCCTATAGTGTGATTCTAACTCCCAGGTTTTAGCCCTTCCTTCCAGGGCAGAGCATTTCCAATGTCTCCGCTGAAATACAGTTATGTGTGTACAAGTTCATAACACTCATGACCAAGGGTAGAACTTGAACTACGATCTCTGTTTGTTACCCCCACACAGGTGATCTCTCCCATCAGCTCTTTATGCTCTCTGTTGTTATTTTCTACTACATTTTTTTTTTTTTTTGTAGTTCTGCCTTACACATGTGGATCTTGGAAAATAGCAGAAGACTTACTGCGAATATCCACAGAGAATTTTATGAGACTGACGCGCTACCTACTGCGCTAACGAGGCACCTCCACAGAGAATTTTAGTCTCCTCTCCGCTGTTTCCTCTTTTCCCTAGTGTTGTTCCTCAAACAGCAGCCAACCTCTATCTCTTTAGCCAAAGAGATGACATTCGGCTTGGGCTTTGTTCCTTTGCCCACAATGTGGAAATTGTCTTCAGAGAATAAGTGAGGTTAATGGGGGAGCTTCTCGTTTTCATCCCTAAAGTTTTGTCATCCCTAAAGGTTTCCTGAGTTGATTGTTCTCCAATACCTTTATGTACTTTGTCCAGCATTTATGGTTCTCATCTAAAGAAGGCTTAGTTCAATAAAAACGAGCCATGAACTGCATTTTTAACCATATCTTATTTGTGTGATTTTTTTTAATTTTACTTTCTACATAGTGATATTGTGGCTTGGAACTCTGACCCAAGTTGGACCAATTTTAGGACTGCGGTACTCCCTGTCATGTCTGAGCCACCTTTACTAAAGCATTCAGCATAGAGTGAAAATGGACTTGACATGATTACTTGACATGATTGAATCCAGGGATTTCCACAATGTCATTATGACACTACTTCTCTTCATCTCTTTCTTCTAAATTGTCATCTTTTCCTCTAAATTGACTTTATTTTCAGGCAGGTGTTTTATTTTTTCTTTTCTTCTTTTGTTTTTGTAAGATTTTCTTTTCATTTGACAGACAGAGATCACAAGTAGGCAGAGAGGCAGGCAGAGAGAGAGGAAGGGAAGCAGGCTTCCCGCTGAGCAGAGAGCCCGACTCTGGGCTTGATTCCAGGACCTGGGATCATGACCTGAGCCGAAGGCAGAGGCCTTAACCCACTGAGCCACCCAGGTGCCCCCAGGCAGGTGCTTTCTTAATAGCAACAAAGATGAATCCCAATACCTATAAGTTTATAATGTTCTTTTAATTCATTTTCCCAGTTGAAGATAGCATCCAATTCCCCCATCTATCATCTCTATTAATCCTCCTCCAAATAATTCTGATTTGTACTAATTGGGTTATACATTTACCTAAGACAAATCACTGCTTCTAGCGGGATGGAGTATATTACTAGGGCCGCCTGGATTGTTGTGATGAGGAAGTTTTGCCACAAATTCCCCATCCCCACCAGAAGGAAAGAGTGAATGGAACAAGGGTATCTTCTTACCAGAATTTACTAGGTAGACAAACAATAGATATGTATCTCAGAGCTCTGTCTTGGTACTACTGGGATGAAGATAAAGAGGAGATTTAGTCCTGCAGGTATAAGCTGGGAAACAATCTTATGTGGAATATGAACTTTGAGAACTGCCAAAGGCTATGTTACAGACCTTGTAAAGAATGCCACTGGGCAATGTGAAAGAAGGAAGCTAATGAAAGTCATCAATTTCCATGTTCTACTGGTTCTTGAGTCCTCAGTTACATGTTTGTTTCTTTGTTTATTGAAGGTTTCCTGATTTTACTGAACAATAAACTCCTATTTTGCCTAAATTATGTCACTTGCAAGCCAGAAACCTAGTTAAGAATGTCTAGACCTACCCTTTCCAATATGATATCCACTAGCCACATGTAGCTGTTGAGCACTTAAAATGTGGCTAAGCTGGGGCACCTGGATGTCTCAGTGGGCTAAAGCCTCTGCCTTTGGCTCAGGTCATGATCCCAGGGTCCTGGGATGGAGCCCCGCATTAGCTCAGCCCCTGCTGAGCAGAGAGCCTGTTTCCCCCTCTCTGCCTCCCTCTCTGCCTACTTGTGATCTCTGTCCAATAAACAAATAAAATCTTTTTTAAAAATGTGGCTAAGTTCAAATTGAAGTATTTTGTAACTATAAAAAACACACTGGGGTTTGCAGATTTAATGTAAAAAAAATAGAACATAAAATATCTTACAAGTAATTTTTTTCATGCATACACGTTTTTGAGAATTATATTTTTGTATATTGGATTAAATAAAATTTATTATTAAACTAACTTTATCTTTTAAATTATTAATATGGTTACTGAAATATTGAAAATTCTAGATATAGCTTATATTTTTATAGACAGTACTGATATAGACAATTACTTAAGATGGATTTCTAAATATGTACTTTGTAAAGTCCTTATTTCTAATTTGCAATGCTCTCAGAAGGCTAAGTAGAAGTAGGGATGGGGCAATAGAGAAGTATATGGTACCGGACAAATGTTATGTAGTTTGAACTTTGAGAAAGACATTTATTTCTAAACACGTGTCAGAAGGTTAATAATCAGTTATTTGTAATCATTTCACTAACAATGAGGAAAAGAAATTTAATAAGTGTAATGGTAAGTACAAGTCAGAAGTCAGTCATCCCTCCTCATTTAAAGAATGCTTTCTGAAACTTCAAATGGAAAGTGGTGCAATTACGCAAGCTAGTATGGGAGGGAAATGGGCTTGAGTCAATTAGAAGCCTTTTGTTTCTGGATGTTCTCCAGATTTGCTGCACCCTGAGAATTTCATGCAACAAACCATGTAGTCCAGTCCAGCTACATCTAAAACCCCATCCCTCACTTGCATTGTTGGACTATCAGGTAAACAAACCAAGGAACATATGAGAAATTCATGCTTTTGTGTGTTCTGTATAGTGAACTTAGAAAACCTTCTTTCTCTTTTTTTAAAAGATTTTATTTACTTATTTGAAACAGAGAGAGCACAAGCAGGCAGAATGGCAGGCAGAGGGAGAGGGAGAGGGAGAAGCAGGCACCCTGCTGAGCAGAGAGCCTGACATGAGGCTCTATCTCAGGACCCCAAGATCACCACCTGAGTCACCTCAATGCCCCAGAACACTTATTTCTAAAACCTGTAATAATAGTTCTTATTATTGAAGAAGCCCTTAAATTCACTTATTACCATTTTGCCTGTAGAAAAATCATAGTTATGGAGATTTAAAAACAAAATTGGTTTCATCTAGGACAGTATAGGGCAGTAGCTAATCATCGACCTTGGAATAAGACAAATCTGAATTTTAATTGTGACTTTACCACTTTCTGACTTTGTAACCATGGATTTATTACTTCTTTAAAATTCATCTTCTTTGGCAAATGTGAAGGAGAATGACGGCATCTACTTCAAAGGTTTAGTAAATGAAATAAAGAAAGAATTCAGATGCCTGAAATTTACTGAATAAAAGATAAACATTTTTAGTTATAAATAAGGAGGCAAAAATAATACTATAATTATCACTAAACAAATTTCCTAATTTTCATAAAAAATAAATATAATGTCCATAAAAACATAAAAAATTAAAATCAATTCAGATCTCAGCATTAAAAATTCATACTTACTAAAAAATTTAAAGATTTCGGGCAGCTCAGTGGCTCAGATGGTTAAGCCTCTGTCTTCGGCTCAGATCATGATCTCAGGGTCCTGGGACAAAGCCTTGCACTGGGCTCTGTGCCTGGCAGGAAGCCTGCATCCCCCTCTCTCTCTGCCTGCCTACTTGTGATCACTCACTCTCTGTCAAACAAACAAATAAATAAATAAATAAATAAAATCTAAAAACAAATTTAAAGAAATAATAAATAGTCTGGAGGGGCATCTGAGTGTTTCAGTGGGTTAAGCCTCTGCTTTAGGCTCAGGTAACGTTTCATAGTCCTGGGATCAAACCCCGCATGGGGCTCTCTGCTCCGCGAGGAGCCTGCTTCCCTCCTCTCTGCCTACTTATGATCTCCGTCTGTCAAATAAATAAATAAAATATTTAAAAAATATAGTCTGGAAATAAAAGCTGATTTTCATAATGAAACATTTTCAGGATATTTTAATCCTTACTTAAAAGTTCCATAAACTACATTTCAGTAAATTTCATCATTATAAAGGTTACTATGAATTACACTATATATGTCACAAAGATCTTAGAAAAAGAAGAAACCCAGATAAAAGAGGGGTAAGAAAGTAATTATGTCACATTATATATAGTTTTATCATTGATTGCATCATTCTTTTGTGGCTTGGCCACCCAGATGCAATTTACAGTTAGCACCACTTATTCCAGTAAAAACTTCATTATACTCCAGCCCTTGCACAATTTGTTTATTTCCCCCTTTAATGTTTTTTTTTTTCATTACTTTATTCTTACCATACTTTTACTTCTAGGAAACAGATTTTATTGAGCACAGTCTGCCCTGAGAGTCCAGATTTGAGTAGTTGAAACCATTTATTGAAAAGCTAGAGTCCATATATTACATTTCAACTGATACATCATGCTTTGTGGACTAAAAGTAGTAATTTTAGGGGGCCCTGGGTGGCTTAGTCAGTTAAGTGTCTGCCTTTGGCTCAGGTTATAATCTCAAGATCCTGGGATGGAACCCTTTGTAGGGCTCCCTGTTCAGTGGGCTGTCTTCTTCTCCTTCTCCCTGCCCTGCTAGTGCTCTCTCTCTCTGACCTTGCCCTGCTAGTGCTCTCTCTTTCCTACTCTTTCTCTCTCTCAAATAAATAAAGTATTGAAAAAAATAAAAAAATAAAAATGGTATATTTTAATTGGTCTTAAAGTAAATTAAGAAAGCTGTTCTAAGAAATTCACTAACTCTATTAGAAGAAATAAATCCAACTTTTATTTTATTATACATTATTGTAACAGCATTATACGTGCTATAAAATGTTCTTATATAACTCTATCCAGCAAGGCTAGATAATAGAAAGCTAGAATTATGCTTAGAATAGAAACATAAAAGTTTCAAAAAAAAGCTAACGTAATTCATCATCACTAACTCAACTCTGTAAGAAATGTTAAAGGGCATTCTTAGAGTGGAAAGGAAAGACCATAAGTAGAAATAAGAAAAGTAGGAAACACAAAAGCACTAAAATTAAGTATATCTATAAAAATCAGTTGAGGGATTTACAAAACACAAAGATTAAAGTATGACAGTATATACCTAAAATGTGGGTAAGTGGGAATGAGTTAAAAAATAGGCTTAAACTTAGGCGACCAATAATTTCTTATAGACTGCTATGTGCATAAGATGTTATATACAAGCAGAATGAGAGCCACCAATAAAAAATCAGTAATAGCTATGCAAAAAATAAGGGGAAAGGAATCCAAGTATATCCATAAAGAAAGCCAGCAAACTGTGAGGGAAAAGAACAAGAGAAGAAACCAATAGAAGAGAACTACAAAAGCCATCATAAAACAAGTAATAAAATGGCAGTAAGTACATATTTATCAATAATTACTTTCAACGTAAATGGGATAAGTGCTCCAATCAAAAGACATAAGGTGACAGAATGGATTAAAAAGGCAAGATCAATTTATATGCTGGCTATAAGGGACTCATTTCAGACCTAAAGATACATGCAGATTGAAAGTGAAGGCATGGAGGATCTTCTATCTTGCAAATGGATGTGAAAAGAAAGCCAGGGTAGCAATGTTTATTTCAGACAAAACAGACTTTTAAATAAAGACTGTAACAAAAGACAAAGAAAGATATTATATAATTATAAAGGGGACAATTCTAGCAAGAAGATCTAAGAATTATAAATATTTATTCACCCTTCATGGGAGCACCCAAAGATATAAAGCTAGTAACAAACATATAGGAAATAATGGATATAATACAATAGTAGCAGAAGATTTTAACACTCCACAGACATCAAAGAATAGATCACCCAAACAGAAAATCAATAAGGAAACAGTGGCTTGGAATGACACATTGGACCAGATGGATCTAACAGCTATATTCAGAACATTCCATCCTAAAACAGCAAAATACACATTCTTTTCAAGTGAACATGGAACATTCTCTAGGATAGATCACATATTAGGCCACAAAACAGGCCTCAACAAATTCACAAAGATTGAAGTCATACCATGCATCTCTTCTGACCACAAAGCTATGAAACTAGAAATCAAGAACAAGAAAAAGTCTGAAAAGAACACAAATACGTGGAAGTTAAATAACATGCTACTAAACAATGAATGGGTCAACCAGGAAATCAAAGAGGAAATAAAAAATACATGAAAACAAATGAAAGTGAGAACACGATGGTACAAAATCTTTGGAGTTAGGAAAAGAAGAACAAAAAAACCCCAAAACCACACGAAGGAAAAATGAAAAGATTAGAGCAGAAATACACAAAATAGAAAAACAAAAACAAAAGCAAACAAACAAACAAACAGAACAGTCAATGAAACCAGGAGCTGGCTCTTTGAAAAGATCAACAAATTTAATAAACCTTTATCCAGATTCAGCAAAAGGAAAGAAAAAAGGATTCAAATAAACAGAATCAGAAGTTAAAGAGGAGAATTAACAAATGTCACCACAGAAATACAAAGGATTATAAGATAATGCAAAAAATTATATGCCAGCAAATTGGACAACCTAGAAAAAATGCATAAATTCCTAGAAACAAGTAATCCCTCAAAACTGAATCAGGAAGAAATAGAAAATTTGAACAGATGGATTACTGGCAATGAAATTGAATCAATAATCAAAAAACTCCCAGTGATCAAAAGCCCAGGACAAGGTGTCTTCACAGTTGAGTTCTATCAAACATTTAAAGAAAACTTAACACTTCTCAAACTATTCCAAAAAATATGAGGAAGGAAAGCTTCCAAATTCATTCTATGAGGCCAGCATTACCCTGATACCAAAACCAGATAAAGACACTACAAGAAAAGGGAACTATAGGCCGATATCTCTCAAGAACACAGATGCAAAAATCCTCAACAGAATATATTTTACATTAAATCCAGCAATATATTTTTCAAAAAAATCATTCACCACAACCAAGTGGGATTGATTCCTGGCATGCAAGTTTGGTTCAATATTCTCAAATGAATCAACATGATACATGAACAATTAAATGGATAAAAACCATATGATCATTTCAATAGATGCAGAAAAAGTATTTGACAGAGTACAACATCCATTCATGATAAAAACCCTCAACATAGTGGGTTTAAAGTTGAAGAACATACCTCAGTATAATAAAGACGATCTATGAAACACCCACAACTAACATCATATTCAATGGGAGAAAACTGAGAACTTTTCCCTAAGATTAGGAAGAAGACAATGATGTCCACACTCACCTCTTTTATTCCTCACAGTATTGGAAGTCCTAGTTACAGCAATCTGACCGGAAAAAGAAAGAGAAGTCATTCAAATTGGTAGGGCAGAAGTAAAACTTTCCCTATTTGCAGATGGCATGATACTCTATATAGAAAACCCTAATAACTCCACCAAAAAACTACTATAACTGATAAATTCCATAAGGTCGTGGGATACAAATAAATATGCAGAAATCCATTTAATTTCTATATACCAATAATAAAGTAGCAGAAAGTGAAATTAAAAAAAAATCAATCTCATTTACAATTGCATCCAAACTAATAAGATACCTAGGAGTAAGCTTAACTAAGGAGGTGAAAAACCTGTACCCTGAAAACTACAAAACATTGATGAAAGAAATTTAAGATGACACAAACAAATTCCATGCTTGTGGAAGAACACATGCTGTTAAAATGTCCACACTGCCCAAAGCAATCTATAGATTTAATGCAATCCCTATCAAATTACTAACAACATTTTTCACAGAACTAGAAAAAATTACGCAAAATTTCACACGAAGCCACAAAAAACCTTAAGTAGCCAAAGCAACCTTGAAAAAAGGAAACCTGGAAGCATCATAATCCCAGATTTGAAGACATACTATAAAGTTGTAGTAATAAAAACAGAAAGGCAGTTACACAGAAAATAGATATGTAGATGAATAGAACACAATAGAGAGCCTGGAATAAACCCACAATTATATGGTCAATTAATCTTTAACAAAGGAGGCAAGAATATGTTATGAGAAAAAGTCCTTTTAACAAATGGTGTTGGAAAAACTGGATAGCTACATGCAAAATAATGAAACTGGACCAATTTCTGACATCATACACGAAAATGAACTCAAAATGGATGAAATACCAACATGTGGGGCCTGAAACCATAAAAGTCTTAGAAAAGAACACAGGCAGGAATTTCTCTGACATTGGCCATAGTAATACTTTTCTAGATATGGCTCCTTAGTCAAGAGAAACAAACAAACAAAAATAAGCTATGGGTGTTCCATCAAAATAAAAAGCTTTGGCATAGCAAAGGAGACAACCAACAAAACTAAAAGACAAACCTGCTGAATGGGAAAAAATATTTCCAAATGACATATCCGATAAAAGGTTAGTATCCAAAATATATAAAGAACTTAACCCCCCTCAAACAACCCAATTTAAAATGGTCAGAATCTTGAATAGATATTTCTGCGAAGAAGATATACAGATGATCAGCACATGAAAAGATGCTCTACATCAGTAATCATCAGGGAAATGTAAATCAAAACCACTACGAGATGGTACCTCACACCTGTCAGAATGGCTAAATGTTTTAACAATCTTGTGTGTATTTGAATTGAGCAAGCTTATAAGGTCTGGAAATATATAACATCATGACACATACTAACATGTGATATTTATTCTGAGATTTTATTTAAATAGAATCAAAGGTACATAATTCTTTCTTTTCTTTTTCTCACTCCCCTTCTTATTATCCTTCTCTTCCCTTACTTTGCCTTTCCTTCTTTCCTTCCTTTCTTTGAATAACTAAGTTCAAAGTCATTAGGTGAGACTGAGTCAGGTTAGGTATCTTCACTGGGGAGTCATAGTGGTCTAGATTGAGGTGTAGGTGTCCGAACAGGGTGAGGAAAGTTTTTACATAGAAAAGCTGTTAGTCCTGGGTCTTGAAACCCAAGAAAAGTGGGGGGGGGTGTTAATTTAATTTATGCATTAGAACATACTATTGTATGGTATTAGAGTCCAAGCATCCCCACAGAGTCAGGGTGTCAGGACCTAAATGTGGTTAGGAGGACTGTCCAGAGCTGGGTGTCAAAGCCCAGACCGTCTTAGAAAATCGTCCATCCAGTGGAATGTCCTGCTATAGGTCATCAGAATCTGAAGACAGAGAAGAGGGGATTTAAGCAGGAAGGCCTGGCATGCATTATTAGAACTTGAGTGAGATGAGAAAGTGTTCATGAATACCAGCTGCCTGATACAGCATGCCAGAAGTCAAGTAGGGTGAGGACAGCATCCATATGGAAGGATGATCTGACTTGGAGTGACAGAATCCAACTGGGGTGAGTAGGGCATCCACATAGGAGCAGGTGGGTGGGAAGCCTATCTCAAACTGGGTAAAAAGAACATCCATGCTGGCAGGAAGAGTTTGGGGAGGAAGGAAGGAGAGGCAGCAGTAGAGTTTTGGAACAGCATAGAAGAACCTGAGTGAGATTAGGACAGTGTCTGAAAAGAGGAAGGGATAGTGGATAAAGGAGATTGATCAAATATATAAATATTATGGATAATGAGGACTGGGTTTCTTATTTTTGGGAGGGGTTACAAATATACAAAGATATAGCTAGAATGAACCTCAGAGTATTACATTGGAACTGGAGGTACTGAGGCATCAATGTGATCTGAATTTCCAGTTTATAGATAGATGAATATGTATATAGTGATATTTTGATATCCCAACAGTGATAAGCACACGCTGAGCTCAAATTTTGGTTTCTGAAAACTATTCTCCGCTCAAGAAGAAGCAAGGGTCCTTAAAGAAAACAGCTAATTTCAAAAGCAGGTTAGAAGAAAGTATCAGATCATCCAGGAACATCTCATTGTGCCAGAAAGCAAAAAATGATGGCAAATATCAAAAGGATATAGACCCCAACTGGAGGGGTTCACATTGACCACTTCTGGGATGATATGAATATCAAAATAAATAATGACAGTAAAGGGTATGAGACCATAAGTCAATATTGATATAAATAAGTAAATGGATAAATTGACAGTTTGCTCAATGTATGAGCTTCCTGCTGCTTGCTATATAAGAAATTACCACAATCTTAGTGGCTTTAAACAGCACACAGTTGTCCTTGCACAATTTTTGTAGGTTAGAAGTTTGGCCACTGCTTAGCTAGGTTCTTGTTCAGGGCCTTGCTAGGCTACAACCCAGCCGTTACCCGGGGTTATGGTCTCATCAGAGGCTTAACTAAGGAAATAAAGGCTTCCAAAGTCCCTCAGGTTGTTGGCAGAATTAATTTCCTTGTAGCTGAAGAACCGAGGGTTGTGGTTTCTTGCTGAAAGTCATCCTTAGCTTTTAGAGGGCACTTTAAATCCCTTACTACATAAACTTCTCCAACATTGCCACTTTGCTGCTGGTTTGGAAGAAGCAAGCTGCCATGTGATCGAGTCTCTGGTCTGCTGGAAAGATGGAGTCTTCTAAAACAAATGTAATAATAATAGGAGTGATATCCTATTGTGTTTGCCACATTCTTCCAATGAGAAAGAAGCAAGCTATAGAGCCCACCCGTCCCCAAGGTTAGGAGATTATATAGGGTATTAATTCAAAACAACAAAAACAAGGGGATATTGGAGTTCCCTGAGGGTTTATCACCACTGTTTACCCTCCGTTTCCCAATGATTCACTCCCTTCTTCATGCACTTGTGTGTTTTCATGTGTTATTAGAGGGATTATAAATCATAAAAAATTTCTGGAGGGAAATTTGGCTGTAGACCCATTTTGTATTAATTTCTGTTCAGGGAAACTAACATTAAGGCAACAATTAGGGATGCTTGCAAAAATGTAGATATAATAGATGTTCTCTGTTTCATATAACAGCAAAAATTGGAAAAACTAAACTTTTACATAGGTTGGCAGAAATGTTTAGCCATTGGATGGAATGCCACTAGGCTTCTGAAAATGATAATATAGAATCACTTTTATATTTGCATAGCCAAATGTGCAAAACACATTAAGTGAAAAAAGTATGTTGCTATACAGTATTTATAGTGTAATCTGATTTTTATAAAATCTGTATCACATCCATATGCATAGAGAGAAGACTGAAAAATATATATTCCAAGGTATTAAAAATCATTTATTTTCATTCTGTTTTTATCCTTTTTCCATATATATATATATATATCCTTGCATTTTAAAAAGTATTAGTTTACTTTCTAATGTTTACAATTTTAAGAACACTCCAATTAAAATTGACTTATTAACTCAACCTTTACAATAATGAAAAAATGATTAATTTATTGAAGGTTAACAAATGTATAGCTAATGGAAGTTTTAACAGTTAAATAGCAAAAAATTAACACCAATTTATTGATGCGAATAACATTTCTAATAAATTTTAAGCTTCATCTCGTTGTAATGTTCAGGAATAAGGGGTACTCCTCAAACATTTATCTTGTTTGAGACAGTGCAGGTAAGAAACAATCACAAAATATATCCACATCAACTTTTCATGTAGATTTTGGCACAAAATTCTTATTTTCTCTACTACGCGCATTCAATTGCTCCTTTTCCTTTTTCCTCTCAACGAATTATATCTCTTTCCAATTCTTTTTTCAATTCACTTAAATTATCTTAATGGGGGTGGGAAATCCAGAGCCTGAAATTTCTTTACGAAGTAAAACAACCTCTATCGCTCTGGATCTTTTATATTAAAAAAAAAAAAAATTCTTCTAAATGAGGCTCAATTTTCTCCTTTTTTTTTTTTCTTTCTCCATATATTATGACTCCCATTTTCATTTCTGTATATATTTTAGCCTCTATTTCTCTTCCTGCTGAGTCATTTCTGCTCGGTCTTCCTTTACCACCTTCACTCTCCTTGTTATTAGAGAGCTGATATCACGACCGCCCAATATCCTCTCCTCAGCTAACCCGGAGGTATGATTAAATTTGGCCCCAGAGGTAAAGGCCTCTAGCAATGTGAAGCTGAGGATGACAATGGTCATTCAGATAAGGGGCAAAATGCTTGCCCAAATTATTATTTCTCTTGATGGTTAATGAGACAACGACTCTTAAACCAGTTTCACGAAAGTTATCTCTTAAGAGTCTACTCGCCTCAGACCATGTAAAATTTCTTGGGTTAGCCCAGAATAAAGCCCAGAACAAAATGGATCAGTGAATGGCATAACTAAAGATAAAAGTGTTGTTCTTTCAATTCTTCCCTGAATGAACAAGAAATTTTAGGAGATATTTTCAATGAATGATACTTAGGAGAAAAAGAAAGAGGAAAAAAGAAAAATTGGAGCATCATTTATTCCTGAAGCTGTAAGAAGATTCCGGTTTAGATTGACAGACCTAATTGGTGGATGATAGCCAGTTAATTGGTTTCTATTGGACCCCATGGCTCAAATTCTGATAACCAGGCACTTAAGGACTTTCAGGGATCTATTGACAGTAAAGTTTGTTTGTTTGTTTGTTTGTTTTTCTGAAGGGAATATCTTTCCAAACAGGCCTCTTAGCACCATTTATTTCATTGATTCCATCAATGAATTAATATATGTTAAACAGTTAATACATGGGGCAAGCTGTAAGCATTCCAATGAATGTTAGTAATTTATTACTGTTATCTAATATTTCTAGTATACTATATACATATTGCTGCTTAATATGCAATTAGTTTTACTTAATATTAGGTTTAGATTAGAGCTTGCTCTATTTTTCATGGCCCTATCTTCCCCAAATACTTCCTTGTAACAGAAAAAATGGTGAAGCATTAAGAGAAAGAAACACAAAGATACTTTTTTTGATGGATTTCCAGATATTGAAGTTAAAAAACAAAAAAATTCTTTATGAAAACAAACTACAAATATAATCAAAGACCATTCAGGAAATGTTTAGATAACCCAAGAGGGTGACTTTAGTTCACATTGTAATTTAATGGTAATTAAATAATAACATATTGATAATCTTTTTTGAATGTGTGAGAATCTTAAAAAATTGACTCCAGATAAGCTGTAATTCCTAATGCATCAGTTTTTACTCTCTTACTTCTCAACATCATTCTCTCTTCCACATTTATACAGGAGAATCAGAAACATGCATAAGACTCTAGTTATGCCGCTTGGTCTTTATAGTTCCTGAACCACTAAAAAGAAGGAACTTCCTTTCATTTACACAACTCACCTCAGATAATTGCCTCGCTCCTCAACCAATCTTCCCTTCTGAGAGTTGGCCCTTTATTCTTAACCTGGACTCTATCCCTCCAATAGTACCTGCAATAGGCCCAGACCCACTAGGTTTTATTTCGTTGGCCTGGTTTCAAGATTCAGACTTTTACTCATTACTGGCCTGCAGCTAGCCGATCAAGAGCTCCCTAGTGGACATGGATCTAGATGCCTGTTTAACTTCTGTCCTCAGCATTTCGAAATTATTAGTCAGGATCTGGATTGGGGCCAAAAAAATATGAATATTTTCAGATGCACAGTTACTCCCATACTTTCCTCTCCACTCCCCCTCCTGCATCTGGAAGACAGATAATGACTCCCTCAGAGTCTTGCTTATCCATACTCCATATTAATTTTAGTTCTGATCTTCATAGTCTCCCCTGCCTATGAAGTTGAATAAAACTCATGGATGTGGAGACTCGTGGCATACTGGCTTACTACAAAGTTCCTTTGGACCCATAGTGAGACTAGAGGAATTGAACACTTGAGCCATGAAGTACTTAAAGCTGAAAGCACACTTTGAGCCTTCCCTCACTTCAGGTGATTCTGCCATTTTCATTCTAAAAGGATAGGTCCATGACAGGCTGGGTTAGCTGTAAGGTTAGTGCAGTTCCAAGCCAACTTGTCAGGGAAAGCTTCCATTCCTGAAACCCGTTCAATCCCCAGGCATTTGTGTCTTCAGTTGCATCACTGTAAATACAAGGTCTTCATTTCTGAAGAGCTCAAATATTAAGCTCATCTGCAATATAAGCTCATCAGCTCCTTGGAGAAGCCCAGGCCCTACAAAGTCCTTTACTCTTCAGTTTCTTTGGTCTCAAGGTCTTTTTCCCTGGGCAAAGATAATCTTGATCTCACTCAACTCCCAGTTTCTAGGGGTATCAGAATACAGGCTGAATCTATAAATGAATAAGGGTTTTAGCCAGGAATAATTTGTGCCAAGATTGGATTGTGAGCCTCTTGATTTCTGGTATTGTTTCTATGTTCTCCACCACTCCACAGCGTTTCTCTTTTTCTTACTCTTAACTTCTTGGTCATTCCTTTGATAACTTGATTGCTCTATCCTTCACCTTGTCTTAACTGTTCTGTGATTACTTAATTCTACTCTTGCTGTTTTCCTTCTTGACACACTTTTTTTTTTCTTTCTTTCTTTCTTTGGAAGACTTTCCCAGAAGACTGCTCCTATTTTGCATAAATATGTAGTTCTCGTATGTCAAAATTTCTTTTCTCTTTCCTTTTGGTTTACACTTTAAGAATATTATAGAAAGTTAAAGAAAAAGATCAAAGGCAGTTTATTTTTTCTTGATAACTAACTATGCTGTTCCTATACTAGAAAAATCTGTCAACTGATTAGTATATACCTTAGGTATACATCTCAAATCCATGAAGTAGGACTCTATTTACTTCTTAGATTTCCAAAAGAATAAAAAATTAAAACAAAGCAGCCATTGCCTATAAGTACACAGAGTTATTTTTAAATATTATATTTAGACTAGGAAAATATTTGCATGAGATGCAGAAAATAACTAGTCTGACTATCATCTTGGCTGAAGTGAAATAAAATCTATCTTTCTTTCCACAGTCTGTCATGAGAGAAATAGAGCCTTTTATGAACTACATAGAAATAATTAAAATTCAAGTAAAAATGAAAATTGGATATAAATATAAATAAAAAAAGCCCCTTCTGTTACTTATAGTTAGTGAAAAAAATGTGGGCTGACAAAGAAAGTGTAGTTTCCTCTTAAGTCCAAATTATTAATTAGGTACCATATGTATGATGTATTTGATCATAGAAATTTAATCAGAAAACATGCTAGTATAAAATTTTTGGATAAACAGATGACAAATATTATATTCTACATATTTTGCCAAGTAAGGAGAAGATACTTTAGAATTCATGTACCACTGAATAAACAGAATAAACACTAAAAATTAGGGATTAATTAAAGTAGAATAAATTAAGGGGTGCCTCGGTGGCTCAGTGGCTTAAGCCTCTGCTTTTGGCTCAGGTCATGATCTCAGGGTTCTGGGATCGAGCCCGGCATCGCATCAGACTCTCTGCTTAGTAGAGAGCCTGTTTCCCCCTCTCTCTCTGCCTGCTGCTCTCCCTGCTTGTGATCTCTCTCTCTGTCAAATAAATAAATAAAATCTTTTTTTAAAAAAATAAAATAAATTAAATGTTCCCTATGTACCCATAGGTTATAAAGCACGTTCTGATTGTATTGAAACAACAACAAAAACTCCTACTGGTACAGAACCCATTGTACACAAAAGAGAAGACATCAGACATACAGTCATGTACATATACATATTAGAAGAGGTATTAACTTTTTGATTTCGTATTTGAATTACTTTATGTTGGCCAAAAGAATTTGTTGAATTTATTTTCTTAGAGCAGAAATAGTTTTAAAAATGAAAAAAAGCAAGATCTAGTTATTTTCTCTTTATGTCTTTTTTTTATCTATCTTACAGTTTCTTTAAAAGTCTTCCTAAAAATATTATGTTAATGTAAATGAAAGCATGTGAATAGTTTGCAAGGTACAAGTAAAAATGAAATAATATGAAGATTTTTGTAAACAAAAATGGGTATTGGAAGTCTTACAAAATAAGCAAAGACACAAGATGAAATATCATGTTAAAATGTAGGAACTTGAAAACATTGATTTGGGCCACCAGATGATACCCACATTGTTGAATGAATGGAAAAGGAATGCAAAGGGTATGAAAAACATTAAATTGGAGGAAAACATTAAAATGTTGCAAATTTTTCCAGCAGTACATAAGTGTTAATTTCATGCTGAAAAGACTTTGGCTACATAAGATTCTTAAATGAAATTGAAAAGTAGAAAACAAGATTATTACTAAATTTTTAAAAAATAATTTACCTTGTCTATGAAAGACCCGAGATTTTCTTAACCTTGATTTTTAATAAAGGAAAAGGAACCTCTGGTAATTGTCTCTTCAAAGAAGAAACAAAGATAAAAACATTTTTGTGACCAACAGATGATCTCTTTAGAAAACTTCCACTGTGATGCTGCTTTGAGAACAAAGACTGTCATTAACAGAGAAGATTTCTAGCCCTGCAAGATTTGGTGCTCAATGTTTATTCAGTATTTGGAGTCAGTCCAATGTCATATCCTTCTGAGGAAACCAGATAGTCATTGTAGTACATTTAATTACATAATAAGTCATGAGAGAAAATGTCTCCCTGCCCCCAACTGACCAACACCATCATTCAAATCAGGAGCATTGACAGCCATCATATTTTTTCTTTTGTAGACTGATGACTGGAATTTAATGAAAATATTTCACCACTTTTCGAAAGAACCCTTTCATATATGAAATTACAGCAATCAGTTTAAACATGGTAAAAGGATAATGATATGATTTTGTGTGTTCATTTTGAAGATTTTTTATGATAATTAACATTTGTATAGGATTTTAAATTCTTTTATTCAGCTCAAATACTTTGTTTTGTTTACTATCTTTTCATTTCACTCATTCAGCAAATATTCATTGAGCATCTACTCTGTGACAAGCTCTGGATGAGGTATTAGAGATAGAGCTGCAAACAGAGGCACAAGGGCCTGTCCTCCAAAAATGTATGGACTCCCATAGTCATCATGAAAACCTATGTGGTAAAGTGTTAATGCCCACTTTATAGATCAGGAAGTTGGACCTTAGAGAGCTTATGTGACTTGCCAAGAATGACACATTTAATAAGCATATAAACCAAGACTTAAAGGCAAGCTTATACACTTTTGTTTTTTTAACTCAACAAACCACTTGGCAACAGGCGTAAGAGGGTATGCAGTGGCTTTGAGTACTATTGGTGGAGAACTTCCATCTGCATGTGACTTTAGGACTATTTGGCTACCCTACTGAGTGAAAGAGCTGAGCAAGCCCATTCTGCAGCAGCCTGTGGGGGCTCTTCTTGCTCCCCAGCATACCAACATAGATCTCCGTTGCTTTAAGGTCAATAAAAACCTTAGGCAGGCTATGTTTGTGGAACCAACATTACTCTGTTCCCTAGCTGCTTCTTGAGTCTTACTTACTTCCCCAGGTATCTTTTTCCATTATGATCCATTCAAAGGAAGACATGCTGCGTTTAGTGTCACTTTCTGATAACATCACTGTAGTCATCTTACTTTTCCAAAGGCTTTAATTCTCCTCTAATTTGTTGATCAAATTTCCTTAGAGAGGTAAATTACTTTTGGCATACATTCTCTAAATTATCTTTCTTCTTAGAAATGAATAGTTTGGAGGGATTCCTTTCACATATGCCTTGTTGCTGGATTTTAAGGACTAAGAATTGAATGAATACCAAGATAGTTTTAGACTCATTTGGCAAGCCAGCATTCTCTGTAAATTAAGCTTTATACCAAGAATTAGAAGCATTGAGAAATTACTTTAAAGTCTATGGCATTTTCAGCTTTTAAAATATCATGTTCCAGAGTTAAAATGAAATCCTTTTAAGTTTTCGAACCTGGCCCCTGGTTCCTGGTAATAGATCAAATACCATAATGAAGTAGGAGTTCAGATTTGGACAGATAGGGCTAACAAAACTCTGTATCTATAGTTCTGAAAATTAAGGAATGCTATGCCATATTTCTCCCAGAAAGGGCCATATCCCTCTGGCATTTCACTCAACTGCTGCATTCTTTTTTTTTTTTATTAATTTTTTATTTTTTATAAACATATATTTTTATCCCCAGGGGTACAGGTCTGTGAATCACCAGGTTTACACACTTCACAGCACTCACCAAAGCACATACCCTCCCCAATGTCCATAATCCCACCCCCTTCTCCCAAACCCCCTCCCCCCAGCAACCCTCAGTTTGTTTTGTGAGATTAAGAGTCACTTATGGTTTGTCTCCCTCCCAATCCCATCTTGTTTCATTGATTCTTCTCCTACCCACTTAAGCCCCCATGTTGCATCACCACTTCCTCATATCAGGGAGATCATATGATAGTTGTCTTTCCCTGCTTGACTTATTTCACTAAGCATGATACGCTCTAGTTCCATCCATGTTGTCGCAAATGGCAAGATTTCATTTCTTTTGATGGCTGCATAGTATTCCATTGTGTATATATACCACATCTTCTTGATCCATTCATCTGTTGATGGACATCTAGGTTCTTTCCATAGTTTGGCTATTGTGGACATTGCTGCTATAAAGATTCGGGTGCATGTGCCCCTTTGGATCACTATGTTTGTATCTTTAGGGTAAATACCCAATAGTGCAATTGCTGGGTCATAGGGCAGTTCTATTTTCAGCATTTTGAGGAACCTCCATGTTGTTTTCCAGAGTGGCTGCACCAGCTTGCATTCCCACCAACAGTGTAGGAGGGTTCCCCTTTCTCCGCATCCTCGCCAGCATCTGTCATTTCCTGACTTGTTCATTTTAGCCATTCTAACTGGTGTGACGTGATATCTCATTGTGGTTTTGATTTGTATTTCCCTGATGCCGAGTGATATGGAGCACTTTTTCATGTGTCTGTTGGCCATCTGGATGTCTTCTTTGCAGAAATGTCTGTTCATGACCTCTGCCCATTTCTTGATTGGATTATTTGTTCTTTGGGTGTTGAGTTTGCTAAGTTCTTTATAGATTCTGGACACTAGTCCTTTATCTGATATGTCGTTTGCAAATACAACTGCTGCATTCTTAACAAAAGCAAGAAAGGAAAAAAGAGGAAGAAGCCTTAAGAATCTGATTGTCAGAGAACTAATAATCTCTTTAAAATTACACTTTGAAAGTGAGCTTTCCTGAAACAACAAGGCATAGAAATATAAAGTCAGTAAATGACAATTCTTCCATTCATTAAAAAAAAATGAATATCTTAGATTACTGTTCTTAATCAGTGACAATATAAAAGTCCTCTAAAAAGCTTTTGGAACAAGATGGGATGGGGAGGGAGACAAACCATAAGATACTCTTACTGTCACAAAACAAACTGAGGGCTGCTGGGGGGAGGGGGGTTGGGGGAAGGGGGGTGGGATTATAGACATTGGGGAGGGTATGTGCTATGGTGAGTGCTGCGAAGTGTGTAAACCTGGCGATTCACAGACCTGTACCCCTGGAGCTAATAATACATTATATGTTTATTTAAAAAATTAAAAAAAAAAAGCTTTTGGAAAATAAGGTGAAATAAGCAATCATAATATTTACAAAGTAGCTGAATGTCTTTTTTTTTAATTTTGTAATCCCTGGGCGCCTGGGTGGCTCAGTGGGTTAAGCCTCTGCCTTCAGCTCAGGTCATGATCTCAGGGTCCTCGGATCGAGTCCCACATCGGGCTCTCTGCTCGGCGGGGAGCTTGCTTCCTCCTCTCTCTCTGCCTGCCTCTCTGCCTACTTGTGTTCTCTGTCAAATAAATAAATTAAATGTTTAAATTTTGTAATCCCTGCTCCTGTCAACACCACTTATTTACCTCTGCCAAAGAATTGCTGATTATCTCAAGAGGAATGGCAAAAGTCTCAAAAAAAATGGATTTTAACTTAATTTCCAAATGAATATATGTAGGATATAGATACAGAAAACATTGGAAGTATGGAAGGGCAGTATCCTATTTATATTTGTCACTACAGTGCAAAGAATGCTGAATGCCAAAGTGTACGCAACCAATATATTCTTCAAATGAATCAATTCTTAAATAAAGTCGGAACAGTTGAAAAAAAATTTTTTTACAGCATATTTATCCAATTTTATTTTATATTTGAAATTACCCAATGTCAGTCTGATTTCACAACAATGGCAATGAAACAGACAGGCAAGATGCCAAATGACTGAGATGTGTATTGGAGACTTTCCTTACCTGGCAAATTTTTACATAATGGAGTTATTCTAGTGAATGTACATTTTGCTTCCATGAACATAAACTTCTCACACAAAGTTTATATTTGTACATGAGATATGAACAATACAGTGGAAAGATAAGGGGCTTTGTAATCAAAGAGTTGGGTTCAATTTACAACACCATCAGAGTCAAATTCTGCATTTTTCAGTAAGCTGTTAACTTTTCTGTGCCTCATGTTTCTCATCTGGAAAGCGATGATATCGTACTTACTGAACTATATTTTTGTATAAAGTACAGATAATGGATTCAAAACCAGCATAACTAAACAATAAAGTTCCATATAGGTTATTTTAAAATATATTTTTAAATCTATTCAGTCATACTTAATTGCATGTAAGATATGGTTGTATTAGCAATAAAAATACACATCTGTATAACACATAGATAAATCACTTTTCATAAAAGTTATGCCATATATGTTTCAATAGAAAAAAATGCAATCAGACAGCGTTTGTGCACTTTTTTTTTTTTAAGATATTGAAATTACCAAGATCTTGGGATGCCTGAGTGCCTCAGTTGGTCAAGCATCTGCCTTCAGCTCAGGTCATGATCCTAGGGTCCTTGGATGGGGTCTTTCGCTGGGCTCCTTGCTCAGCAAGGAGCCTACTTCTCCCTTTGCCAGCTGTTCCCACTTCTTGGGCTCTCTCTCTCTGACAAATAAATAAGTAAAATCTTAAAAAAAATATATAACTACCAAAAGGTCAAGTATGCTTGTTTGAACATTAGAACTATAAAACCTTCCTTACATTGTAGCTACTTGACAGACTGAAGGAAATACTACCTCCCTTACAGAATAATACTACTATTTTGAGGTATTTGCCTTGTGATAGGAATTATTTTAAATGTATTTCCTATGTTTTAGACCAGTTAGTGTTTATAACTACACCAATATATATATTAGTTTAATCCTAATTTTAGGGACCAGGAAACAGGTTAGGAAGATTAAGCGACTTGTTTTAAGTTAGAAAATTAAAAACCACTTCAAGGTGCAGCCACTCTGGAAAACAGCATGGAGATTCCTCAAAATGTTGAAAATAGAACTGCCCTATGACCCAACAATTGCACTATTGGGTATTTACCCTAAAGATACAAATGTAGTGATCCAAAGGGGCACGTGCACCCGAATGTTTATAGCAGCAATGTCCACAATAGCCAAACTATGGAAAGAACCTAGATGTCCATCAACAGATGAATGGATCAAGAAGATGTGGTATATATACACAATGGAATACTATGCAGCCATCAAAAGAAATGAAATCTTGCCATTTGCGACAACATGGATGGAACTAGAGCGTATCATGCTTAGCGAAATAAGTCAAGCAGGGAAAGACAACTATCATATGATCTCCCTGATATGAGGAAGTGGTAATGCAACATGGGGGCTTAAGTGGGTATGAGAAGAATCAATGAAACAAGAAGGGATTGGGAGGGAGACAAACCATAAGTGACTCTTAATCTCACAAAACAAACTGAGGGTTGCTGGGGGGAGGGGGTTTGGGAGAAGGGGGTGGGATTATGGACATTGGGGAGGGTATGTGCTTTGGTGAGTGCTGTGAAGTGTGTAAACCTGGTAATTCACAGACCTGTACCCCTGGGGATAAAAATATATGTTTATAAAAAATAAAAAATTAAAAAAAAAAACACTTAAAAATAGTCAAAAGACCTGAATGCATACCTCACCAAAGAAGATAAGCTACAGAGATGGAAAATAAGCATATACAAAGTTGCTTGACCTCATATGTCATCAAGGAATTGAAAATTAAAATGCAAAGAAGTTGGAAATTTATTCATACAAAAACCTGCACACAGATGTTTATAGAAGCTTTATTTATAATTGTCAAAACTTGGACTAGGTGAATGGATAAACAAACTGTCAATTAAATGAATGGTTAAATGAACTGTGGTACACCCATGTAATGGGATATTATTCACTGCTAAAAAGCAATGAGTATCAAGCTATAAAAAGACACAGAGGAACCTATAATGCATATTGTTACATCAAAGAGTCCAGCTTGGAAAGGCTAGATACTGTATGATTCCAACTACAGAACATTTGGGAAAGAGCAACACTATTAAGACAGTAAAAAGATCAGTAGTTGCCAGGGGTTGGTGGCAAGTGAGGGAATAAACAAGTGGAGCAGAGAGAATTTTTAGCACACTGAAATGATTCCATATGATAGAGTAATGTTCAATATGTGACTATGCATTTATCAAAATCCATAACTGTACAAAACAAAAAGTGAACCCTAATGTAAACTATGGACTTTAATTAATCATGTATCAATATTCATTAATCAGTTATACCAAATAAACCACACCCGTGCAAGATATTAACAATAGAGGAAACCATGTAGGTAGATTTTGATTTTTGAATGTGCATATCTGGACTGGTTACTTGATCAGCCTCAAGTGGTATGGGAAAGATACTAGGAATTAGAAAACAGAAAATTAGAAGCTAATTTTGCTCAACTGTAAGAAGAGATATCCATTACATAGAATGTATAGAAGATTAATAGGATAATAAATAAAACCATTATAATGCTTTATATGTTATGTTTTGATTCCTACAAAGAACACACCTTTTTAACTCCCATGACACTTTAAATTTTTTTATATATTAGGTCAGAAAAGGTATCTTTCAATAAATTGTACAAGTTACATTCTCTATCCACAGTGAAATAAAATTAGGAAAATATAGAAAGAATTAAAAGGAAAGAAGCGGGACACCTGGGTGGCTCAGTTGGTTGGGCAGTTGCCTTCGGCTCAGGTCATGATCCCAGCGTCCTGGGATCGAGTCCCACATCGGGCTCGTTGCTCAGCAGGGAGCCTGCTTCTCACTCTGCCTCTGCTGCCACTCTGTCTGCCTATGCTCAGACTCTCCCCCCCCCTCTGATAAATAAATAAAATCTTAAAAAAAATAAAAAAGGAAAGAAGCATCCAGAGTATTTATCCATTTGGAAATTTAGTAGCACTCTCTTTTGTAAGTCCTGTGTCCTTGACAAAATAAAAATTGCAATTGCACACTTGTTAAATATCGTAACTCTACTACAAGTAATGGGATTCAGCCCAAGAGAAAAAAAAAATGTAGCCTTAAATGCTCTTCATATTAATCAAGAAAGAATGAAAACAAATTCAACATTCAACTCAAGAAATTAGTAAAAGCACTCCACCCCACAAATCCATGCTCATGAAACCCATGAGGAAGTAATAAAAATAAGAGCAGAAGCTAAAAGACAAGAAAACAGAAATACAGTGGAATTGCTAATTGTATTTAAAAGCTAGTTCTGGGGCACCAGGGTCGCTCGGTCAGTTAAGCATCTGCCTTCAGCTCAGGTCATGATCCCAGGGTCCTGGGATCAAGCCCTGCATAGGGTTCTCTGCTCAGCAGGAAGTCTGCTTCTCCCTCTCCCCCTCTCCCTTACTTGTGTTCTCTCTCTCTCTCTCTGTCTCTCAGTCAAAAAATAAATAAAATCTTTAAAAAAATTAAATAAAATAAAACTAGTTGTTTGAAAATACCTATGACATAAACAAGTCTCTGGAATAGCTAGCAGATGAAAAGACAACTCCAGTATAACTTTAGGGATGAGTAAGTGTACATTACCACAAATAATAATGTATTATAAAAATATATTAAAATGTATAGTAACTCAGCTGTAAACTTTGAAAATTTAGATTGTCATTATGCTTCTCTAGATTATATAAATGACCAATGTTGAGCAAGGAACAACAGGCTGCCCAAAACATAAAATAAATGGAAAATATTGTCAAAGAGCTATGATCACCTTGGCCCTGGGTCCAGGCCCATGTGATTTGAGGAATGGGTTTTAACTGATGAAAAATTGATAATTCTTTTTAGTGCTTCCCTTTGAGCTCATAGAAAAGGCAGATGTATTTTACATTTATTTTAAGAATCTAGAATTAACATTTTTTTGCATAAGACATGAAGAACAATTTCATTATTCATCAAGTATTTTTTTTATTTCCCCTCATCTCTAATATGTATCTGATTATTGCTTCTTTTTCATGTGGCCTAATATTTTCTCCGGACACACCAATTTTCAACTGGTGTCTTTTGCAAAACCTTCAAATTTATCCTATTAATTATTGATTAAATTGTGTATAGTATCAGTATGCCATATAGTGTAGATTTTCTTTTCTTTTCTTTTTTTTTAAGATTTTATTTATTTATTTGACAGACAGAGATCATAAGTAGGCAGAGAGGCAGGTAGAGGGAGGGGAAAGCAGGCTCCCCACTGAGCAGAGAGCCCAACGTGGGGCTCCATCCCAGGATCCTGAGATCATAACCCGAGCCGAAGGCAGAGATTTAATCCACTGAGCCACCCAGGCACCCCAGTATAGATTTTCTTGAAATACTTTTTAATCTCCCACCGCCCTTGTCACCCTGTCTTCTTGTGTTTTCTCTTTTTTGTCCTCACTTACTGATTTTAGGTTTTCTTCTCTCTTCAGACTCAATATAATTTCTTAACATTTTCATCTGGGTTTCACAGGAGTTAATTTTCTGAAGTGGCTATTCATCTGGTCACCAGGATATTTCTTTTTCATATTCTGTCACGTATTTCTTATTGATTTCAATGACATTTTATTTCTTTACAAATTTTGAAGTGGAGGATCTCTGAGGTAGGTCTGGTGCAGGATTCTTTTGCTGTACTGCATGATTGGGAGTCCAGACACGAGATCCAGATTGCCTGGGTTTAAATCCGGATTTCACCACTTACTTTCATGAACCTTATGAAACTTTTATGAACTTTATTTTTCTATGTTTCAAATTCTCATCTGTAGAGTTTAAGTAATATGACATCTCCCTCATAGGTTTCTAGGAAAATTAAATAAGTTAATATACCTAAAGGATTTATTTTTTAAGACTTTATTTAGTATTTATTTATTTATTTGAGAGAGAGAGAGAGAGAGAGAGCACACAAGCACAAGCAGGCAGAGAGAGAGGGAGAAGCAGACTCCCCACTGAGCAGGGAGCCTGATACACACAGAGCCCTACCCCAGGACCCTGAGATCATGACCTGAGCTGAAGGCAGAGGCTTTAACTCACTGAGCCACCCGGGCACCCTACATAAAGGATTTAGAACAATATCTTGCATATATACTAAGCACTATAGAAATGGTAGCAATTTTGACTTAGTTGAAAGTTGACCTCACATCAACAAAAGAGCAGATTACTGCCATAGTTTTTTGGTTTGTTTTGTTTTTCACCAGAGTCTGCCATACAGACTTCTTTCCCCCTATCTGGCACTGAATTTTTTTTGGGAAAAAAAAGTGAGAAAATAATATTATTTAGCAACCAATATCTTTCTTATGTTCTCACTATCAAGTTTATACTATGCCATTGATATTTCTTCTCCTTTCCATCCAATTACTTGCTTGGAGTTGCCATTCCTATATGAATGTGAAAACAAATAGAAGGATCTGGAGATACAGATTAAAGGCAGATTCTTGTCTCCTCAACAACTAGCACCTACCTCATAATAATAGGGGTCCCTTAAGTGTTTTATTCTGCTGGGGGGAAGGCTGTGTTAGAAATATGGAGTCTCTCCCTCTTCTGTGAGTCTCTACTGCATGAGGGAACATCCAGCTGTGCCATCATAAGATCAGGATGAATTGTTATTATCCTGGTTCTATCTGCCTGATAATTAGTGGATATGTTAACCAGTTCCTGGCATTCAACATCTTGGCGTTTATCAGTTTGTTTTTGTTTTGTGGTGAAAGTACCTGAGGTCTACTCTCTTAATAAATTTCTATATACTATATAATATTATTTACTGTAGTAACTATGTTATGCATTATATTTCCAGAATTTATTCATCCTACATAATTACAATTTTATATACTTCGACTAATAAATCCCTATTTCACCCATGCCGCTAATCTTGGTAACCCCATCCAACCCTCTTCTCCTTTATGAATTTGACTTTTTTAGATTCCAGATCATACAATATCTTACTGTGTCTGGCTTATTTCACTTAGCAAACTTGTATCTTTTTCCTTGTGACTTCATAGGAATTTTACAGGGAAATGAACAATAATACATCTGAGGCTACACAGCAGATACTATTTTAAACTTTATGTATTGTTCATGTAATGAGATACTATATGCAAAGTCTACTTTCATGCCTTTCATATAAAATAAATATTTTTCTTCCTTCAGTGCCTTGTTCACTACCATTTCTCTTTATCACAAACATGTAATGATCAGATGTTTATCTATGATGTATTTGTTATACTGAGAAGAAGAAAAGTTCACCCTTTTGTGCTTATTCCTCAAAATTTAACAGTAATGAAACAAAAAATGCTGGCTGAAGAATATAGAATTGTTAAATGAACTTCATACAACATTAAATACGTAAGGAAAAATAGCCACAAACTAGCATAGTCATGTCTCCTATGATTCAAACCAATACTTTCAGGACCCCTGGGTGGTTCAGTCGGTTAAGCATCTGCCATGAGCTCATGATCCTGAGGTACTGGGATCCAGCCTTGCATTAGGCTTCCTGGTCAGTGGGAAGCCCAATTCTACCTCTCCCTCTGTCTGCTACTCTTCCTGCTTGTGTTTGCTCTCTATCAGATAAATAAATAAAATCTTAAAAAAAAAAAAAACTATTTCTTTCTCCAGAAAAACCTCCTTCATAAACATGCATTTATGCAATAATTTATATTTAATGATTTGCAAAAATTTTTCCAATTTTTAAAATTATCTCCCAGGTTTTTGAATGAGAACATTCCACTCTCTTTTCCCATGTCATTTAAGGTAATTTACCTATTTCTCACATGTTTCCACTTGATTTCAGGATATTTAGCAGATTTTCTCTTGGGAAATTAAATTAATTAATTGAAATCAATTGAAAAAAATTGTATAGCTTTAGAAAATGTATGATGTCTACTACCCTTTTGGTCAAAATTTCTTTTTAACCATCCTCTTTGCATCTAACTATTTTTTCACTAAACAGAGAGAGGCTAAGGAAACAAAAGAATGTAATATCTTGGCTACTTTGGTTAATTCATTTAAATTTAAACGAAACCATGTGTAAGAAGGATATCAACATTAAGGCAGGTATAAGACAGCACAAAATCAAGAGGAAAAGTGGTCACATAGGAAACTATCGAGTCCCTTTCTCTTTCTCATTGAACTTTGAACAATCTTATACTCGACTCCACCAAATATTTTTCCAACTCCAGTAGTTGGATCGCATGTTAATTAAAAAATAATGTTTGTGGTTGGCTGGTATTCCAATCATGTGGCAGATGACTATTGTGCACAAACAAGAAACAAGTTGAGAGTTCCATGGTATAGCAAATCTCATGGCTTTTGCCTCCCCCTCTACTTAATGTTATAATCTGATTTTTTTTTTTTTTTAGAAAAACACTAAACATAACTGGTGTTGATAGCCTCTCACACTGACAGAAAAAGTCTTGGCAGCATATGTTGTACATATTTTTAAGTAGTTGTGAAGAAAAGTATTTTGTTTATAAAAATCACTGCACATATGGTCAACAACTGGGATTCACACAGAGGCTTCATCAGTGTAAACAATCATTGAAATAAGGAAATTGGCTATTTTGGTCCTCTAGGCTTCTCTGTGAATCAGAACAAGTAATTAATCATTTCTACCATTCTCATTAAGAAAAATGTACTAAAAATTTGAACTTCTAAGATATGGACATTGTTCTGTTAGTGCTCAGCATAGCTAACTACTTAAAATATGAAAAATAGCATTTAAAATTTCCTATATATTAAGTCTCCTATTCTAAGATTGCCTACCATAATGAACAGATCACTCAGAAAAGTAGTTTTTCATTATATTTCTATGTATTCTTATGATTTAATTACCATTCAGTTGAATTCATTGGGACAGTCATGTTTTCATATCAGAATTCAGAGATAATAAAAGAGAAATCAAAATTTGAGACATGCAGCAAGAACATGGCAGCCTGATGAAACCAGAAAGGGAGACAAACCATAAGAGACTCTTAATCTCAGGAAACAAACTGAGGGTTGCTGGAGTGGAGGGAGGCAGGGGAATGGGGTGGCTGGGAGATTGACATTGGGGAAGGTACATGCTATGGTGAATGCTTGAACTGTATAAGACTGATGAATCACAGACCTGTACCCCTGAAGCAAATAACACATTATATGTTAATTAAAAAAAAAAAAAAAAAAGAACATGGCAGCCTAAGATGGTTTCTTTTTCTACTCCTGGAATGAATAAGAAATCAACAAGAAAATGAAAGAAAATCTGCAAATTACATTTTCAACAAAACTAACAGAATAGGTATATATATGTTTGTATGTATGTATGTACGTGTATACACATACACACACATATTATTTTCTGTGGAGGGCTGTCAAAACAGCTGAAATCAAGCAAAAATATGCAAAAGGAGGTATAGAGAAGAATCTCAGAGAAGTTAAGTATATTCCAGAAGTTACCAACAGATGAAGAGCATTTACAGAAAAATAGTGCTATTAGAAGAGATTAAAATGTTACATTTTGAGACTCAAAATCAAAATGACTCAACTTCCTCTAAAAGGAAAGCTAAAATTGGAAGATCTCAGGGAAAAGATGAGCAGTCAAGAGGACCAGTCAAAAAAAGGACGCAAACAGGTAGAACTCAAGAAAGAAGTAGAAGAAATACAATAATTGTAAAAATAGTGGTGATATTTCAAGGAGAATGAATTAGAATAGATAGTTGAAAACACTGTAAAGGAGGGGAACTGGGTGGCTTCGTAAGTTAAGTGTCCAACTCTTGGTTTTAGCTGGGTCATGATCTCAGGGTAGTGAGATTGAGCCCCCAAGTTAGGCTTCACACTCAGTGGGGAGTCTGCTTGAGGATTCTGTCTACCCCTCCCCCAACTCACACTCCTTTCTCTCTCTCTCACAGAAATAAATCTTTAAAAAATAAAGAAAAAAACTGTAAAGGGCAGAAATTATGGGAATGAGAGAAATGAATCTTTCTTTCTTTCTTTCTTTCTTTCTTTCTTTCTTTCTTTCTTTCTTTCTTTCTTTCTTTTTTTTTTTTATAAGTAGGCTTCACATCCAACCTGGAGTGCAACACAGGGTTTGAACTCAAAACCCTGAGATCAAGACCTGAGCTGAAATCAGAGTCAGATGTTTACCTGACTAAGACACCCAGGCACCTTGAGAAATTATGGGAAATAGCAAACATAGAAAATAAGCAAAGAAGATTAATACATTACTCCATTCCCTGAACAAGACACATTTGAAGATTAAAATTTGAAAACTTCACTGACAATAAAAGAACTTGAATTCTGAAAAGGCATATTTTGCACCAGAGGAAATAGACAAATATAGCAATAAAAATAATAATAAAAAATATTGGGCAGCCAGACAAAAATATCAGGCTATGGGGAAAAATGGAGATTACGTTAAAGGTTACATTAGAGAATCACACCTTCACAATAAGAAAATAAAGAAATTATGATCTAAGGATTTTCTATATAGCCATGCTCATTTTCAAGGGAGAAGATTACAAGCAGTTTTGAAAATGGAAGAAAGCAGAAAATATTTTTCCCAGTATCTTATTGAGGAGACTTCTAGAGGATGAATTTCAGCTAACCAAGAAATAATTGCAAAAATAATGCAAGGGACTGGGGTGAGAATTTAATGTATTTAACCATAGAACCAAGACCCAAGAGGTTAGTGTAACAGAACAGATTATGAATCTTTATGCAGTACACCACCCAAAAGTTAACAAAAAAATAAAAAAAAAAAAACTGGGAAAGGGGAGAAAAAGGTGGTAGTTGAATTTCTGAGAATTAAAAGCTGTCATTTAAAGTTGGTCAATCATGTAGAAATATAAGCACATACGATACAACAGAGGTAAAAAAGAAAACACTATTAACTATACACACACACACACACAAGAGGTAGAGAAAGAAGGGATATAAATGTTCTTTAAGATACTATTAAGTAAAAAAATTGGGTAGGTGCAAAACTATGTTTAGTATTCATCTTTTGTGTAAAAAGGAAATGTGAAAAAATCTGGAGGAATAGACCAGAAGCTAAGATATGGTTACTAATAAAGGCAGAAGTACCAGGCAGATTGGGGACACATGTGGGAGGGAAAATTCGATATATTTAAAATATTTGAAAAGACTACTCTGCAGAAGATTAAAATAAGAAGAACAAAACCAAATTTTAGGTATTTGAGTATAATTCTATGACTGGGGTATTGCCAAAGTTGATTTCCTTCTTCTTTAGTCAAGATAAGTCTCCTTACTCTGCCTCAAATACATTCTGCCAATTTCAGACCTTTCATTCTTTTGAAAACTCAACATATGCCCTCAAAATCTATTTTTTTCCTCTAAACCTATTTAATAGACCCATTCTAAGTATCACTTCCTGCATAAAACCTTCTTCTAATACCCTTACTCTGACTGATTTGTAAATCAATCAGACTTTTTCCCTTATTTTGACTAATTGGGATAGAAAGCCTCTGGATATTTGTGTCTTATGTCCATGACCACCAGAGAATATGCACCACAGAGTACGCACTCAAAAACTAGATGGGTGGGATGACTCTCTGGGGGGTTTCAGTCATTTGTTATCTGTCTTCAGGGCTGGGGGTACATAGAGGTTATGCCGGCCACCACCTTGACAATCCAATGGCAGGGTGGATTTAATGCAGATGCACATGGATCTGAGCAGAACAAAGTGGAATGTTCCAAATGATTCTAATATTCCATATTGCAGCTCCTTGGCCAGTCTCTGATTTAGCCACATGTGTGGTTGACAGTATCATACAAGTGACATTTTCTACCTCAACAGTTCACAGTGTACCTTTCTGTTTCTGTCCTAAGGTCTTCTCTGAAACTACAAGAGCCTGAACCTGTTTGTAAATGCAGAAAGGGTGGAGGAGTTAATACCTTTGGGATGACCCTCCATAATGGGAGGAAGGAGCCAGTATATAAATGCTTCTCATCATCTCATTCTTCAGATGGAAAATTGCTAGAAGCATTTTTTTTAATTTTATATTTTCAGTGTTCCAAGATTCATTGTTTATGCAGCACACCCAGTGCTTGGAAGCATTCTTTTCTTTAAAAAAATATTTAAATTCAATTTAAATTATATATACTGTATTATTAGTTTCAGAGGTAGAATTCAGTGATCATCAGGTGCATACAATACCCAGTGTTCACTACATCAAGTGCCTTCCCTAATGCCCAACACCCAGTTACCCATCCCACCACCCACCTCCCCTTCAGTAATCCTCAGTTTGTTTCCTATAGTTAACAGTCTCTTATGGTTTGCCTCCCTCTCTGTTTTCCTTATTTTATTTTTCCTCCCCTTCCTTTATGTTCATCTGTTTTCTTTCTTAAATTCCACATATGAGTGAAATCATATGGTGTTTGTCTTTCTCTGACTGTCACTTTGCTTAGCATAATACATTCTAGTTCCAAGAGGGTATTATGCTTAGTGAAATAAGTCAGTCAGAGAAAGACAACTATCATATGATCTCCCTGATATGCGGAAGTGGAGCTGCAACGTGGGGGGTTTGGGGGGTAGGAAAAGAATAAATGAAACAAGATGGGATTGGGAGGGAGACAAACCATAAGAGACTCAATCTCACAAAACAAACTGAGGGTTGCTGGCGGGAGGTGGGGTAGGGAGAGGGGGGTGGGGTTATGGACATTGGGGAGGGTATGTGTTATGGTGAGTGCTGTGAAGTGTGTAAACCTGGAGATTCACAGACCTGTACCCCTGGGGCTAAAAATACATTATATATTTATAAAAAAATAAAATAAATAAAAAATAAATACATTCTATTTCCAGCCATGTAATTGCAAATGGCAAGATTTCATTTTTTTGATGACTGAGTAGTATTCCATATATATATATAACTTCTTTATCTATTCATCTGTTGATGGACATCTGGGCTCTTTCCATATTTTGGTTACTGTAGACTCTGCTGCTATAAATATTGGGGTGCAGGTGTCCATTCGAATCACTATGTTTATATCCTTTGGATAAATGCCTAATAGTGCAGTTACTGGGCCATAGGGTAGCTATATTTTAAACTTTTTGAGGAACCTCCATACTGATTTTGAGAGATACTGCACCAGTTTGCATTCCCGACAACAGTGTAAGAGGGTTCCCCTTTCTCCACATCCTTGCCAACATCTGTTGTTTCCTGAGTTGTTAATTTTAGCCATTCTGGCTGATGTGAGCTGGTATCTCATTGTGGTTTTGATATAGATTCCCTGATGTCAAGTGATGCTGAGCATTTTTTATGTGTTTATTGGCCTTTGCTATAATCCTATCAAAATACCATCAACATTTTTCACAGAGCTGGAACAAACTATTCTAAAATTTGTGTGGAAACAGAAAAGACACTGAATAGACAAAGGAATGTTGAAAAAGAAAACCATAGTTGGAGGCATCACAATTCTGGACTTAGAGCTATATTACAACATTGTAATCATCAATACAGTATGGTGCTGGCACAAAAACTGACACACAGATCAGTGGAATCAATGGAATAGAGTAGAGAATCCAGAAATGGACCCAATGGACCCCCAACTCTATGGTCAACTTATCTCTGACAAAGCAGGAAAGAATATTCAATGGAAAAGAAACAGTCTCTTAAACAAATGGTGTTAGGAAAACTGGACAGCAACATGCAGAAGAATCAAACTAGATTAGTTTCTTACACCATACACCAAAATAAACTCAGAATAGATGAAAGACCTAAATGTGAGATAGGAATCGATCAAAATCCTAGAGAAGAATGCAGGCAGCAACCTCTGTGACCTCAGCCACAGAAACTTCTTGCTAGACATGTCTCCAAAGGGAAGAGAAACAAAAGCAAAATGAACTATTGGGACTTCATCAAGATAAAACAAACAAGCAAACAACAAATTTAAACAAAAACAAAAAACAAAAAACAAAACCCTTTTTACAGCAAAGGAAACAGTCAACAAAGCTAGAAGGCAACCTACAAAATGGGAGAAGATATTTACAAATATCTTACCAGTTAAAGAGGTAGTATTCAAAATCTATAAAGAACTTACCAAACTCAATATTACCACCACCCACACACAAAAAATGATCCAGTGAAGAAATGGGCAGAAGACATGAACAGACATTTCTTCCTGTGCTAACTCAATCTTCTCACTCCCTCTCTCCTTCCTCTATGATTATATCTCAAATGTAATTCCTTTGCTTTATCCTCGTGTCAGGTTTTGCTTTTGGGGAAATATAAATTAAGTTTCCTGTCATTATTTCAGATAAAGAAGGGCAGTTTGGGATAATTTTGAGATATATATGGGCATCTAAATATAGATATTTAAAAGGCAGTTACATAATGAGACAAGAATTTAGAAGGATGGCTTCAATTGAAGATACGAATTCCTAAGTGGTTACCAGATAGTTTTAAAGTCACAAAACTGAATGAAATCACCAAGCTAGTGATATATCCTAAGGGATATAAAAGAATATTTGTTGGATAAAGTAAAATCTCAATATCTCTACAATTCTACTGGTTCTATACATACTTAAATATTATGCAAATTGATTAATTTATCTCATGCTAGTGTGTATTTAATCCAGGGAGATAAAAGTAGGAAAGGGCAATGATCAGTTAGCTGATAGGTTTCTTTGCTTCTGCTGACACTTTGATCATACCACATGTGCTGATATCTGTTTTATATGTAGTTCACATAAGTTTTCATTTATTTTCAAAAACAGCTTTTTTGTTTTCATTTTTGTTTTGTTTTTTAATCTGCAAAATTAGACAAGCAGATTTAGGAAATAAAATTAACATTTATTATTATAAATCTAATATTCTCTGGACATAAAGTTATATATATTCAATATAATTTTTCCTACTTATTCTTCCTTACAAGTTAATGTAGAACGCTGTAGAAGTTATCTTGTCAAAAATTATATGCCTCGGGGCACCCAGGTGGCTCAGTTGGTTAAGTGGCTGCCTTCAGCTCAGGTCATGATTCCAGGGTTCTGGGATCGAGCCCCACATCAGGCTCCCTGCTGGAAAGAGCCTGTTCTCTCTCTCCCCCTCTCCCTGACGCTCTGCTTACTTGTGCTCTCTCTCTAACTTTCTGTCAAATAAATAAAATATTTAAAAAAAATTATATGCCTCATAGGTAGACTTATATCTTGATTATGACTCATAAACACTGTGTTTTCCAATGCTTATAAGTGTTAAAAGAACACTATAAGGTGGTTTGAATTATGATCTATTCTCCATATTTCTTGCCTTTAATCATTAATCTTTTGATGTTTTCTATATTCCATTAAAGTAAATAAGATCTCATTTGAAAACATAGGTAAAATGCAAAAAATAACTATAAATTAAGAGAAAATGTAACAGGAAAGTAGTAAAATGATTTTGCTATGGAGAGAGAAAAAAATAAAAAGGTATACTATGTATCACTATAGAGAATTCAAGAGAATTTTCTGTAAAATAAAGTGTCTAAAATCAATAACAAAGCTTCTATAAATCATGAGGAAGCTAGGTTTTTGTGATGAGAAACTTCCCAAGGAAATACAGAATATTATTATTCTAATTACTATATAAAATGTAGCTATAGTGACATAAATTTAAATGTAATTCTAGATTGGATAGATTAGATACACTCATCTCAAAAATTTTAGCATAATGTGTTTTCTTGGTGGCCGTAGTTTATTTCAGATCAATTAGTGCCTCTTGAAATAGCCACTTTATTTTTTTTAAATTTTTTTAATATTTTTATTTATGTATTTGACAGAGAGAGAAATCACAAGTAGGCAGTGAGGTAGGGAGAGAGAGGGGGGGAAGCAGGCTCCCCACTGAGCAGAGAGCCCGATGCCGGGCTCGATCCCAGGACCCTGGGATCATGACCTGAGCCGAAGGCAGAGGCTTTAACCCACTGAACCACCCAGGCGCCCCTGAAATAGCCACTTTAAAACAGGTGCATATTTCACATATATCCTGAGGCTTGTACACATAAACAGCTGTATAAATTTTAGAATATGTGAATATATTCATAAAAATATAATTTAATTATCTCCAAGTAAGCCCTTCAGTTTATTCCATTCCTGTGATTCCATTAAACTGTAATTCACAAATGAGAAATTAATACAATGTCTAACTGGCAGCTATTCAAACCATGTCTGTTTTGAATAAGAAGACTTGCACTTTGCTGAATAAATAAGCAACGTTCCTTCTACACACACACACACACACACACACACACACCATTCCGTGTAAATGTATTCAGCTGTCTAGAAACACATGTAAGAATGTACAATCTTACTGGTTGCAAGGGTTTGACTAGTTGGATCTCTTAGAAGGAATTAGTTGTTAAGAGATTTGGACTTAATGAAGTCACTTAGTAAAAAATTTAAACAGAATTTTCCTAACCTATTCAATGACAATGTTAAACTATATCTGTATTCCCTAATATAAATTCTTCTACATAGCTCACAAATGCAGCTATTTAGAGTCATCTTATTCAATCTCCTTTCATATCATGCAGAGAATCTGATGTTTTAAGATCATAAGATAACAGCATAATGAAACTATACATTAGAAATTGGGCATGAACACATTGTTCTGGGATTTAATAGGTATTTGAAACCTCTTTGTCTTCCCGCTCATATCATGTTCCTTACTATGATGGCAAAATATATAAAACAAAACTGAATTCAGGTTTACAACACAATTCTGGAATTCTTTACTGACAGATCAGTGGGCCATATTTACTTGTGAATGATAGGATAATTTGGTGAACTTTTTTCTACATAATTTCTATGGTCAGATAAGTCACTTTTAACCTACAAGTAAAATATGAAGACTCATAAAGAAAAATATGCTTGATGAAAAATTTGGAAAATTACATCTTTATTATAAAATTATATTAAAATAGATCTATAAATGTGTGTATGACTTACATAAAGAGCTTAATGAAGGCAAACATCCTATGTTTGATACCAGACTCTACCACTAGATATCCTACTTTCAATATGAGTGTAGCAAGTCATGTGACTTTTCACATAAATAACCTTTCAACTCTCTGTGCTTAAATTTCTCCATCTGTTAAATGGGGATAGCACTGTGTTCTACATGGTGTCATTATAAAAGTTGATTGACTTAATGCAGATAAGGTGCTCAGAACATGCTTAGCACATAGTAAATGCTATACAAATGTTAGATATTATCATTATTTTTATTTTGTATTTATTTTATAGAGAGCACATGTGTGAGTGTGGTAGTGCAGAGGGGGAAGAGGTAAAAGGAATAAGAGAGAGAATCCTAAGCAGGCCCCATGCCCAGCATGAAGCCCAACCTGGGGTTTAATCTCATGACCCTGAGATCTTGAACTGAGCTGAAACCAAGAGTTAGATGCTTAACTGACTGAACCACCCAGGCACCCTGATGTTTTCATTATTTAAAAAAAAAAAAAAATTATGTGGAATATCATGCTATCTTCTGAAACTTTTGCTTTTGCTCACTACAGAGTCCATCCCATAAAACACTCTTCAATAGGATAATAGGACATTCTTGCCCCAATGGCATAAGGTTTCACCAGATGACTTGCATTGGTCTGTTGAACATGAATGGAAGTGATCTGTGATACCCCTAAACCAAAGTTGTAAGATTTGTAGTCTTGTCCATTACCTTCTCTTTTATTTTTCTCCTGTGAGATCAGCATGACCCAGAAATGAGTTGATTCTATCAGTTTGAGTCCTGAAGTGAAGAGTATGTGCAGTTGACCCCAAAAAAATATGTAACATGTCAAGAAACAAATTTTTTAGTAGATCACTAAGATATTTGGATCCTTTGTTATCACAACATAACAGCTACACTGACTGATAAAGAAATTGGTGTCAGAAATAGGGTTCTAATAAAAAATGTTAAGTTAATATTAATATTAATATGTCATCAATTTGGTACCTAGCATTAAATACCAAGGACATTTCTATAAGCATCTGGAAAGATGACAATCCATATTATTCTATGCAAAACATTAGGTAAAAGTGTTACCTCTAATAACCTGGAAGGGATGTAATGTATTTATTTAGTTTGTGTGTGTTTTAAGTAAGCTGTATAGGCCCAATGTGGGGCTTGAACTCATGACCCAAGACCAAGATCAAGATCTTGATCTCAAAATCTAGA
The DNA here is from genome assembly GCF_964662115.1 of Mustela nivalis. Taxonomy (NCBI): domain Eukaryota; kingdom Metazoa; phylum Chordata; class Mammalia; order Carnivora; family Mustelidae; genus Mustela; species Mustela nivalis. The sequence continues at coordinate 100,803,876 of NC_139023.1, forward strand.
GTCACATGCTCTATCAATTAAACCATCCAGGTCCCCTAGTTTATGGTTGTAGATAAAGAGATTACGAAGCAATATTATTAGTGTGTCTTGGTTGCACACAAATAAGTGATACAAGAAAGATATGAGTGAAGAAAGGAACTGGCCAGTTTTCAGGAATTAAAGGAAATCAGATCCTTGAAATAGTTCAATATTTACTGAAGTAAGGGATATAAGCTTTTTATCTTCAATTAAAAAAAAAAAGGAAAAATTCTTGAAGGAAGTTAAAAATGCTACTCCAGTGAAACATAAGAAAGCAAAACAGATTTAAGGCTGATGTGGAAAATGTTTTAGCAGTCTGAATAGAAGATCAAACCAGACATAAACTTCCTTAAGCCAAAGCCTGATTGAAGAGACTTAAGTCTCTTCAATTCTATGAAGGCTGAGAGAGGTGAGGAGGTTGGAGAAAAAAAAAGCAAAGGAAGCAGCCAAGTGCTGATGTAGAAGCTGCAGCAGGTTCTCCAGAAAATCTAGCTAAGATAACTAATAAAGGTGGATAAACTAATCAATAGATTTTTAATGTATATGAAACAACCTTCAATTAAAAGAAGATACCATCTAGGACTTTCATAGCTAGAGAGGAGAAGTCTAAGCCTGGCTTCAAAGCATCAAAGGACAGGCTGACTCTCTTGTTAGGGGCTAATATAGCTAGTGACTTTCAGTTGGAGTCAATGCTCATTTACCATTCTGAAAATCTTAGGGCTCTACAGAATTATGCTAACTCTACTCTGCCTGTCTGTGCTCTATAAATGGAACAAAGCCTGGGTGACAGCACATCTGTTTACAGCATGGTTTTCTGAATATTTAAATCTGACTATTAAGACCTACTGCTCAGGAAAAAAAAAAAAAAAGAAAGAAAAGAAAAAAAATCTCCTTGCAAAATGTTAATGCAGGGAGCATGGGTGACTCAGTGGGTTAAGCCTCTGCTTTCAGCTCAGATCATGATCCCAGAGTCCTGGGATCAGTCCTGCATCAGGCTCTCTGCTCAGCAGGGAACCTGCTTCCCCTCCCCCTCTGCCTGCCTCTCTGCCTACCTGTAATCTCTCTCTCTCTCTGTGTCAAATTTTAAAAAAATCTTAAAGTTGATCAAAATAGCTTTATTCTCAAAATGTTAATGCTCGTTTGCAAAGTACTTGGTCACCCAAAAACTCTGATGGAGATGAACAATGAAATTAATGTTTGCACACCTGCTAACATGACATCCATTCTGCAACCCATGGATCAAAGAATAATTTCAACTTTTAAGTTTTATTATTTAAGAAATAAATTTTGTAAGGCTATTGTGATTCCTCTGATGGATCTGAGCAAAGTAAATTGAAAAACTTCTGAAAAGAATTCACCATTCTAGATGCCATTAAGAACATTTGTGATTCATGGGAACAGAACAAAATACTGACACAAACAGAAGTTTGGAAGAAGTTGCTTCCAACGTTTATGGATGACTTTGAGGGGTTCAAGACTTCAGTGGAGAAGGTAACTTTAAATGTGGTAGAAATAGCAAGAGAACTAAAAATTAGAAGTGGGGCTTGAAAGAGTTACTAAATGCTCAAATCTCATAATACAACTTTAACGGATAAGTTGCTTCTTATGGATGAATAAAGGAAGTGATTTCGTGAGGTGGAATCTACTCCTAGTGAAGATGCTGTGAAGATCACTAAAATGACAACAAAGGATTTTGATTATCACATAAAGTCAGTTGATAAAAGCAGCAGGGCTTGAGAAGATTGACTCCAATTTTGAAACAAGTTCTATTGTGAGTAAAATGCTATCAAACAGCATTACATTTTACAGGGAAATATCTCATGAAAGAGAGTCAATCAATGTGCCAAACTTTGTTATTATCATATTTTAAGAAATTGTAACAGCCCTCACAACCCTTAGCCACCACCACACTAATCAGCCATCAGGTATCAACATTAAGGTCAGACCCTCCACCAGCAAAAATACTGAAACTCACTGAAAGCTCAGATGATGGTTAGCATATTTTAGCAATAATGTACTTCTTAATTAAGGTATGTATGTTGTATTTTTAAACATAATGCTATTGCACACTTAATACACTATAATATAAAGCAAATATAACTTTTGTATGCCCTGGGAAACCAAAAAATTATTTGGTTCACTTTATTGTAATATTTGCTTTATTGCAGTGGTCTGAAATTGAACTCAAAATATGTCCAAGGTATGCCTGTAAATTTCTGTTATTAATTAAGTACCAACTTTATGATAGCAGCCCAAGATGACAACACTGTTTATTAAAACGTTTGAATCTTTTAAGCAGCACTGAGTAAATCCTCTCAGTTGGACAAATGGCACAAGTTAAAGAAAGTAAGAGTTTGATTCTCCCAGGTAAGACTGATAATCTTAAACTGATAATAAAGTAAAGAGATAGAAGATTGTCTCTCTCAGAAAAAAATGTGGGCATGGCTACTGGCATACAAATATAGCAAGCATAAAACAGGTAAAAAATAACTCAGGTTGCCAATGATTAAGGTTCTGGACAACAGATACCATGATGCTAAAGTCCATTATAGGCAATGAAATAGCTTAATTAATCATAACTCTCAGGCAGGGTAAGAAAATAGCATATATTAATATTTTTATAAATAACCAGATAGATAAAATAAAACATCTGTCTTGAGTCTTAAATTTGTTTTTGTCAGAAAGACTTCGTGGTGAATGTGAATTATCTTTTCCAAAAAGAAATATATCAAGTTGCATATTAGAGCTGATTTCTGAGATGTTAATATTACTATCACAGAACTGTATGTTTTTTTCTGATTATAACAGTAATGAATGATTATGTGAAATATGTTGCTTCATGGGGAAGTAAATATAATGTTAAATGTCCAGAATTATATACCACTTTTTCTTAAAGATTTTAGAGCATTTATGCATGAATTAAATTATTTATTGAAAAAAGAATAGTAAAGCTCAAAAATGCAGTAAAGTTGCAAGGTATATAATTAACATACCAAAGTCTGTTTTGTTTCTATACACCAGCAATAAATAACCCAAAAAGGAAATTAAAAAAACGATTCTATTTTCATTAGAATTCAAAAAACAAAATATCTAAAAATAAATTTAACCAAGGAGGTGAAAAAGTTGTACTTTGAAAACTATGAAACATCCCTAAAACTATGAAGAAATTAAGAAAGACTTCAATAAATGGAAAGATGGCAATACTGCCTAAAGTGATCAATAGATTCTATAAAAATTCCAATGACCTTATTTGTCAAAATAGAGAACCTGTTTCTCAGATTCATATGGAGTGCAGATGATCATGAATTGGCAAAACAATTTTGAAAAAACAAACTCAAAGTGTTCATACTTCCTAATTTCAAAACTTACTACAAAACTATAGTGTGGTACTGGTATAAGGATAAATATATATACAAATGGAATACAACTGAGAGTCCAAAATAAGCCCAGATGTCTATAGTGCATTGTTGTTGTTGTTGTTTAAATAGTCAATTACTTTTTATGAGAATGTCAAGACCATCCAAAGGGAGAGGATAGTCTGTTCAACAAATGGTGCTGAGACAATTGTATTGCCACATGTAAAAGAATATAATTGGATCTCTACCTTATGTCACATACAAAATGTTCCTCAAAATGAAGCAAAGATCGAAATATAAGAGGTAAAACAATAAAACTCTCAGAAAAAAAACAGGGGCAAATTTTTATGACCTTTAATTCTTAGATATGATACCGAAAGCATGAACAACAAAAGAAAAAAAATAAATTGGGCTTAATTAAAATTAAAAACTTTTTAAAAAGATTTTATTTGTTTATTTGACAGATAGAAATCACAAGTAGGCAAAGAGGCAGGCAGAGAGAGGGAGAGGGGGAAGCAAGCTCCCTGCTGAGCAGAGAGCCCGATGTGGGGCTCAATCCCAGGACTCCAGGATCATGACCCAAGCCGAAGGCAGAGGCTTTAATCAACTGAGCCACCCAGGTGCCCCTAAAATTTAAAACTTATGCACAACAAAATACATTATAAAGAAAATGAAATACAACTTATAGAGTGGGAGAAAATATTTGCAAATTATATATCCGATGAGAGTCTGGTTCCCAGCACATGTAAAGATCCTTGCAACTCAACAACAAAAGATAACCAAAGCCCTTGAATATACATTTCTTCAAAGAAAGTATACAAATGGCAAGTAAACATAAAAGGATGCTCAATCTCATTAGCTATCAAGAAAAAGTAAATCAAATCCACAATGAGATATCACTTAACACCCACTGGGTTGCTTATAACCCAAAGAACAGATAATAACAAGTATTAGGATGTGGACACAACAGATTCCTCATCCATTGCTGGTAGGAATGTGAAAATGGTTCCACTGCAGTAGAAAACTTTGGTGGTTTCTCAGGTAAAACATAGAATTACCAGGGTGCCTGGGTGGCTCAGTTGGTTAAGCATCTGCCTTAAGCTTAGGTCATGATCTCAGAGTCCTGGGATCTAGTCCCTCGTCAGGCTCCCTACTCAGTAGGGATCCTGCTTCTCCCTCTGACCCTCCCCCTGCTTGTGTGCTCTCTCTCTCACAAAAATAAATAAAATCTTTAAAAAAACACAAAACAAAACATTACTTTATGACCCAACAATTCTTACCCTATATACATGCCTCAGAAAATTGAAAACAGGTACTCAAATATTCATATGTGGATGTTCAGAGCAGCAAAAAGCCAAATGTCCATCAACAGATGAATGAATAAAAAGTTGATATACACATAAAATGGAACATTTTTCAGTTATAAAAAGGAATGAAGTGATGATATGTGCTACAACGTGAATGAATCTCAAAAGCATTACGCTAAGTGAAAGAAGCCAGGCGCAAAAGGCCGCATGTTGTATGATTCCATTTTTACGAAATATTCAGAATATGTAAGTCCATAGAAACAAAGACAGATTGGAGAAGGTTGGAGGAATAACTGCTTAATGGTATGGGTTGTTATTTGGGGGTAACAAAAATATTTTGGAAGAAGACAGAAGTGGTGGTACACAGGATTTTGAATGGTAAATGCCAGTGAATTTTTTTACTTTAAAATGCTTAATTTTATGATTTGAGAATTTCACCTCAGGTAGGAATAAATGAAAAAAAAATGTGTTTTCCATGCATAACTCACACTTCCAAACTTTTAATTTTATAGTTTTTCTGGTTTTTAATTTGATGAATCTATTTTATTTAAACTCAGTGTGAGGGGCAGCTGGGTGGCTCAGTCATTAAGCGTCTGGCTTCCACTCAGGATCTAGGATCATGATCCCATGGTTCTAGGATCGAGCCCTGCATCCAGCTCCCTGCTCTGTGGGAAGCCTGCTTCCCCTGCCTATGTTCCCTCTCTCTTTGTCTCTCTGTCAAAGAAATAAATAAAATCTTAAAAGAAAAAATAAAAAACTGAGTGTGAGAGGAGGAAGAGAAGAGTTTATTTTAATTTTTTATTCTCACTTGCCTGTTTTGTGAGGTTTCCTATGCATTTGAATGTTTTTATTTTAGTATACTTATTTAGACTGAGACATTTTCTGTGGAAAATTAATGTACTTAAACTATACTTAATGAGCTGAAATAGCGTCTTACTGTTTGTTACTGATCTATTTACACATATAATGTTTGCTTAATCTTTAGAAAATCGTATCAGGAAAATACTACCTCTGATATTTGGAACTTAAAGTGTTGCCCACCAGAGGGCTCTCATTTTTCTTTTATATTGCTTTTCAGAAAAATAGAAATTATATCTTAGTAGACTATACACTTTTGAGTAAATCAAATGTATTTTCTGGGTGTATATAGAGATGCTTCCTGAATAGTACATTAAAAATAAACTTATTATGATTAGTGTGCAAATAAAGCATAGTCTATAAGCACATACACTGTTTCCTACATCTCTTTATAAAATTCTGTATGAAAAGAGATTTGTGACCTATTGTGATTTGAACAAGAGGGAAATGAAACATGTTCTTTTAAAATTTAGAGAGCACAATCTCCAGAATAAATTAAATGTACGGTTACTTTCACGTATTAATCTCTATCATGATGGAAGAACTTTTTCCAACAACCATTTGGAAACAGAGCCTTAATCTGAAAATTGATAAACTGAGTTTATACTTTAAAAAAAAACATTTTTATCACTGAGTGACTGGGTGGCTCAGTTAGTTAAGCATCTGCCTTCAGCTCTCAGGTCATAATCTCAGGGTCCTGGAATCAAGCCCCATGCTGACTCTCTGCTCAGACAAGAGTCTCTTTATCCCTCTCACTCTCTCTCTATGCTATTTCTCTCTCTGAAAAAAATAATATATATATTTTTTATCACAACTATATTATGTATGGGGAAGTGTGGTTGACTAAACTCTTTTCCTTGAGAAGCTCAGTCTATAATGGAAAGCAGCCTCTTTGGAGAACAGTGTGGAGATTCCTCAAGAAATTTGAGTGAAATAAGTCAAGCAGAGAGAGTCAATTATCATATGGTTTCACTTATTTGTGGAGCATAACAAATAGCATGGAGGACAAGGGGTCTTAGAGAGGAGAAGGGAGTTGGGGGAAATTGGAAGGGGTGGTGAATCATGAGAGACTATGGACTCTGAAAAACAACTGAGGGGTTTGAAGTGGCAGGGTGGTGGGAGGTTGGGGTAACAGGTGGTGGGTATTATAGAGGGCACGGATTGCATGGAGCACTGGGTGTGGTGAAAAAATAATGAATACTGTTTTTCTGAAAATAAATTAATTAATTTAATTAAAAAAAAAAAGAAAATGGGCCCATGGATAAATAACAATGGTGTATTTTAACTGCTATAAAGAAGTGTGTCATCCAAAAGACTTGATCACTAATTCTCAGGGAGAAGTGAAGGCTGGGAATGTTGTATACTTTAAAGAAATCCCTCCAGAAACCTCTTCCATATATTGCTGTGCCAAGTGAAGTTGTGGAGAAAGAAACTACTTAGGAGGATCAGGGGAGTTTCCTAAACCATAAATTAAAAGATAAGAGTTCAATCTGAGTAGAGGGAAGAGGGGTGGGATAAGGAGTGGGAGGACCAACCTGGGATCAAGGTCACAGAGATAAGAAATGAAGAACAAAACATACAAAAGACCATGTGAAGTCTTCAGGAATGAGGGCATGATCCCAGGTTTGAGGTTCACTGGAACCGATGAGGCCACAGGGAATGGAGAAAGATTGTGGTGGAGGGTTCAAGATCACATTTCAATAAGTTCTAAATGCATGTAAAAGAACTTGACTTTATCTCTTAAGAAATTTGGAGCCAGAGACATTTTTAGGCGGGAGAGTGTTTTCAACAGAAGATTAATTTAGTTTGCTAATTTTGAGGGATCTGGGGAGCAAGTTAATGGTGTGGAAGAACAGAAGCAGTAAAATGTGAGACAGAGAATCTAATTAAGAGGCAGTTATAAATATTGAATAGATAAGAGCCTTTATTAAACTTGGACCAGTGTAGATGATGAAAATACAACTGAATAAAAGATATTAGCATCATGAAAGAAACATTTCAGCAAACTTCAACCAAGCATCATACAACTTTGTCTGTCTGTGACCTTGAGCTTGTTAGAGTTTTGTGCAACTCATCCTAGAATTCTTAGAGCATTGTGCCTGGTTTTGTGAGGTAAACCAGAGAAATGACCAATCCCTAAGGACGTTTAACTATTATCTATTCAACCAGTCAAGTGATATCCTGCTTTATTTCAGGAATATTTCTTCTCCTCATCCTGTTAAGAGAAACATTGAGCAGGACCTGTAAAAAGTCAAGGAGGTGCCTTTTAAGATGAACAGCTTAAAGCGTATTTATAAGCAGAAGAGAAAGTAAGTGATGGTGGATATAACAAAAACAGGTCTAATTCACAGAGCCTCTTTCAGGAATCATGGTAACAGTTCGATTTGATAGCTTATAATATTGAGAAGTCATGGTATCTCTAAGTACTTTGCATTTATCAGCTCATTAAATTCTCACAGCAATTTTATTGATGACAATATTACTATTATTATCAAGTCTATGGTACAGATCGAAAAATGAGGCAACGATTGATTAAGTAACTTGCTAATGCAACAAAGCCAGGATTTCCAGGTGAGGAGTATGGGGTACAAGCTCTTAAACACTACCCTATTCTACCCCACTTTTCAGCAGGAGACTACATGGGACTGACAAGAGTTAATAGCAGACTGGAGAAAATCTTGATTTCTCTCTACCACATATCCTTGTAAACATGCTAATGGTAGATTCTGTGGAGTTTCTATATAAGAGATGATTTGAGCAGGACGTGCCTGTCTGTTTATACTGATTACTATAAATAAATCTGGAATTTATATAGTTATGGGATATAGCTGGTTGGAGAATTAAATTAGTCTTGTAACATCTTTGTCCCTGAGTGACTAAACATATAAAAACCGAGAAGCTCTAAACCTAAGTAGCTGAGTTCACATGCATACCACACATTGTTAGTGCTTGTTTGTTACTCTCAGTGTGGGAAAAAGGACAATTAGGAAGCTGGTTTTGAAGTCTCAGACCCCTCGGGAAAAGAGTACTACATGTGTGCCTGCTTCTTGCTTGTATCTTCTGAATCATTAGTTGTTCAGTGTTGGGCAAGACCTATGATTCATGTGAGTCTGTTTTGACAATTTTACCTTTTGAGGCCACTCATTGTGGGAAGAAAAGGGCACAGTGGTGGCAGATGGTGGGTGTTTTGGCTTTGAACATCTTCAGTCTTGCTGTAATTTAGTCTATTATGGTACAGAATTAAGCAGAACACTGTTTTATGCCTATACACGTACCCACCAGGTCAATAATTCCCAAATTTCTTTTTATAAGTTGTAGATTCAGGCCTTTCATTTGACAAAATGAAGACTATAAATTGGGGACTGGTATAAATGGTTTGTAAAAATAAAATTAGTTAACATTATTAAGCAATTTTTTTTTGCTTCAATATTAACTTGTTTACCTCTTGTAACAAAATTTTGAAGTCAGTGCTATTATTGTTGTTTTAGAGATGAAAAAAATTAATAAATGTGGCCCAATCGTTGTGCTCAGTCTGACCAGCATCTCCTTGCTACAGAGGAGTAAGGAGGCTGGTAGAAGGCACGGATAGAAGAATTCTCCTCTTCCCTTAGAATTAATGCAGGTATCTCCCTCAGGTCCTATTCTGTTTGGTCAACCCATATGGCTGTATTATATTAATCTGCTCAGTTGGCCATCACGGCATACCACAGGCTGAATGGCTTAAACAAAAGAAATTTATTTTATCATAATTCTGGAGGCCAGAAGCAAAAGATTTAGGATTGATTTGGGGTGATGTTCTCTTCCGGGCTTGTAACCTTCTCACTGTGTCCACACATGCCCTTTTTTCTGTTTGCTTAGAGAGAGAGAGAGAAAGATCCTTGGTATCTCATCCTCTTCTTATAAAGTCCTGTCACATTAGGAACTACCTTGATGGCCTCATTTAACCTTAATTATCTCTTTAAAGGCTCCATCTCCACTGGGACTTACAGCTTCAGTACCTGAACAGGGGAGTGCCTGGGCACAGTTCAGTCCAGAACAATGTTTCCTCTACCTTCCTGTGTCCAGCCATATTTCCTTTTTTCAGTACTTTGTCTCTCTTTTCATCGATTTGAAAATCTTTCCTCTTGCCTTGACTTTGGTTCCGTGGGACTCACAGAGGTGAGACTAGTTTTCTCCCTTCCCTGCTGAGAATGGGAAAATCAGAGACTGGCTTCCAGCTAGCCTCCATTCTGGCCTTCGGTCTCTGCTTCGCCCATCAGTTTTTCACATGACCCTCAGACTATCATCCTAAAAATAAACTGTCTCTCAGTTAACTAGACAATGAAACCAAGATTCTTAAACATGGTTTTACAATCTTGCCAATATACTTTCGTTGCTTTATCACTCTGTTTCAGTCAAGATCTATAAAACCCACTATTATGAATCTGTCACTTTTCTTCCACCATTCAATACACTGCACGTGTCTCTGTTATGGGACTTAATTCCTTCCATGTAGTATAAATGCTAGTTGTTTATATCAGCCTTAGAAGATTAGAACCTTCATTGAGCTAGAGACAATATTTATTTACTGTCTGTACACTTGTACTGAACAGGTATATGTAAGCCCTCAAGAATTAATTTAAGAGTTAATTTTAAAAACTATATGATCACTCACTTAAATATTTATGCAATGACAACTCTCTGCTAGGCTCTCTGATTTGAGACAGAAGCTAAAAATGTTCTTACTAATTTTTTTTCCCACCAGAAAATTATATCTTAGTTTAGTTGACAGTTCATAGAGTATAAACAAATGTTTTTAAGATTCTGAATCCTTAGTCAAGATTTCAAAGAGTGCTATTGGGTTCTTTTTTTTATCCATTAGAATTAGGCTTTAGTGGGTTTAATCATTCAGAATAGAATGGTTTGAATAAAGGACCTTCCTCACACAAAGTAAGCCAAGAAGTAGGCATACTGAGAGCTACGACTCAGGGGCTCAGAGACGGTCATGAACCCATCTACCTCCATATTTGCACCCCACATCCCTTGGATAATGTCCTGCCTCCATGGGACTCCAGCTACCACATAGGGTTTCTTTGCTAACAAGTGGAATGTAAAACATAAAACAATTCCATTTAACTGGCCAGGGCATAATCATACGCCTGACCTGTGTGTAGAGTGTAGAGGGAGGATGAGAAATGTAATCTTTTATTTTTTAATATATTTTTAATATATTTATTTATTTATTATCTTTTAAGACTTATTTATTTGACACAGAGAGAGACAGTGAGAGAGGGAATACATTTAGAGGGAGAGAGAGGGAGGGAGAATCCGGCTTCCCATTCAGTAAGGAGCCCAATGCGACGCTCCATCCCAGGATGCTGGGATCATGACCTGAACTGAAGGCAGATGCTTAATGACTGAGCCACCCAGGGGCCCCGAGAAATACAATCTTTTAGCTAGGCACATGGCCACCTTGAATAAAATCAGAAATATCTTATTAAAGGAGAGTAAATAAATGGTATTTATGTCTTGCAAGAAGTACTTGCAAACTTCTTCAACCAAAATATATAGATATAGATTTATATCTATAGATATAAATATAGATTTATATCTATAGATATAGATCCATATTCAGATATAGACCTGAAGTTAAATAGGATTACAGAATGAGCTTTTACTGAGCTGAAATTGAACTATTTCCATTCAGGTTGCAGATTAACTAATCACATTATTAAAATAGAAACAACAACAACAACAAAGATTGTCAGTTAAAATTCAAAGTTTGTTTGGCCCGAGGCCCATATACCTCTCTCCCCCCACCTACTGTCTGTCCCCGTCACCTCCCAACAATCTACCCACCCAACTCCCATTCACTTACTTTGAGTCCTAAAAATGATTCTCCTAAGTGTTCTCCAGTGCTTTTCCTTACCCTGCCTTGCCTCTAACTACCCTTGAAGTACTTGCATATATGTCTAAAGTGGCTTGCCTAGACATATTTGGGGTGATTAAGATGCATTTGCTGAACAGCGATGGAACTCATTACTCATGTCTTTTGGGAAGGACCTAAAATAGCCCTTCTAGAATTCAGCAAAGTAAGAATTGTAGGGATGGTGGGCGCCTGGGTGGCTCAGTGGATTAAGCTACTGCCTTCGGCTCAGGTCATGATCTCAGTGTCCTCGGATGGAGCCCCGCATTAGGCTCTCTGCTCAGCAGGGAGCCTGCTTCCTCCTCTGTCTCTGCCTGCCTCTCTGCCTACTTGTGATCTCTCTCTCTGTCAAATAAAATAAATAAAATCTTAAAAAAAAAAAAAAAGAATTGTAGGGATGGTGAAAGGAATAGAAGAACAGAAATGGAATCTAAGCAAATGACTACAAATGCATGCACTGGCAAACGTCTTGAAAGAAAAAGAAAAGAGAATAGTTCTAAGTGGGGGAAAAACTAGTTTTTTTAGTTGTAGCTACAATCTATTTCATTTTTATCCAGTGTTGGTCCAGAAACATCAGTGTTGTTCTTCCTACCAATGTAGTTGGAAAAATCTGGAAAATGTACTTTACAGTTTCACAACACAAATTTAATTGAATGTTTTCTAAGAAAAAATATGATTAACAAGTAGAAAAACTTCTGTAAGAGTTAAATTCTCTATAATTATTCCAAGCGCATTTGGGTGATGATTACCTAATATCCTCTGTCCTCTATTTTTAATGGTAATATCTACACTAAACATGTTTTTTTTTTAAAGATTTTAGTTATTTATTTGACACAGAGAGAGATCACAAGTAGGCAGAGAGGCAGGCAGAGAGAGAGGAGGAAACATGCTCTCTGCTGAGCAGAGAACCCAATGCAAGGCTCGATCCCAGGACCCTGAGATCATGACCTGAGCCAAAGGCAGGGGCTTAACCCACTGAACCACCCATGTGCCCCAACACTAAACATGTTTAAAATTGAAAATCAAAATGTCTTTTCCTCTTTTTGGTCATTCTGAAGTATAAGAAACCAGTTAAATTTTCTTCTTAATAGCAGCTCTAGCACACACAAAAAAAATAAAGAAGTTTGAAATAATATCTGAGACTTCCTACAAAGCATGGCAGATTAAACGTATATGTTTATCTCCAATACCCCTGAAAACGGCATTAAAATTACAGAAAATACATATTCAAGGTATAAATCCACAAGAGCATGGAGAAGAGCCACCAGAGAAAAATCACCAAATTTTTGGAAGCAGCAACGTGGATTTAAGAATGGTAACTAGTGGCAGAGTACAGAAAGGCGAAATCTAAATGTACACAGAGGGAAGTATCAAGAAGCAAGTTTCAAGATTGTGGAAACTATGATGTCAGAGAGGTAACAGTGAGGACACAGAAGTGACAGAAGAATGAGTTCAAAGCCTGTATAGGAGCAGTTGCATCCCAGATACCTTTCACCACTCTGTAATGCCTTCATAACGCCCCCATAACCTTCTGTAACTGCAGCAGGAAAATGAGATTTTCTCCCTGGAGAAAGCTACAAAAGGGCCTCAGTGTGCATAAGCAAATGACCATATTGAACAAACTGGCCTACTGGGCTGAGAAACAGGGATACCACCTGGGGAAATCCTACATACCAGTATGGGAAAGTCAACACACAGCTCCTTTCCCTATTTTTGGTCCCAAGTTCAGGCAGCAGTGCTCATTGCCAGGTAGAATTATCCACAGGAGAAACTGATTGGCTGAAGAGAGAGGACTGACATCTTTGGAACAGCTCACAAACAGATGGACTTGGCTCTATCATCCTACATGAAGTGAACCAATCGACCAATACTCTTCCACCCACAGATGGTTTCTAGTGAACCTTTTAAGGCCTCCTTCTTAAACATGAAGGGGCATCCAAGATCTCCAGGCATATTAGGAAACCCTCCATATGAAAATAAAAGAGTAAATCAATCAAATATAGAGGAAGACTTTAAACAAATACAGAAGGAAAGCAAGACAAAGGGAAATAAAAAATTTTAAGTTAAATACTCATAGAAGGAGAAATAAAGTACTATTTGCCTGAAAAGATTTTTTCAAAAAATATCAGATCAGAGAACAGGAAAGAATTTTTAGATATTAAATGTGTATGTGTGAGCATGTATGTATATACTCAAAGGCATGGTACATTAAAAATGCCTATAAATTCCTTGTTTTTCCTTTCATTGAGAAGTATAAGGGCTGGCCCTACTGGACCAATAAAATGACATAAAAGTGACATTTGGGACTCCTGCAGTTAGGTCATGAGAGTCAATTTCTTCAGCTTTCACTGAAGATTCTTAGCATATACTCTTTGGGCATCCACAATTGCCACATAAAATATTTTACTAACTGATACAGTCATGTTGAAGGGGCTACACGTAGGCATACTTATCAACGGTTGGCTTCCTGCCACTGCTCCAGAAATGTTAGTAAAACTATTTTAGGCCATTGAGACCAGTCCATCTACCGGCTGAATATCACCAAATAACTATCAACATTACTTGGAACAACGAAGTGCTACTTAAATTCTTGGTCCACAAAGTCATGAAATGTAATAAAATAGCTACTGTAAGGCACTAAGTTTAGGATGGTTAATAATACAATAGTAGATAACTATAACAGGGTTGAATAATAAAGTTAAAGAAAATTCCTGGAAATTAGAACAAAAAGACAAAGAGGTCAAGAAGGAATGAATATATATATATATATATATATATATATTTTAATCAAAGGTCCAATATCCAACAGGAGGTCTTTAAGGAAAGATTAGGAGCAAATGGAAAGAAGTAGATTATACACAAGAGAGTTTTTCTTCAATTAGAGAACACTGAGTTTCCAGACTGAATGGATCCAGTGAGTGCCAGCAAAAGAAATAAAAAGTTAAAAAAATAAATGAGGATAAAAGGAAAATTCTGAAAGTTTCCAGAAGGAGAAAAAAAAAGTAATCTACTAAAAAAAAAAAAAAAAAACAAAACAAAAGGAAAATAGCCTCAGACATCTCGATAGTTGCACTGGAGCAAGGCTGAAATGCTTTCAAAATTCTCACGATAAATGGTTTCCAACCTAGAATTCTAGTCTTTTAGACTACAAGTTAAATCTGCTGATAAAAAACAAATATTTTTATTTCACTAAATCTCTAAGCATTTATAGCCCACGGACTTTTCTCAGAAAGCTGGTGGATATGACCTATCACCAATACTGGAAAAACTGTCTGTATCAGTTCTTTGCCCAACTAAAAATTCACTTACCATGGAAGAGAGGGCTAAGGGATATTAGAGTACAACATTTTAATTCCATTTACAAATAAAGGAGTGGACCTTGTTAGAGGTCACAAAGCTAGTACATAGGAGAATCTGGGTTAAGAAGTCAGTAAGGATAGGCTTTAAACTCTGCACTCCAAAACTACATGATTTGCTGCCTTTCAGTTTTTCATAGGTTTATTTATATTTTACATTTGTGTTTCCATTTCTGTAAATTGTGTCAATGAGCTTTGCCTATTTCTAAATTGAGGGCTCTGGCAAGAGTTAATTTAGGGAGTAGGCTCAAGCTGGAGCAAGTGACCCAGAGCTCCTATGTCCTTCCACAAGTTTGTATTCACACTTCTTTATCTCACACCAAGGGCTTTATGAAGTTCCTGATGACCAGCTGGAGGAGGAAAAAGCCCAAGCCTTTTTCAAAGATGAGTCCCTTTGTTATGTAGTGGCAAGCTGCAAATGAGCTGTAGCATTGTAGCCCCATTCCCAGAAAGATGGGAAATATCTTGCAGAAATGAAATACCCCCAGCGGCAGAGTTTTGGGAAGTGCACTTGATCATTCTCATTTTAAGGAGAGAGTAACACCCTGATGTAGAAACATGCTGGCTGGTCTCACTGTGCACTGGTTCCAAATGCATGTAGATTTCAGTTACCATGGTTTGGCTAAATAACACCAGTGCTCTAACAACATGGCTTAAATCCTAGTTGCCGTGGTGTATTAACTGTGAGTGATTCCATAAAGTACCAACTTTGCTGCTAACTCCCCAAACCATAGGTCACTCTGTAAATAATAGATGTGCATTGTGATCAGCAACCAAACACATGACTTCTTTCAAAATATGACTATGACTGGTCATTGCCATCCATTATTCAGTTCACACACAGATAGCAAAGACAGTGATAAACCCATACAACATTTTACTGAATTGGATCATTGAAAAAGGGCATCACAAACAAGATGAAAGTGCAGTGAAGGAATGAGATGTGCTAACACTCAAAGTGAAACTGGATGTGATCAGAAGGCTTAAGAATGGCAATAGTGAAGGGAAGATAGACTGAGACAAAAATCTGAATGAAACTACAATATGGACCATATAGAAAAAGTCAAACTGATATAACCAAATAAGATTAAGTTCTTTCAGTGTCTTTCATTTTAAGTTTCATCCGCAACAGAAAGACCCTTATGGTTGAAATAGGGCATTTACTTCTCCGTTACTTTGTGTGTAATACCGTAGAAACTCATACTGCGCTTAGAAATCACTCTGCAAGAGTCAAGTCAAATTTATTTCATTCATTTCTTTTTTCAAATCAAATTTATATTGAGTTAGAGATGGAAAAGTTAGCCCTGGAAATAGCCCATTAGCAGATTCTAGATATGCAGCTAAAGAAACTCACCGAAGGTAAATTTGTGAGTGTACATGAGGAAAGCAGTTGTGATGAAAAGATGAAGACATCCTTGAAGAAGCAATCCCAATAAAAAGCAAAACAAAACGAAACAAAATTGTCATTAGAGGAACCCCTGGAAACATTTCATGACATCAAAGAACAAACTATTGGAAGCTAAGGCATAGAAAAATTTCTTGCTCCATATTTTAAGTTATATAATAAGAAAAAGGCAAGCAATCTTCAAACTACTTCTAATAATTTTCACCAAAAAAGCACAATTATAAGGTAAATAAATTCTGAGGATTTAATGTGACATAGTAACTATAGTTGATAATACTGCACTGTATATGTGAATTTTCTGAGTAGATTGTAAGCACTTCTATGACATGCATACACAAAAGGTAAATATGTAAGATAATAGTTGTGTTAATTAACTTGATTTGGTAAGTATTTCACAATGTTATATGTATATCAAATCCTTACATGGTACACCTTAAATATATATAATTTTATTTGTTAAGCATACCTCAGAAAAGCTGGTAAAATTAAATGTAAAAATACCTCCAAGAATTCTCAATATTTTCAATGTTTTAAATTACAGTGTACTAAATAAATATTAGCTTCACTTTTTTCCCCCTTTCTTATATCATTTTAACTGGCAGTAAGATAATTTTTACTATCTTTTAAGTATTTTCCAAAGTGACTGAGCAGTCATAGTATTTCTTATTGATCATTTGGATGACACTGCATCGTTTCAGCTTACATTTTTGTTAGGATACCATGAAAGTAAGCACCGTCTTTACAAGGACAAATAGGCAATGGCAAATGGACCAGATGGCTGGTCATGAAAGGGACAAGAAGAAAGACTAGGAAATTGGGGATGAAGATGCTTGCAAAAGAAGCATGAAGCTGAGTCTAGGTGCAAAGGAACAAAATAGGGGGATCTTTGTACCACAGTTGAAAACCACTAGGGACCATCCACTGTAGAAGTGAATGAACTATCTAGTCAACAGAAAGACTCTACCAGTAGATGTCAGCCAGACTCTATCCTTAACCACCCCGCTGCTCTAGCAGTGGGATCATAGCATAACTGTACTAGCAGAGATGGATGATTTCAATGGGTTCAAAAGCATGCGCTCCCCCTCATCAAGGGATGTAGCTATTGTCACTGAGCAGTGTCTAACCTACCAGCTAAAGATTCTAATGCTTTCTTTTAATATGGCAACATCCTTTGAAGAAATCAAAGCCACTTATTACTAGCTGTAGATGTTTTACAAATGCCTTCTGTCAAATTAAAATCCCTCTATTCTTAGTTATTATAATGAATGGGTGTTGAATTTTGTCCAGTCCTTTTTTTTTTCCCCCATCTACTGAGATCATATGGATTTTCATACTTTATCGATTTGTTAAAATGTATAGATTGGTTTTCAACTGTCAAACCAAACTTGCATCCTGGGAATAAACATCATTTGGTCATGAATTGAGTTGTTAATATTCTTTCAATGATATCTTTGCCATTTCTATTCATGAGGAATATCAGTCTGTTGTTTTAGTTTTCTTTTCATAATTTGGTATCAGGTTTGTGCTAGTCTCATGAAATAGACTGGCAAGTGTTCTCTTTCCTTTGGGTAAGTTTGGTATTATTTCCCCTTCAATGCTTACTAGACTTCACCAATAATGTCATTTGGGCCTTGGACTTGTTTTGTGGGAAGGACTTTGATTTTAAACTTCTGTAGTAGATATAGTACTATTCAGAAAGTTTTTCTTAAGTCAATTTTTCCAATATTCCAAGGAATTTATTTATTTTATCTAATAATAATATTTTACTTTCCTTTTTGATGTAGGAATTTCATGGTGTCTCCTGTTTCATCTCTGTATTGAAAATTTGTGTTTGTCCCCTTTTTCTTCACCAGCCCAGCTACAGGTTAACAATTTTACTGGTAGTTGATTTTCTGTGATCTTTGTCCATTTTCCATTGAATTAATTTATGACATTTAATTATTTCCATTCTTCTAATTACTTTGGCTTTAATTTATTCTATTTTTAACTTCTTAAATTAGAAGTTTGGATCACAGGTTTTAGGTAATTTAGTCTTTCTAATATGAGCATTTGAAGTTAAATATTTTCATATAAGCATTGATTTAGTTATATTTCACGTATTTTAATACACTTTCTTGTGTTTTTATTGTCACATATAATGCAAGAAACTTATAAAAGTGAATTCCATTCCTTCCCTCTTATTTATTCTTTGAGATATAATTTCCTTTGTAAGGTCTTCTTTAATTCATGAATTATTTAGCAACACATCATGTAAGTTCCTAATATTTGGTAATTCCTATCTTTCTTTTCTTTCCTATCTTTCTTTTCTTAATTTTTAATTTAATTCTCTTGTGGTCAGAGAATATACTATTTTTTCATTCTTCTCAATATATTGAAACCATCATATGGCTTAACTTGTAGCACATTTGGTGAATGTTCATGGGCACTTGAGAAAATGTGCAATCCACTGTTGTTGAGTGTATGTTCTATTAATATCAATTAGATCAAATTTGTATATAATTTGTTCAAAGCTCTTAGCCTTTAAAAAAAAAAAAAATATATATATATATATATATATATATATATATATATATATATATATTTAAGACACAGAGAAAGAGAGAGAGAGCAAGCATACAAGCAGGGGGAGGGGCAGAAAGAGAGGAGAGAGAATCTCTAGCAGACTCCCCGCTGAGTGTGGAGCTGGACAGGAGGCTTTATCCCATGACCTGAGCCAAAATCAAGAACTGACCACTTAAACAACTGAGCCATCCAGGCACCTCCAAAGTTCTTATCCTTATTCACTTAATATCAACTCACTCTACAAATTATTGAAAAAGTAATATGAACATAATAACATATTTTTTTCTTTTTATCCTCTCAGATCTGTAAGTTTTTGATTCATTTATTATGAAACATAAGCATAGACATCTAGGATTGGTATTCTTGTTTAATTGATACTTACTTTTATAAAACATTTTTCTTTACCTTTGGTACTGTTTGGTACTGTTTCTTGTTCTAAAACATGGTAGTATTATGGTCTTTTGGTTTTCTTATGATTAATATTTTTATGGTATACATTTTTCCAAGTTTTTAACATATTTACCTCTAGGGTTAAAGTGGGTCTCTCATAGACACTATGTGGTTAGATCTTGCTTTTATCCAGTTTGACCCACTGACTTTTTATTGGAGTGTTTTCTACTTACATTTAATGTAATTACCAATATAAACTGAGTTTCCATCTACTTTCTTGCTATTTCTAGCCTGTTTTTTCATATTTCTTATACTGCCTTTACATGATTTACTTGGGATTAAGATGAGTATATTTCATTATTCCACTATTTTCTAGTATTAATTAGACCTTCTTAAACTTTCAGTGGTTTCTGTAGGGGTTATAGTATGCATATTTAACCTACCACACTCTATCTTGAAATTATATTATGCTTTGTCACATATAATGCAAGAAACTTACAAAAATGCATTCCATTCCTTCCCTCTTATTCCTTCTGTTTTCATGCTTTACATTTCTATAACTTATTAACTCCCCAACACTTTCTTAAACAGTTAACTGCCTTTTGAGAAATTTTAAAATGAGAAATAAAAGGCAATTTATATTTACCAAATTTTCTAGTGATTTCAAGCATTCTTTTTTTATCTTTGTGGCTCCAAGTCTCTACCTGGTATCATTTTCCTTTAGCTTAAAGAACTTTTTTGTATTTCCTTTTGTGCAAGTCAGCTGACAACAAATCCTCTCAACTACTATATTTTTTTAATTAAATTTATTTATTTTCAGCATAATAGTATTCATTATTTTTTCAACACACCCAGTGCTCCATGCAATCCGTGCCCTCAATAATACCCACCACCTGGTACCCCAACCTCCCACCCCCCCACCACTTCAAACCCCTCAGATTATTTTTCAGAGTCCATAGTTTCTCATGATTCACCACCCCTTCCAATTTACCCCAACTCCCTTCTCCTCTCTAACTCCCCATGTCCTCCATGCTATTTGTTATGCTCCACAAATAAGGGAAACCATATGATAATTGACTCTCTCTGCTTGACTGATTTCACTCAGCATAATCTCTTCCAGTCCTGTCCATGTTGCTACAAAAGTTGCGTATTCATCCTTTCTGATGGAGGCATAATACTCCATAGTGTATATGGACCACATCTTCCTTATCCATTTGTCCGTTGAAGGGCATCTTGGTTCTTTCCATAGTTTGGCGACCGTGGCCATTGCTGCTATAAACATTGGGGTACAGATGGCCCTTCTTTTCACGACATCAGTATCTTTGGGGTAAATACTCAGGAGTGCAATTGCAGGGTCATAGTGAAGTGAGACAGGAATCCATCAGAATCCTAGAGTAGAACATAAGCAGCAATCTCTTTGATATCAGCCACAGCAACTTCTTTCAAGACATGTCTCCAAAGGCAAAGGAAACAAAAGCGAAAATAAACTTTTGGGACTTCATCAAAATCAAAAGTTTCTGCACAGCAAAGGAAACAGTCAAAAAAACAAAGAGGCAACCCACGGAATGGGAGAAGATATTTGCAAATGACAGTACAGACAAAAGGTTGATATCCAGGATCTATAATGAACTCCTCAAACTCAACACACACAAAACAGGCAATCATAAAAAAAAAAAATGGGCAGAAGATATGAACAGAGACTTCTCCAATGAAGACATACAAATGGCTATCAGACACATGAAAAAATGTTTATCATCACTAGCCCTCAGGAAGATTCAAATTAAAACCACATTGAGATATCACCTTACACCAGTTAGAATGGCCCAAATTAGCAAGACAGGAAACAACATGTGTTGGAGGGGATGTGGAGAAAGGGGAACCCTCTTACACTGTTGGTGAGAATGCAGGTTGGTGCAGCCTCTTTGGAGAACAGTGTGGAGATTCCTCAAGAAATTAAAAATAGAACTTCCCTATGACCCTGCAATTGCACTCAACTACTATATTTATGAAGAATAGCTTGCCTTCATTTGTGCACGTTTATTCACTTGGCATTCCCTAGCTACTTTCACTGGGAATTCCTGGCTGACTATTTGTTTTTTTCAGCATTTTAACGATGTCATTCCAATGTCTTCTGGTTGGATGATTTCTGATGAAAATCCTAGAGTCAATCTTACTTTTTTTTTTCTTCTCTGTGCATCACATGTCATTTTTCTCTTCCATTTTTAAGATTCTTTCTTCAAAGATTGTTTTCAGATATTTGATTATAATTTGCCTTGGTATTATTTCTATGCATTAAGCCTACTTTAAATGTGTTGAGATCCTTTTATCTATGGAATCATATAATTTTCATCAAATTTGGAATATTCACAGCAATTATTTCCTTCTAGTATCAAAGTATTTTCCCATCAGTCACTATTAAGAAACTTGGAATTCTCATTTTTAACCAACTTCATCATCATCAATAACCTAACATCATCAAAACTACAATAAACTGATTATCATGTGGCTTTTAATAAGATGCATTGAGAAGGAGGTAATATTGCTTCAGTAGCATTCCTGTCAAAATATCCATAAGCTAAATCTAATCATGAGAAATCAGGGAAATGAAAAAAGAAATAAGCTGTGGGGCATTCTATAAAACAACTGGCCTGTACTCTTCAAAGATGCCATGGCAAGAAAGATTAAAAACAAAGCAAAACAAAAAACTGAGGAACTGTTCCAGATTAAAAGAGATTAAAGGGACATGAAAACAAAAGATAGTACATGATCCTAGACTGGGTAAAAAAATAGCTATAAAGGTATACCTGAAACAATAAATCAAATTAGAATATTAACTGTGGATTGGATAAGAGGATTGTGTCAATGTTAAATTTCCTGTATTTTGAGGAAAAACAGAGGTTATGTAAGGGAATGGCCATATTTTTAGAACATATACACTGAAATATTTAGGATAAAATACATATTCTCACCAACTTACTTTTAAATGTTTTAGAATAAACAGAAAATAGGTGTGTGTGCATAAGTGCATGTGCATGGTGAGAGAGAATATAATAAAACATATGAGGTGAACCAATCTAAACAACTGGTAAATCTGAACAAAGGCCATACTTGAGTTACTTGTAACTTCTTATAAATATGAAAGAACATAAAATAAAATTTACCAAAATTTATCATGAAAACATCTTAAAAAGTTGTAGGGTTGTATTTGTTAGGTTGTACAAAATGGCAATTGAGGATGGACATGGTTTTATGTTTCTTTTAACTGACATGCTCCATGAATTAAGAGTCTAAATAGCACTATTAACACTCAATGTATAACAAAAATTAAAATGACCATTATTTATAAAGATCTATTCATTGCAAGTGTTGTACTAAGCATTTTACACACATTGTGTTTATCTTATACAACAATTCTGTAACAGTGGATTATAATGGTGCCTATTTTACAAATGAGGAAATTGAAGTGATGGAAAGTTAAGCCGGCTGCTTAAAATCAGACAGTGAGTAAGTGGGAAATGTCAGGATTTGAACCTGAGTCTGTATCGCTCTAAAATATGTGCTGTTAAATGTTGCATTACATGGACCTTCAAAT
Organism: Mustela nivalis; assembly: GCF_964662115.1. Taxonomy (NCBI): domain Eukaryota; kingdom Metazoa; phylum Chordata; class Mammalia; order Carnivora; family Mustelidae; genus Mustela; species Mustela nivalis. Next base: position 100,826,625 of record NC_139023.1, read on the forward strand.
ATTCTATGAGTGTTTGGAAGTTCAGTCCATGATTTACTTGAAGTTGGTGTGTTGAGGTTTTGGGGTTTTATTTTCCAAAAGCAAGACAAAGAATGTGTTTGTTTTTCTCTTTAGCAGAGGATCTGCTCAGCTTGTCTAAAACACTGTGGTCTTTGGCTCACACCATCTTAATAAAACCCAGGTGTATTTAGTGAGATTATATGACACATGTTCAGGTTCATGTTTGATTTCAAATTAAGTATCTAGATGATTTATGGTAAAGAGTTTACCTCCTTCTTTCCCATGTGGATTCTAATTCTAATCTTCAATCTGCTCTTCCAACACTTCCAGCACTTAGAGTTTCTCCTATTTAAACCCTTCATTGTTGTTTCTAGAATCACGAGAGACTATTACCTAGCCCAGCACCTGTTTCCTTGATTTTTTCTTTTAGGGAAGAATTGAGCTTATATTAACATGACTACACTGTATTTTACCAAATTCCCAGGAGAAAAACATTGGTTTTTTTAGGTCTCCTAAAAGTATTTGATTACACCAGTATATAATTTTATAACAATGGGAATCATTTAAAATTTTAAGTAATTTCAACGTCAATTTTGATATATGTAACTATATGAAATTTACTCTCCATATTCCTCACATTTTGAAGAAAAGGCATAAAGGAGAACAGTTACATTTCAGGGACAGTTAATTTGAATTCTAACATGGTTGATAAATTAGATTACATAAATTCTAAACATATTGGAGTTTTCATCACCAAGACAAACTGAAACCCAAACCTACATGAAAGTTCAAAAACACTTCATGACTAACTTATTTTATTCATTCTAGTCTTTCTACAGTTCTTGATTAATCTAACACCAGACTCACTATTTCCACAATTGTGTAAGACAAGTTTTTGAGCTGACTAAAATTAGGGAGCAGAGAAAAGTCTCAAGCCAAAGGCTGTTTTCCATTGACTTTCTTTTATTGCAGTTTTATGTACTTGAAAAACCAACAAAGAGAAAGATCCTCTTTCCTGAGATTTCCAGATTTTTTTTACAGATAAAAGTTTGGTCAAATATGTAAACACTGGCATTGCTACTAAACTCTGAGTTTTTGAGTGTCATTAGTTGAATATGATCTAACAATTTCAGATAAAGTGCCAACCAGCAGATAAAATGATCTCCAATGCATAACGTGGTTGAGAACACAGGTTTTGCTGGAACAATTGCCCAGATGCTGTACTGTTTAGAGAGCTGGGTCCATCTGCATTAAACTTAGTTTCTTCTCTTAATGGGAAGGACAGTCATGTCTCAAAGTGCTTTTGGAAGAAGAGCTGGTCAGCCATTAAAAGGACCTGGCTCAGCCACTGGTACTTCTAGCTGTGCCACAGCTAAGTTTTGCTGTAATTTTGGATCCAGATGGGCACTGAGAGATAAAGTAATCCATAATTTTGAGCTTATGTATTAAAAGCTAAGTCTCAGATATAGATTGTATTGTACACTGGTACTTTGCAGTACAGCTAGATGATAGAATACATATTTCCTGATTTAGGACATATTTTGGCTTTTTGGTTTTTGTTTGTGGGCCCAACAAAAGGATTCATTTTTGAAAGTTTAACTCATTTTCTCTCTCTGGAAATGTGAGATGCCTATAGGAATTGCCAAGATTACCCTTTCCATCCTTCTCAGCTGGAGTGGCCTGGAAACATCCAAGATGGACAAACACTACATCAGTAATAAAATAGCCATTCATTACAGTTACTCTGCTCATGTGTTGATCACTTCGGTATACTCCTTCAGGAGTTCAATCCTCTCACTACTCACAAAGAAAACAGTATAAGCAATGAGCCAACTCAGGCATGAAGTAACAGCAAAATGAGCTCCATGGTTACCCTAAACTGACCACCTCCATGCATGGATGTTAATCTGTGGTCCAAGAGAGGGGACCCGTATTTCAATTACATGATTTGTTAACTATACTAGTCTGAGCAGAGAAAGCACATGAAGCGACTGTTTAATAGTTTCCCAGATATATGTTCTAGTGAATAGACTTAGAGTAAGTCTTCTTCCGCTCACAAACCTGTCCCTCTCTTCTCCACACATCTTTCATTATTATTATTATGTAATGTTATCCACCAAACAGTATATCATTAGTTATTTTTTAAAGATTTTATTTATTTATTTGACAGAGGGAGAGAGAGAGAGACCACAAGTAGGCAGAGACAGAAGGGGGAAGCAGGCTCCCCGCTGAGCAGGGTTGCATCCCAGGACCCTGGGATCATGACCTGAGCTGAAGGCAGAGGCTTAACCCACTGAGCCACCCAGGCGCCCCACATCATTAGTTTTTGATGTAATGTTCCATGATTCATTGTTTGCATGTTACACTCAGTGCTCCACATATCTTTCCTCAAGACAGAGCTTATTCTAATAAATGTTTATGAATTACACCATTCAATTTTTATCAGAATGATTTGAGTAGGCATTATTTCCCATTTTACAGTGGACAAAACTGAATCTTAAAGGGATTAAATGACCTTTCACAGTCCTCCTGCTTGTGTTTTTTGAAACCATCAGTTCAAAGCCCTAATTCCCAATCAGTATCTTTTATCTTCAAATATGATTTTAAAGTGCCAGGAATGGAGATATAGGATTAAACTTCCTTGTGGTTAGGATAACTTCTAGTTAAGGTTTTGACTTTGAAGTGTAATAAACACAGTGTTTTTAATCCAAGACCAGAAAACAAAAATGTTAATGAAATAAACTACAATTCTTCATGAAAAGATTAAACCCTTTGCTACCTTCTCATCTAATGAGTGCTTTGGCACCACAAAATAGCTGGACAGGTAGTGATTCATCAGGGATTTCTGTACAGTTAATAATACAAATGAGAAGCTATATGGATCTTTTTCCAACTCATTTTTTATTTTATCCTTGACCTAGCTACACATTAAGAATCAGGAAACCCTTTAGAACTCAAGTGGTCTATTTGTTTACCCCATTAACTAAAATCCACTTAATTGAAGGGAAGTGTGTGTATCCAGAGGAAAGCAATGGAATAATAATATACATTTTAAATGTACTAAGAAACTCAAAAAGTAGTTCTTACACAACCACAATTACAACATACATTCAGCATAAAAGAGAGAAAAAAACTGGAAAGGGTTGTTGTGTATGTTTTTATCACAGTTGCTTTAAAAACAAAGACCAGTATCAGGGTTCTTTCCATATAAGAGCAACAGAACATTTATTTTAAAACACAGAATCAGTGCTTCGTCTTTCTAAGAATACCATCATGTTAACTGCTATGCCGTCCTGCTCTTGCCCATACTAGTAGTTTTGTTGTTAACATAACACGAATGGGGACCGCTTATTTGAAAGCTGCTAATTTCTCTAATCTAATTTCTCCATGATTTCTCTTTAAGCGTTTCTTTTGGCTGATAGACCTAGGTTATTTAAACAGTAATTGTTGCCATAATTTTACTGTTGAGGTCTTTACCCAGGATGATCCTTTAAAAAAGGAAAGGGTGGGGAGCTCTATACAAATGCAAACAGCCAGTTCTAAGAAACGCAGACAACTTTTACCTGTTCATTGAAACATTTTACATGCTTCAATTTTCTATCTACCCGGACCTACACACATCATCTGGATAGCGCGCAAAATCTTGTTTTAATGAAACACATTTGAAATCTGACTTTAATGGAACACATTTTTACCTTTATGCCATGCTTTCTGAAATAAAATACAGTTTGTAGCACTCCCTGTGGCTCATCAATAAACTGCAAGCCATCTTGGCCTTTATCAATTACCTGCAAGCTTATCTCTCTCCTCCATGTTTTCATTTCCTCAAGCTTATTATAAGCCCCTTCACATTTCCCAAGATGAAAGGAAAAGGGGAAGGACTTCCTTACTTTAAATTCAGGGTTTAATCTTCTAATACTAGTGTTCTATGTCGATGTATTGCTTTTCTCCCAAACGTAACCTACTTGCATAGTAATTAGATCTTCTCCCTGCTCTAGCATTATTTTTCAGGCAATATACAAAATGTTGAAGTGACGGGGTGTTGTTGGAAAGATCTTGCACAGAGGAGCTTGTGCTGAGAGAAGCGTCATAGGGGTTTTTAAAAACCCAGGGAAAGAGATCAGATTATACTTTCAGAAATCCATGATGATACAGAAATAGCAATATAAAAGCCTATAGCCTTTTGCATAAAACATTGCTTGCTTTGAAAATTGTAATAAAAAGAACATCCTCCTCATGTGTTAATTCTTTAAAAGTAAATCGGGACTGGGGCACCTGGGTGGCTCAGTGGGTTAAGGAAGGCGTGGGGAGCCTTCCGCTCAGGTCGTGATCTCAGGGTCCTAGGATCGAGCCCCTAATCGGGCTCTCTGTACGGCGGGGAGCCTGTTTCCTCCTCTCTCTCTCTCTGCC